>NC_066350.1:14846206-15449485 GCF_024516045.1 Bombus affinis
TACGAAGAAGTTACTCATTACAAACTTCAAGTATTTCTTATTACCTTAAACTGATAAGTCCATTATCGTCCGATTAATCGCGACGTGGTACGCCAAGCAGTTACTCGCATGTTGTTATCAAATTGACATTGCGATAGAAAATATCAATGCTTGATTATGCATATGTAATTTATATAATTTACATCTTTACGTAATTGCTAAATCTTTAAATTTATAAAAGTTATTAAACCAATTATAGGGAATAAAATTGGTAATTGGTTGATTGATCAAATTAATTTACTTTGTGACTTGGAGGAAATATTTTGGCAAACTGGTATATTCGTTTGTATGATCACATTGTAAGTACACATGCGCGATATAGCACGATATACTTACTCAAATACGCGCACACCTTTATGTATTACACAACTAAGTTCAATCGATTGCAGTAAAATTATACTACATAGCTCAACGCACGTGAATGGAACATTTTCAAATTATCAAGACTATCCCAATCGGGTGCGTCGATTATGCGTTGCTTTAATGATGATCGATACACGCAATAAAACAGCAACAGAAATGATCGATCGATAGATCAAAGAAACAAAAAACAAAGGACAAAAACGTCGTAAAACAGGGTTAAAAAATCAGTCGCAAGTTTTAATCAGCACGAGATTAAGTAATAATGTGCAATTGTTATGATTGCAACGAACAAAAATCTACAAAGAATGATGAGGAATAGTGTTTATCGTCGTATTATTCAAAAGGACGAGTTGACGTTATCGTATTTCAATCAATCTGATATATTGATTTCGAGGAAATAAAATATAATACGTTCTACAGATGTTTATGCATTTATGTATGGGAAATTTAAAAGCGGAAATTATATAAAACGCGCGTAATATGCAAAACTGCATAAGATATCCAAAGTGAATTATATGTTATATTATGTAATGGATAATATAAGTGTTTATTTAGGTTTCATTCTTTTTAATTAATAACTTATGAAAGTACGAATATGCATGAACATCTGCAGTCTAATAATATGACAGAGACCTCCAGAATGTCCACTTGGCTGCCGATTTCGGCATTTGTGTAGCTTTTTTAACGTTTCGAAATCTTTCTAATCGAATCGTTGAACGAAGATAGAAAGCATCGCCTTCCGGGAGGGCCGAAATTCCAAAGAATTCTCAGAGGTAACACAGTCAGGTAGCGGTGAGTTATGGATTAACTGTGTGAGCTCCGCGTCGTCGAATAAAATAAGAATGTGTTTCTAATCGTAACTCAAAACTCG
This sequence comes from Bombus affinis, assembly GCF_024516045.1. NCBI lineage: Eukaryota > Metazoa > Arthropoda > Insecta > Hymenoptera > Apidae > Bombus > Bombus affinis. The sequence goes on from NC_066350.1 coordinate 14,847,480, forward strand.
ATATCCAAAGAATAATCGCACAGAGAGGGAAGAGGCCAGCTGAAAACCGAAGATAAAAAAACTAATATAACTCATCCTCAATAATGAAACTGGTGATTGACGATGGAAAGAAGCGTGCAAAAAAGCAATTATCAGAAAGCAAGTTTTTACATGTGCGTATGTACATATGTGTAGAGGGATTACACGGGATGCAGTGTGTCTATCTCAACACTTCTAATGAGATGAATCGCATTTCTGTTACGCAAGTTACACAGCCAAAAGATTCATGAACTTGGCAATATAAACACAATGGGAGGAACAGAACACAAAATGACTTGTCGAAGATCTATTTGCATAAACGTATATCCACCGCCAAATTCGCCATCTATACCTTATCAAGATTCACTGAGTGATTTACTTAAAATAGCGGTAGCGTATGACGTATGCAAACAAAATAAAATGCATTAGAGATAAGGCAAATTGAAAATCAGGGGGAAGAACCAAAAAAAAAAAAAATAAAAATAAAAATAAAAAGAACTCTGGCATGATTATAAAAGATAATTGTGCTGGTTGTCTAACGTACTTGGTGACGTCCGCTTCTTCAAAGTTCAATTTCCCGCCATAAAATGATATATTTAAAAGAAAGAATAACACTGTTACAACATTTTATATTTCACACTGTCATGAGAACACTCGATTAGTATTTCTTAAGAATTATTCTTGTCACGATACGTCATAACACTGAATCACAATTCGATACGAAGGTATAAAAAATAATGTTCACGAATATTCAGAATGTAACTATGCTTCTATTCGTTTGTTTCACATGAAAAAAAGAAAAAGTTTCCCGGAGGTGTGTCACGCGAATACCAAACGGTCAAAAAGATCAAAATATTTGTCTACCTGACCTGTCGTAAAATAGCCGGTTTTAACACGAATATGAAATTATTCGATGACGCCGTTGGAAACCGATTTTTCTCGCTGTGAAAAACCTAATAAGAGGAAAGTTAACCAAACGCAACTTTTTCCATAACCATACTTTCCGTGCATTCGACCGACCACTACTGACTACTGAACTCAAGTCCACTCAACGACTCGGACTTTCATACCAAAAGCCAATTCACAAACACTAGTAGATAAAACGGCTATGGCGGCAAAGCGAAGCGCCCCTACGAGCAATCTTAGGATGTGACTCACTACACAGGGACGACTCTACGCTATAATTTTTCAGGTCCATATGTCGGTATTTTGGGCCCCTTCTATAATTTTGTCTATGAAATTTAGTTTTTAAAAAATCTACTACGTTAAAGTGATGACGGAGTGATTAAATGAAATACGGCTTTACAAGCTAATAATTTTTTTTTTCAATTATTATTATAGGGTTATTTTATGTTACACTACAATTAGACATGTATGCATGTATATACATAATTTTTCGATGTAATAAAACTGAAGGGGGCAACAATCTTCAGGTCTCTTGCATTTTTATCACTTGGATAATTACAAAATTATTACATTTAAATATAAATATATCTTTTCGTACAGGCACATTTTATATTTACATACAGGTTTCTCTTTCATCTTATCACTTCTAATCATATTGTCCATTAAGTATTCCGTTAAATAAAAACTGTATCACACAAAATATATGAAAGCCAAAAAGATAATTTCCATTGATACAATTTGTCATTGGAAGATTGTACGTGACATGTGATGCAATGAATAAGTTCTTTCATAATATACGAATAACAATTTTTATCTATTACAGTCAATATCACTTATGATACTGTAAAATTAAATTACTATCGGTATTATCATTATTGGTACAATGCACCACAGTATCGTTTCATGAAAAATTCGTTATTACCTTTATTAAAGTACATCATAGTATGTACTGTTAATAGTTACTAAAAATTACATCAGATTTTAATCAACAGATATAATTTACAGAACATCTTGAAAAGAAAACGTATTGTGGTTTAATCTTTGGATTATCGAATTAGAGAAAATACTTATGTTTAACTAAATATTAAACATTGCTAGAAATATTGTACTTAGCGCTTATACCTATTAATCAGAAAAATGTTTATGGAAATCTCAACCAGCAAAACGATTTTTATGAACATTAACAATTGAGAACAGTTTAAAAATATTTAACGATTCGTACATTCGTTACAGTATAACTCGGAAAAATATCTATATTCTAAATATTATTAATAACATTAAATACATAGCATTACTTTTATCCTAACTTACTAGTGCTAATTTAACATTTCATAATTTTCAAGTACGTACAAATAATATATGCGCTTACATTTATATTCTATTATATGAATATAATTACAATAATTAACAGTAAGATATAAAATGTACAATTTATTAAGTAAACGCATACATATTTATTTCTTTATTTCTTTTAACTTGCTAAGTGTTTTTGTTTTTCATAAAAAATATACTATTATTGTCCATTTTGAAGTAAATAATACTTGATGCATAATAAAGTCAATATTTAAGAAAATTCCGTTTCTATTTTATTTTCAACAAAATAGATCTGATTTTTTTTTTCTTGAATGCAATTAATATTATTGCACAATGTATTCTTTTTTTATGGGCATTTTAAATATGATGCATCTTTTTTTACTTAATCTACAATAAAACACAGTCTAGAAATATATCATATTTGCGATGACTATTTTCTAGAAAAATAAGTAAAAAGTGTGCACATGCCAACTCATATCTAACAAAATTACTATGTCATTAAAATTACAACGAAATATGTGATTTGTTTGTACTGATAGTTATATTGAATTATCTTCTCTTTTATCAAAACTAAGACATTAGCGATTTTTTGGACGGAAAAATGCAGTGATCATAAAGAAATAATTTAGTTAATGTTTTAAACTTCTGTGAAGATTTTAATGTATATGTGACAGAAAAAGAATTTTTCTGAAATTTTTTTACAATTTTTCAACATTTTTACGTAAAAATAATTAGAATATTATATATATAATAAAAAACTGTTGAATTGATGAAGTAAAAGATTATTACTTCGAGCAAAGGGCTATCTTTCTTCACTGCTAATAAATTATAAGTATAATAATATTGACCCACGTGTGTTTTCATAACATATGCCAATACAAAACTTTCCAGGTATACATTTTTATTAAAAAGCTCGAAATTAAAGCTTCTTTCTGATTTTTGATCAAGTGATAATTAGTCACGTATGATACTGGAGTATTGTTTGTAATTTTAATGAAAGCATGAGTTTATACTGATAGCAATGATAATAATATTTTCGATAATAAATATGTTACTATTAACATTTTTTACAAATACAACGTTTTGTGCAAGACGGAAAGTTTTGTACAACAGGCAGTCAATTTATAATAAATAAAAAAATGTTAAACGTTGAAATATTTTAAGCTAAATATTACATCTGATTAACAAGTTAAAACACATCTACCCTGAGTTTTAACAACTTTAAAAAGAGGCTTGTGAGAAATATATATATATATATATATATAGGGAGAGAGAGAATTATAATTCTTTCATGAAAAATAAAAATCAACATTGCCTCGTTATATTTTCCTTTTTCAATGTATAAAAATATTCAAGTCATTTAGCGCTAACGCGTATATGTGTGTATATATATGTCGGAGATGGAAAAACGCCGGAACCTCTCCTTGGATTCTCGGGAATACCGTAATGCCGTAATTTAGATTAAACAAATATCACTCCGATTGTTCGAGATTTATGATAGTGAGCTTGGGCTCGAGGCGACAACCAGTCGCCGAACGTAGCCGCGCCAACATTGAGTACAACTTAGACGCTGCAGAAGAGTAGAGTTCTAATTATCGCGATTACTTGTCAAATTCTATCATAGTCATATTTGCACTAGTAAATATCTTCTCTATTGCATAATGATCACATCTAATACCAATAGGGATTCGTTTCACGCCCTTAACCCTAACTCTAATCTTAACGCAAACCCGACATATATATAACATATATATGTATTTATAGATATCACTTTTTTAGGTCACGATTTACATTGCACAATTAGTAATTGTCACCCCATATGACTTTCAGGTTCAGCTTTGTAATCTTGCATAGTAAGAATATAAGGCACGACACTAGCTACGCTTACCCTACCGATCAGACCTGCAAAGAATAAATCTTCCAAGACCCTAGGGTTAATTGAACGAAGTGGTGCAAGCCTTAAAAGAAGGCGAGGTAACCTGTTGGATCCTACGCGTTGTTGTAATTCTGTCCACGCAGCTTCTTGCAAAACTTCGACCTTTTTACGCCACACGCCGGCTAAGACATTGTCTATAAAAATTTCAATTTAAAAATAGACAACTTTTGTACAAATTGAGTATTCTTTACTTACCGGCACTGAAAAGAGTCAACGCTTTAAGGTACGCGTATTCAACGGAATCCACTTGTAATTTATGAAGTGAACTAACACAATCTTGTAGTCTACATATATGTTCTGTGACAGACTTCACTTTACTAGCTGTAATTTTTTCCTGTGCAATACTAGCTTGTAAATGATTTATTATCGATGTTAGAATACTGGGAAGGGATAAAGTGTATGCACATTGTGCAAGTCCTAAAGTAAAAAGCTGTCCCCAGGAACTGCGCACTAACGTTGTTTGAACTTCAGATCTGTAAGAATTAATAAGTTTATCCAATGTATCTTTAACTGTATCATTCTGAGTGATATCATGCTCTTTATTTACGCACGGTAATGCTTGAAATGCCGGAATTCCTCGGGCCCAATGAACTGACAAAAAAAGTAATCTAGCGGCACTCTCGCAAATATAATGTATCGATAAGTACGCAGGAGCTGGACTTGGGGCCCTTAATTCGAATAACGTATGTCTTTCGGAAATTAATTGGCCAGTCCATTCTTCTTCTGGCTCACTTGAACCATTAACACTCTATAATAAAATTATATAAAAGTCGCAAAAATATTTAAAGATATTTTGCAAAGATTTGCCTGATATAAATGAAACATACATCTCCAATAAGTTTAGCCATGCTATCTAATGCATGCGAAATAAGTAAACGTTCTCTTGCTAATGTTAATGCATCACTAAGATCGCTATCACTGCTTTGGTCTTCCATACTGGGGCTTTCAGGTTGTTCCCAAGTTGGAGGAGTCTCAGATACTGATTGCTGTGGTTCTGGTTTAACCCTAGGACTTCTATTTCCTACTTTTGTTCCTGCTGATTCACCTAACACCGGTTTTCTCTCATGTTGAACAGCTGTAACATTATATGTAACTACATTAGCTGTAACTACAATATGTTAACAATTACAAAACTGTTTAAAATTAAATTTAAAAAGTGAACGCTTCATTCAGTATCTTAAATAAACTTACAATCACTTCTCATTCCCATTGCAAGACATTTCTGAAGCCTACAATACTGACACCGATTTCTATGGTGTTTGGTAACTTCACAACTTTTGCTTCCTCTACATTGATAACCCAATTGTTTTCTAATGCTACGTTTAAAAAATCCTTTACAACCTTCGCAACTTATTGCCCCATAATGTCTTCCACTAGCCCTATCCCCACAAACCACGCATAATTCTAATGACAGTCCCAAACCTAACGAACCACGGACATCTCTTGCTAATTTTACCTGAAAAGTAATGAAATGTGAAGCAAATATTCGAACAATGTAAAAATTAAGAAACAAATAGACGAAAATCCTACCTCTACATCAACATTATTTAAATGTTCAATTCCAGAGTGTAAATGAACAATGCCTGCATGAGAACTCAAATTACGAAAATCTCGTCCCATTTTGTGATCAACTTTATCATCATGCACATTATCTACATGATTATTTCGATCCCTTTCCATATCTCTCTAAAAATATATAGTTCATTATATAATTAATAAAAAGTACCTTAAAAGTTCTGTTTCTAATTTTTGCAAAAATTAATACACCGAAATTATACCACAGCGGGATGATGCGCTAAACTGTGAAAATTTCTTCCTACATTTTGATCTAGTTTATCGTCTTGTAAATTTTCACCCCGATCGTTTTGATCAATTTCCATATCCCGCTGTAATAGAAATAAAAAGTTGTTATTAAATAATCTCAAGAAAGTAATTTGAACATTTAAGTTAGGATAATAATTTTTAAATCATTAAAAAATGAAAGAAGCACCTCTGTTTCAACATCAGCTACATGATCCATACCATGGTGACGGGATAAATTACGAAAATCCATTCCTACTTTTCGTTCCTCCTCGTTTTCATTTAAATTATCGTGATCATGTGGTTCCCTATGATCCCTGTCCATTTCTTTCTGCAAAAATAACAAATAAAGATACTTACATAATTGTACAATTCTTAAAACATAAAATATTCCTATGGTGACGTCACTATACATATATATATATATATATATTACGTATATCTTAAACAACCGCAAATACTCGCAAACCACTTGTTGTTTAAAGGAATTGCGTATAGAATTCATAAATTAATATCTTTCCGCTTTGTTGATACATATCTTTGAAAGAACAACGATAATTTTACATTTATATTCAGATAAATATACAATTAATTAACCATTCCTTTCACAATGATCAGGACCCTCTTACAAGATAATTTACCAACAAATAATATCAAATTATCAGAGGTAAATTGCAGCTTATAAACTTTAAACAATTTTTATAATTTTACGGTAAATAGCACAAACAGCTGGCTTGCTTGTGAAATTCACTTATAGAAATTTGCTCGTTTTATTTCCAAACTTGTTACTGTTATGCAAGAAAATTTACTACCGTCAATATAACCTGTAAGCTTGTAACATAAAATAATTTACTAATAACATTATTCAATTGTATAAGAAAGATCTAGCTTTAATGTGACTGAAAGAATACATAAAAAAAAAAAAAAAAATCTTTTCTATGAAGATTGCATAATGCTCCACAGATATTGGTAGCATTACATCGAGTAGGATCGGATAAATCGTGATCATGTACAATCCGATTTGATCTAGGCAGATAGAAGGTATCGTTTAAAGGCCTAAGCATCGACGCGGTATAAAAATGAAAACTGGAGCATTTGCCGTCCGCCCCTACCTGCCGCAACCCTTTCCCCCTACCATTTTAAGAAGTGAAAGAGATGGTCCCGAGTTGTTCGGTTCGTAGGTTGCTACGTGGTTAAGCGCATGCCGATACCATAGCCATGCTACACTGGCTGTCATAGAGCGAATGGTCCATTTCCATACACTCGTGATCCGACTTCGTCACCACTGTCAGTGCAGTAACATGAGAAAACGATGCCTGTACCGTTGCTCCAAAATACTTAACATTCTTGGACCTTACGTTTCGTTATGCATCGTACTCTCTCTGTAAGCGTACTCTCACAACCTTTCTAATCACGATAAAGCTTTCAACCGAATAACCACGGCTACTTTCGAACGTACGAAAATACGTTTGTGCTTTTTACCCATTTTTTTTACATTTAGAATCAAATTTCTTTCACACAAGCCATCAACTTGTATACACACAATACTTACTTTATCTTTATGATCAATAATAACACACGTATCTGATTTCACGGAAGTGTCATGCACGAGATTCAACGTCATTCCATTTTGCGATCAAGAATTTCACGATAGTAACATGACACCTGTCGTCTTTTCTTTTTTTCAAACTTGAGCCATTGACCCGTTTAGACACGTGTCATTATAAACTATTAACAAATTTTATCGCGGCCGCCTTTATCGTTTACATTTCGACAGTCCTATCTTCGATAGTATTTCATGCACCATGATGAACAGTCCGCAACAACAAACAACAATTGGAAATATGTTATTAACGGATAAAAGATGAATCTTAATTGAAAGTACAAGAAGTATAGCCAGAATCCAGAACTATAATTTTTTAAAATAAATTAATTCCTTATAATTTTATTTATCTTATATAGACATGAATATATTGTTTTAAAACATTTTATGAAACGAATTGCGTTTTCCTGACCGACCTTAGAAAACACGCGACGTGTCTTATATTAAAGTTCGAGGACGGTACGCACAATACACTACCTGTTGGGTCGACCTGTATCACCGCATTTGCGTGTGTCGGCGGTGGCGCTCTCACAGGTCACGCACAGTTCTGAAAATATAACGTAGCTAGCCACGCGGTAATACGCGCGGAATATATGTATATATATATATTCGTTATTCGAATATATATTCAAAAAACAACTTTTTAATAAGTCAAACGACGAGGGAACACGATAAACTGACACGTTCGCAGTATATATGCGAAATCTTTTTACTCGGTATGAGCGCTCTCGCGCACAAAAACACCACGTCTGAAGTTTAAAGGCAACCTTGCACAGGTGAACGCAGCCAGGCCGTTCGCTGTACTGGCAGGTTGGCAGGTCACTCTCTTGTATACCGCCAAGACACACCGGCCAGGTGCATTCTCGCCCCGCTTGCCTGCTTTTCTACCTGAGCGAGAGCATTCGCTGTAAAGGACCGCATAGTGGCTTCTCGACGAGCGTTACAGGTTATGTCACGTAATACACGCCCGCGATGACTTATCGGTTGAGGCTCGAGGTCGCAACGTCGAACGAGAATAGGTCAAACACGAACAGTTAGTGGCAAAAATTTATATTAAAAATGCATATCATGACCCAGCAAATATTCCTATGCACCATTACTTTCAGATATGAATATTAGGGGAATCATTTACGTTAACGAGCACGTACAACATAATATTCTTTTAACTAACGAAACTACAATCTGATATCTATTAACGGTGTGAAACTTCTTAGAGAAACATATTGTGTACATTATAAATAAATTGGAGACTAGGAGACAGGTATTGAATTAAAATTTTCGATATTTAAAAATCTTTTCGTTCTAAATATGTGAAAATTTTGAAGCTTGAATGTAGGAAAATAAATAGTTACGATTTTACCTGAGCGAATTATCTTGAATTTATTTTTATTTCGAACGTATGCACCTTATATTTCAAAATAAAAATAGACTCAAATTTTGGATGAACTGTAAATAATTATAGCAATAATCTTACATAATTTTAATCGATATATTAATTTATTAAAAATATGGATTCTATTTTTGTCGGTTAAATTAGCATCTTTTAAATATATTATGTTGACTTATAACCTTTCGATTGGTCATTTCAAGTTAGCTAAAGATTTCTTGGAAGAGCATCAGCGAAGAAGAATAGTCATTGGAGAGTAATTATTTCTATCTATACGACCGGACTTCACAGGTAAAGGTCGCTTGTGGGTCCGAAGGTTACCTCCTACCTACTTGATCACCGTATCGACACAGATTTATCTTGTAATCCCACTTGCTGCGTTAAAATTGCACTACTAATCGCGTATTATTCTTTCCTCTTTTGTTTATCATAATCAATTTTTTTATTATTATCTGCGAATCTATAATGACGTAAATTCTTAACTTCTAAAAGATAGACAAACTTATTATTTTCTTATAATTTTTAGGTATTTTCATTATTTTTCAGTTTCGCAATGTATGAGGATATGAGAAAAGAATTTAAAAGTTATTTCCTTTACAAAAACATATTTTACATTGCAACGTTTGAATTAGTTGTACAATAAATATAAAATACTAAATTGAACATTTTTGAATGTAAAAAAAAATAATGGAAAAAGTAATGTTATTATCAACAGAGTTACGAGATTTCATAATGACAATGTCAAAATATACAATCACTATGTTATTCATAAGGAAGAATAGTATTTTATTTACTAACAATCTAATTGCAGAGAAGCCTGCAAATATGTATTTTACAGTATTTAATTTTATGAAGGAACGTGCACAGATTGATTCGATGTGGGCGAGTCAACGTTTCGGATTTCATGCATCGTTATCGACGAAAGGATAACACAAAGCTAAATACTAAAAAGTACGTAATTTTTGTACGGACTTACCTTTGTTATTAATAACGATGATAGATTTGACTATGTGTCATTTGGACAGTTCATAGCAACAGCTAGACTTCGTCAACCATCCGTGGGTTAGAGTTCATAACCTCTTCTAACCTTTACCTTTCCTTTGCCTCCTTCCCCCCCGTGCCTAACCCCACCGCTCACCTTTATAGCCACTCGACAATACATCTGCTGCCACCGATACGCGGTTGTATACAGATTCACGATTTCGAACCTTTGTTGAAGAATTTGTACGTCGCGCCATATCCTCGGTAAGTTTAAGAACTGTTTTCAGGAAGTATCGCCATGATGGTAAAGGAAGTTGCCATATAACCATAATTTATATTTAAATTTCTTTATTATCCTATCTCGTATAAAAGGATTAAATTTCAGAATACATATATGAGCTCCTAACGTGAGCTTTAGCTTTAAAAAATTGAAAATATCCAATACAAATTTGGTAAAAAAGCATTCGATATATTGCAAAACGTTATTTATTGCAAACAATTTTTCATGTAATTCAAGTTATACATAAATTCATTATATATAAATATTAACACTTATATATATAATTATATATATAAGTATTAATAAAGCGTGTCATTAATATTACCAATATTTATAATAATATCACTAACATACTACTAAAATTCCATCTTTCATTGAAATATCCATCTATCTGTGAATTAAGGGCTTATTTTTATTGTTTTTAACCATTATTGTATTTTTTATAGATACTCAAAAATGTTTGTAGAAAGCCACATTTTTTTATTAATCACACATGAAAAATTTAATGTAATCAAAGTAAATTTCAACTCAATTTGTATCAAATTAATATTAATCACGACTTATTGCCTAAAAATAATATTATATGATTACATATTGTTAGCAGGTTCTTTTCTTACAATTCGTGATATCGGATCTTATTAATTATTCGTATTGGTAAATAAGATTCGTAGTAAAATGTTGATAGCGATAACAATAATAAAACTGAAAATGGTATTGAATTGTTAAGTCTTATAGAATTGTCTCATTGATACAATGATTGTTATTTTCACTCTTAGTTACGATGCCAGGTACTTTTGTTTCTTATTTAATTTACTTCTCTGAAGATCAAAGATAAGTGCGCTTATAACTTTTCGAACTTAAGACATAATTCAAGACAATTGTCATAAGTTACAAGTATCAAACAGTAGAAGATAATCGTATTATTAAGTGCATGATTATATATATATATATTTCAGTTAGAATCCATTATAACCCAATTGAATTTCATAATGCAAATACGTTTAGTATAACTGATACGAGTGTAATAACATTATCACATATCAATACACATGGTATATTGTGTAATTATATGAACACTTTCTTTACTGTTTCAGTATTTTGTGAACAGAATACATTAACTGGAGAAGATATTTTCATTTATAGATACCTTAAGTAATTTAAATCATTTTTTCGCTTACTGTCAAAGATTCCATATACCTATTAACAATTTGTCTGATACATACGTAAACTATAAACAGGCATATGATGAATAAATAATAGTTATTACATAATTCGTATAGTAGTAAAAGTCAAACATATATAGAATAATTTGATTCCAGTTTTGCTTGTAAATATACTTTACAATTTGTTATATATAAACTGGTCACTACTTGTTACTATATTGTTTACGTAGTACTACTCGCTCCTTATACATTATAATCTATTAGACACACAAGACAAATACAGAAGTAAACAAATTCAGATTAATGATATACTAGATACAAATATTATATAGGTAACCTTCTTACCTATTAAGACTGACGGTTGTCATAGTTGTTGTCTGTAACTATTAAAGAATTTTAAAAGTGTGTCCTGTTATCAGCAATAAACTTAATCTTATACTGTAACTTATGTGAAATATAACTGATATATGTGTTGAAAGACCAAAGCACCATGATAGTTCTACACAAAAATGTCAATAATGATGGTTTCGTTAATTATTACAGCAGGTACTGCAAGTTGATCACAAATATTCTGCATATCCAGTTGATGGCAGACATAAGTCAGGATAGATCTAAAATTTTCCCTAAGAGTTCTTAAAAGTATTTAAAACTTAGCATATCCCACAAAACGATTATTTTTACCTATAATAAAAGATGATAAGATATTAAAGTAATCTTAAATATTTTTAATATTAAATAATTTAAACTTACTTATAAACTAAAATGATGAAATTTAATGCCCAAATACTTCTTGGCTGGCAAATACTACATAAAGGAAGCCATCCGCATCTTGTTCTCTCTGATAAAGTTGTGCCATAGTCATACTACCGCTTGCCATACTTCTTTGGTTTACTAATAGGAAAAATGCCTGTGTCGGATGTAGCTGTAGTCTGCGTCTATTAGTTTATCGTCAATAAATATTACTATCTATAAATTATATATTAGTTCTGTAAATAATTTAGAAAATATTAAAAAATATACCTAATAATTTTAACGAACTCTGCCACTGTCAAAAAATCGGGTACTAAAAATTTGGATCTATCCAATATAGGTAACTGTTTCTCTCCATAGTATCTTTCGACAACAATGGGTATCTTATTTGGATGTTGTCGTCTAATTAATTCCACATCAGCAGACCTTTGTGCTAAATTTTATGAACGAATTTTTTAAAGATTATTAATGTTTCACAAAAGATGATATAATATTTCTGGATGTAATTTTTAATATTATTTAATTTTTATTAAAATTAATTTAAAGATATATTTACACGCATCTTTAAACGAATGTTACTCTTGTACAAGATATTATTCATTTGTTATGAAGAGTACATGATTCAATATTATCAATAAAATAAAAGTATATCGAGCTATAAAGAAAGCAAAACATCGCAGATATACTGTGCCGTTTGTTTAGATTTGTCTGGTAATTTTAATTATAAAAATATTATAATTAATATAAGAAAACGTATGCTTACCGAACGAACGTTTTTCTTTAAATGATTTATGATTTAAATTCATCTTGAATTCAGTATATATTATTACGACGTTAAAAGTGATATCAACTGTAAGCTTTTAACTGGCCAAAATGATGCCAATCTCCAACTGTTTTCGGTTTAAGCTAGGTTGAAGAAGACAATGCTAATAACGTTTACATTGGCATATGCTGCCCTCTGGATACTTGTTAGTGGTTTTTGTATTCGACCACTTCTTCTCTCTCTTTTCATCCTTTGGAAATGAATTTTCGTCATGAATTGCACAATACAAAGATATACATCGAGTGAAATTTAATAGTGTAATATATATAATGGAATTATAGTATATAAAACTTTCTATGCTAAAAAGACTCTTTATTTGAATAGAAAATCAAATAATGGAATTGATTTGTTCAACAGATTGAGTCAGAAAGGATTAATAATTCCGTTTCTATAATGCACGTAGCGCCCCAGCTATTGGCCAGTAGTTACTCTGAAATTATAATCTTTAGGGATACTTTAGTATCATTGTGGAAAATGTTTAAATCGAGCTGCTGAACTTGATACACATGATGAAACGATATGATCAATAGCTAGAAACTTTTTATTTTAATATTCGATGATTATGATTTTGTTTCCCCTATATTTTGAATACATGGTTTTATTTACTTCTTCCAACTCGACTTATTGGACGAATTTAAGTGAAGTAATATAGCGTGACACTTCACGGAGAAAATGGGAACTAAAACGTGGAAGAGATACCGAATCATCTAAAATAACAGTCTAGTCTATGTCCTCCCTCTGTCTTTGATATAGGAATACGTATGGACTGTGGACACCTGTGCGTGCGGCAAGCACCAACTGTCTGTATACGTGAGAGTGCATGCGTGGGTGTCGCAGCAGGCGTTTCTTTATGAATAGAGTAATGGTGCTCCCGCCTTGAGTGGTTCGCGAATCAGCGAGTGTGGATTTCTCAGTGAAAAGTTGTGCCGGAATTAAGTAAAAGAATTTAGTGCTATTAAATGCAGCCTCAGCAGCGTACCTATCGTTCCTCGGAATTGACTGTGCAACTTGCTTGGTACACGCCGAACGTTCAGTACAAGGGAAAGGGATAACAAAAACATCTGTACTCGAAATATATAGATAGAGAAGGTAGACAGAATCCACCATAGAAATGATAGACAATCGCATCTCGATAATCGCAGAAATCACGATAGAGGGATCTTTACCACCGGAAGCGTCATGCTACGTCGTCTAACCGCCGAAGATTCGCAAAAATCTCTCCCGCGAAGTATCGCTTTTATCCTTCTTTCAAAACCGACAGCTAAATACGCGAGAGATCGTGCATCAGCCAGTTAGTCTGGCCGTTCATCCTTCTGCCTGGTCGTCTACCCCTTCTGAACCGTCCTGACACAACGTTTAACGGGGGTATAAAAAGAATAAACATGGTGGCGGCGTGAGAGAGATAGATAAGGAGAATCGCGAGAAAGGAAAAGGACGGAGAAAGAGGAAGGGTGGGAGAGAGAGAGAGAAAGAAAGAGAAGTCAGCCAGCTAGCTAGCCAGCCAGCCAGTCAGTGTGCCAGAAGCGACGAACTTCGTTTCGTGCTTGCCTTTGTTTCGATGAAAAATAATCTGTCGTTCCTGAACATCCACCCAACTTTTGCATTTATTCATTTATTATCGTCTTAACAAACGAGAACAAAGAGACGAAAGTAACAAGTTTCTCACGATTAACGCTGAGAGAGGACGTTTCGCTTGTAAACAGTTATCAAGGTGCGGCCACGTTCATCGTATTCGCGGTGTTTGCTTCGATTTTCATGCGTGCACGGGGTCCACGACCGAGCGTGTGAGAAATTCAGCATATTGTCTGGCAACGCGGTGCGGCTCGATTTCGATTTTGCAGTGTCGTCGTAGGTGTGATAATATGATATGTTGCGATCGAAAAAATTCGGCACGATTTGATGACGACGAACGTTCGCCAGATTGCTATCGCGAGAAATCTTCGTTCGAATTGATATAATGTGAACGATTTAGCTACGAACCACAGGGAATGTCGACGCATGTAAATAGAACACGTTCGTCCGTGATTATACGAATAATTAACTGCCCGAGAAGAATCGACAAGCTGTACTTTTCTAATTAAAATCCGTCAATAAAATTCTGCTGCTAGAAAAGATATTCATCGTGTACGACGTTCATGACCATCGAATGACTTTCCATCGATTATCAACGATCGTTCGGCGAGGACGATTTACTTTTAGAATCCTCTTCGCGACAAATCGTTCGAATCGAATCGTATATGGCTGTTCTGATTAACGGTTATTACGCTTCAAGAAAGGTGAATCTCGTCGAGAGTGAACATCCATTGTACGAAAAACGACAATGTTGTTACTTTGACAGAGCTTGACGTACATTCTATTCGAAAGTTGTTGTCGGTCGAAGAAACTCGAAAAAAAAGGAGAAAGAGGAAAAGGAAAAAAGAAAATATTCAATGGAGCGAAGTCGTTCGTGTTGGCCGGCCTGGTGCCAATAACCTCCAGTCAGAGAGGTGGTAGACAGTTTTCGCACGATGCGTTTGCCCTCGTGCTTGATAGATTATAAAATTAGACGTTCGAAACTTCGTACGAAGGTAAAAGGAGCATCGCGTCGTTCCAATGCGGTAAAGAAGGTGGAGACACTGGCTGGTGATAACGAGCGAAGGGTCAAGCGACGAAGGGAATTAATACGAGTCGGATGAATAATTCCGAGGGGGGTAGACAGCTGTGCATGGTAGTCAGAAGTGACGTCAGTCGTGTTGGGTTCATAGTTCCTCTTATTTTCATCGTTCGGAGCCGCGTACAGAGGCCGTGCACGAAGGGGTGACAACGAAAGCGGCGAACACGCGAAATAAAGAAAGAAAGAAAGAAAGAAAGAAAGAAAGTATATACCCGTCGACGACCACGTCGAGTTTTTTTAACGATCGACGATCGTCGCTCGCGCTCGCTGCAACAAGAAGAATCATCACAATTTCTAGTCCGCTGCATTTACATCGAGGAGTCTTTTTTTTTTCTTCTTTCCTTTCTCGACGAAATATTTTTAGACGATCGATTGTATTTCAAGCCGCACGTGCGACCGCTTCATCGGCATCAGGGATCGAATCTTATTCGACACGCTCTTCTAAAGAATTAATGCGCATTTATCGAGCACGCATCGCACTTTGTTCGTAATATGCTTCGTAAAGTCTTAGGAGAGTTGATTAATAATTTCAAGTTTCACTAAATAGTCGTCGAACGAGACAAAGTATAGAAAGAAAAGGAGAAGCATTTCGCACGTTTCATTTCAGCAGACACCGAGAACGAGACTGAAATTCAAATCGCATTAAATCCTTTAGTCGATTAATTTATTCGAGGCGAACTAACTTACATGAAAAGCTAGTTAACGAGATCGGCAGATTGATTAGATTTACTCCTATATTATACAAATATATATATATATATATATACACATATATAAATATGTATGTATATATATTGTATACAAATATAAAATAAACTGACGTAGATCTGCAAACTCTGCAAAACGGCAAGGAAGATCGAAGTAAGGCGAGCAATAACAGTCGCGTTTAACTAGCGTATTAATCTCAACGAACCAATATGTTTTTTATCCAAACGACAATACATCGTGACACGCTAGAACAAATAATAATAGCCGAAATCACGAGAGAAAGAAGACCCTAGAGGAAGAAGACACCTTATCGATCCGTATCGGGGTACGAGTAATCGTCCAATGATTGCTTGTTTCGTTTCCTTCGATAAACGACCCGTTGGTCTACCCGGGACGAAACACACGCTCCAACATCACCGTCAAATGGACACAAATGACTAGCTTAACGTTATCTTCGAGCACGTTCGAGATGCCCCGGTCTAGACCAAAACTGTTCGTACCCGCGAACGCGATCTCAACGCAGACTTTCACCGCTCCGACGAGCGAAAGCAATCATCTACCACCCCTGAAGAGTAACACTTTAGCTTTGAAGCAGTCTGCCAGTGAATCGTCGCCTAGTTACTTGACCCGCACCAGTCACATGGCTGGTACTCATCTGCCGAGCTTAAGTTCCAGCGCCAACAACAGCCTGCTCAGCCTGACCGGGAACTCGGAAAGTTTAAACTTGAGCCTGAGCTCGCACACAAGCCACAACTCGAGCCACAATTCGAGTCACAATTCGAGTCATAATTCGAGTCACAATAATTCCAGTCATAACTTCACTCATAATTCCAGTCATAATTTCAGTCACACCACCACCACCACCACCACTACAGCTCACGAGTCTCAGCATACGCAGTCAAACAGTCAATCGAGCACCGCGTTGGTGGTGAAGAATGGATGTTCGAACGGAAGTTCCTGCGGCAGTGGTATACGTAAGCCGAAGACGATTACCGCCACGCCCGATGTCGTGCTGAAGATTTACGTGGATAAGCTGACGCCTTACGAACACCACGAGATCTTTAATTATCGGCATATATACTTTATCGGGGCGAACGCGAAGAAGAGGCCGGGGATAATCGGTCGGCCTCACAACAACGGCTACGACAACGAACATGGTTCCTATATCCACGTGACTCACGATCACGTGGCCTACAGGTACGAGGTGCTGAAGGTGATCGGTAAAGGGTCGTTCGGTCAGGTTGTGAAAGCGTACGATCACAAGAAACAGGAGCACGTTGCCCTGAAGATGGTCAGGAACGAGAAAAGGTTCCATCGTCAGGCACAGGAAGAAGTGAAGATATTGAGGAAGCTACGCGAACAAGATAAGGACGACACGATGAATATCATTCACATG
Source organism: Bombus affinis (assembly GCF_024516045.1). Lineage (NCBI taxonomy): Eukaryota > Metazoa > Arthropoda > Insecta > Hymenoptera > Apidae > Bombus > Bombus affinis. The sequence goes on from NC_066350.1 coordinate 14,865,198, forward strand.
TTCGATTCGTTTACGTTCCGTAACCATATGTGCATCACCTTCGAATTGCTCAGTATTAACCTGTACGAGCTGATCAAGAAGAACAAGTTCCTGGGCTTCAGTATGCAGCTCGTGAAGAAGTTCGCGCACTCGTTGCTACAGTGCCTCGACGCTCTTTACAAGAACAGGATCATTCATTGCGACATGAAGCCGGAGAATGTTCTTTTGAAACAGCAGGGACGCAGTGGTATCAAGGTAAGTGCATGCTGATCTTTTTTTTCTCCCTGTGCATTCATTTAAACTTTTATATATATTTCAGATAATGTACTAAGGAAATAGCACAGTCCAAAATCGTTTTTTTTTTTTTATGCTTGGTAGATAGAAGAAACGTTTTTAAGTTATGATCATTTTTAATCGTATTATGTTATACATAATCTCTGGTCATATCATATGATACGATCTTCAATCGCGGTAAATCCATTTCGACTTTTGAACGAACGAGCGATGCATATATCGATCGAGATCGGTAAAACCCCGTGAAAGTTCTTAATATTTGTAATTCACGGAATTCGTATTCGTGAGAAATCTGGTCTTCGCCCTGTTCTTTTTTTTTTCAATTTTTTGCCCAAACGCTTCGATTCGGGGAGGATAAACAGCTACCTCTCGTGTCAGTATCTAATACGTTGTTCGTTTCGTGTTGGATTTTTACGCTCTTCGTTCGCCGAGATTAAACGGCGCGTCTCCTCTCAACAGACAGGGAACACAAGCTCGTCGTTAGCGTGAATACCGGCAGGCACAAGCGGAATAAGCGCGACAAGCTGGCTCGCGTGCTCGGATATGCTTTATACGTACCATACTCTATACGTAGGTACGCGAGTACGTACTGTTGTTGGAAGAGATATAGCGTGATCGTAAAATTAGTCAGACCCGAAGGTACACGTGTTTCCTGAACGAAACTGAAATTCGAAAAGTTCTTAGGGAAAATAGTGCTCGAATAGCGTTAGAAGCATAAATCAATTTACCACTAAAACGGTTCTTCGTATATAATGATTATTACAGGAATGGGAAGATAACAAAGAGTTTGCTATCTTATGATTATAACGAAAGATTGCGAACAAGAGCGTTGAATGTTGATTTATAAATGACGATTGCAACTTGACGTTCAAGATGCTTCTATTTTAGATTGATTTCTAAATTGATCTTATATTTACCTGTATAATATACCGTATAATAAAATGCTGTAATTAATTCATGTTGTTATTTTCGGAGGAGTGAAAAATAGCGTGTAATGCAGTTAACTGCAAATAAGATTACGATCAGATGTAATTACGAATAGCTTAGAACAGAAAATAAACCACGACTCGGCATAATGCAAAGCAGCTGGAACCAGACGCAAAGATTATTTAAAAATTCTCCGTTTCTTTATTTTATAATTTTAATCTTCTTCGCTTAATCAAATAGGATGTATTCATCGCCAATCACCTAGAACCATTGGGCGACCATGCGTCCTTCTTTCAGCGCCTAATCTCGAACCATTTTCTCAAATTTGTACCGTTCACAACCACTTGTAAATTGTAATAAATTTGCAGTAAAATTGCACATAATAATATCATTGTTATTATTTTTTTAATTTCGACCATATCTAGAAATATGGATTATTCTACTCTATTTCTACTTTATTACCATCTTGTTCGTCTTCCTTTTTCTTTTCTATCTGCTGTTTCTTCGCGGCATCTCACCGTGCAACACTTTTTCCAGGCTACCTTTACTCGCGCATAATATATAATTCTTACTAATTGATGGCGCGAAATTAATTTTCAACGAACACCTACTGCTCAGCTTATCCTGCTTTACCACGCGCGGTATCTCTTCTACAGACAGTGCATTCCTACATACCACGTGAAAACATATGGATTTCGTGTGTCAGCGTGCACACAGATGGTAAACTACGGGATTACACAACAATACGCAAAGATTATCGTATTGACAAATGCAATCACGCACGCGTATGCAGAGACATACCACGTAAAGGGACGACAGACGAGGTGTCCTTGTCCCTTGTAATAAGCTCTGAGAAACATGTACACGTCCAGGTAGCGTCGCTATTATCTCGCTGTGACGGTCTATAGAATTCGCACGCAATATCGTGAACTTTCCGACTGCTTGGTCGCTTTCTTCGCCGACCTTGCTAGGCCGAGCACGTTAAATGTGTACATGCTTCGCTTTCGCATCGACGTTTTCCTCCGCGAACTTCGCTGCAGTTTTCTCGAAATATTAACTACGCGATGACCCTGCTATAAGAATGAGCGACAGGTAGCGATAGGTTGATATGAAAATCGTGTCGAGAATTTTTTTCCCAATGAAATGGACGGAAGATGGGTTCTCATTCTGTATCTCGTATGATTCGCAGCAGAAGACATACTTTTCGTAGGTCGATTTAGAATGTTCGAAAGATTCACGAAACAGATAGACGCAGCTGTTATACGGTGGAAAAATCTTAGCTTAGTTATTAGGCAGAAATGTTTCGTTCGCATCGACGTTTTCCTCCGCGAGCTTCGCTGCAGTTTTCTCGAAATATTAACTACGCGATGACCCTGCTATAAGAATGAGCGACAGGTAGCGATAGATTGATATGAAAATCGCGTCGAGAATTTTTTTCCCAATGAAATGGACGGAAGATCGGTTCTCATTCTGTATCTCGTATGATTCGCAGCAGAAGACATACTTTTCGTAGGTCGATTTAGAATGTTCGAAAGATTCACGAAACAGATAGACGCAGCTGTTATACGGTGGAAAAATCTTAGCTTAGTTATTAGGCAGAAATGTTTCGTTCGCATCGACGTTTTCCTCCGCGAGCTTCGCTGCAGTTTTCTCGAAATATTAACTACGCGATGACCCTGCTATAAGAATGAGCGATAGGTAGCAATAGATTGATATGAAAATCGCGTCGAGAATTTTTTTCCCAATGAAATGGACGGAAGATCGGTTCTCATCCTGTATCTCGTATGATTCGCAGTAGAAGACATACTTTTCATAGGTCGATTTAGAATACGGTGGAAAAATCTTAGCTTAGTTATTAGGCAGAAATGTTTCGTTCTCACCGACGAATAAAAAGATATTTGCCATTGCTTTAATCGCTTTAATCATTGTATCGTACAAAAAGAATCAGGTCGATATTTTATGTATGCACACATACGTATACAATCGTATCGTTTATCGAGATTTATGCCCTTGTATTCGTTTCATATCGTCATTTTGTAAGTCGATCGAAACAATAACCGAGAATTACTATAAAAAGCTGCCTGCAGAGAACTATTTTAAAGAACTAGTTTCAAATTCGTTTGCACGTAACAGTACGTGGAAACGTTGCTTAAAAGTACGCGCGTTTAGTAGCCATTCCAAGACTATAGCCGATATGCGTTTACTTGCAACTACGCAAGATCCTCCAACAGATGATCTCTGAGGCTTTTGCGCGATAATGCTGTATACGCCGAAGCTTCCGGGTATAGGCTGTTCTATAAGGAACGAGCCTAGCGTCTTAGTTACCGAGAAACAGAAGTAGCGTGCCTGGAAAGAATGGCTCGCAGCGTTGGAATAATTTGGTCGAGGAGTTGGAAAAGAACCGTTGCTACGAATATAATTAGCCAAGCTCGGTTTCGTTCGATAAACTATGAACTTTGCTTAAACTTTGGAATTCGTCGAGCGTGACGTCGTAACATCGCGTTATTGGCAAATTGAACATTTTATTTTCCATTCTCCTTGATGCGTGTCATTATCGGTCTTAAATCGGTCTAATGAACTGGGGAAAGTGGTTGCGCGTCGAATCGGCGCGAAATCGCGATTAAGTTTCATTACCTGCCGGTAATGATATTCGTCAGTCGTCGAACGATGTATAGTTACTCGAGCGCGCGGATTACAGATCTCGATGCATTATCGGATATTTTGAATAAGGTTTTCGAAGAATGGCGCGTGCCGATGTATCAGGCGCGATCAGCCGAGTGTGAATCGTATCTGAATAGGAGAAAATAAGTCAAATTTCTAGCAGATGGAATATTCCGAACTTGTTGCTATCCTTCGTTTCTCTGCTGCTTTCGATAGTAGAAAAATAAGAGAAAAGAATTTATCTTATAGGAGAGAGAATCCTTTGCGTCGCGCTCCTTCTTTCTTTTTCTTAGGTATAAAAGCGAACACGAGTAGCAAGGTCTTTCTTTTTTCACATTTCATAGGAATATCACACAGTGATTCGATATTAAGATTTAATAGTATCAAGTTGAGAAATATTATCGATTCTTGAATAATAAATAATATACGAGCGTTGGAAGGTTGAATCTTTTTTAAAGCTCCATTGCAATCTTTTCTCAGAAACAGAATTCCGATTATAGAGGGTTGAAATTAATTCTCTTTCATAAATTCGTTTCTTTCTCGTATACAATGAATTCTTTTCAAACTAAATTTAGAGTGTTGTGCGCCGAGGTACCATTATCAAACATCGTGCCAAGTCTACGTTATTACAACCATGAATAATTTATAACGTATTATTCGACGATAATTCTGTTTTCTCAATTTGACTTTTCTAATATTTAAGTCCTAATATTTAACGCGTCGAGTTTCGGAGTATCGTTTCAACGCGCTTGAATATTCATCGATGTTTCAGCTAGCAGAAAGAGAAAAATTCCTCGAGGACACGTACAATATCACATTTTGCTTAATTATATTCCTTCTTCTTCCATGTTCCATTGTTCTTGACCGTATATACGACGGTTCGTTATCTCGTTCCTTTTTTCTTTAGAGCCTTGCCCGGCGGACGCGAGGCAGATTGAAAGGAATTTATTCGCCTTTTCATAAAGTTACACGGAGGAGCAATCGGTCGGACGCGTCGCGACGAACTCGTAAATTAGACGGCGCACGATGTTTGGCAAAGGAAGCCATAACTAGACTGCGGATGTTTGCGAATTTATGAGAAATTAGAATCTACAAAAATATATAGAGTTCGTACGAAGGCTGCGGGAGAACGACGCGACAAATGTCTTTTTCATTTTCTTTTCTTTTTTTTTTTTTTTTTTTTTTACCGCAGAGCAATACGCATCGTTCAATTCTCTTCGTCATTTTAAAAATATCGTCGCGATATTGAAATATCGAAAAACGTTAAACTGTTTCTCGTCTCGACGATAATACCTTCGGTTTTTACGATAATTTTTTAATAATTGTCATAAGCCGCTTTTAAGAGCTTTTCGTATCTCTGAACGCAACAAGTTGATTTTTATTATTTGTTCTAAGATACTATGTTTCTTTTTAGTCATAAAAACGACTCGCGTTAGTCATCTTACTCTTCGTATAATCTGCACCGATGTACATAATATTCAAAGTAAAATGCTCGTTGCAACGTTCAGGGGATGAGACGAATTTTGATCGGGCGTCAGTTCCTTCGGTTGTTTTTATAAACATCTGAATTTCCATAAACATCCGTAGTCTATCTATAACCAAAGAAGAAAACCCGACGACACGATTTATGTACATACTTCGTGGTTAACAGGAAGCTGAAGTTTATAGCAATTTACTGGAAAGGGTCACGATTTAAGAACTAGTATCCTAAGCAATTTGTTGCGTATTCGCACGACGATGATGTGGGTACTATGAGTCAGGTTTACTACGACCATCTTGTTATATTATACATCACGTCATAATTATTCCGATCAGGTGAATCGTTTTATTTCGTTCGATCGTGTATCGATCTTAATATTAAATAATTACGCGCTCGACATGGAAGCTTCGAATTCCTCGCTAATTAAATTCTTTATTTCTCATTCACTCAGCGATCGTGATTAAAAAATAAGTAGCTAATTTGTTCCTCTAAACGTGTTATAGTAAACTATAATACATAATCGTCACGTATAAACGTAAGTGAATCGTAAACAGCGAGGAGTAAACTGTATAGGTTTTCGCGATACAATTATACGAATACGAATGAAGGAAAATATCGATGAAATAAAAATTGAAATAAACGAAGGAGAACCGGTAAGTTAATAAGTTTATTTCATAGCCCATTCGTTGATTTCTTGATTTTAATATCAGTTAGCGGCTAAGGTAGTTGGAAAGGAAATAATTTGTTTTGGATTAGATCGAACCGTTAGGTTCAAAGATACGAGCCTCTTAAAAGTAGCTCGCCCATAATTTGACGAGGTTTCGTAAAAACCAAAGCTACTGTTCGATATTTTAATACCGCGACAGGTAGGTAGATAATATTTTTTAAACTGCCAACAAGATGGATACATATTCAGCTCGAAAATCAAATAAAAAGACAGATTTTTCATCGACTGACGACCTATCGAATTCTATTATACTTGGTCCCTCGTAAAAACTACAAAATTCGATTCTTTCTGCCCTCGTAGCCTTAGGAAGACGAAAGAAGAGAACAGGAACGGACAAAATTTCTATCGATTCGATTTGACGTAAAATATCTTGTTTATTCGATATGCTCCATTAACCACGTGCCTGTCCTCCGGCTTCCGGTAGCTCGTGCGAATCATCGATGTCAATGGTATCGTAAACCTTCGAACGTTACGATTTACAACGGGTCTTTTAACATTGTTGGAGCTGAACGCGAATCAGTGGATGGAACAGCAACGAGAGACGGTTTTCTACGCGTTACGCTCATTCAGACGAGAATATCTTGTCGCGGCGTGTAGGAGAGACTCTCTGTTATTCGCCTCGCGCGAGAAATACGAATGATCTCACTTTCCAGATCGCATAACCCGTGACGGTAACAAGATCGGGCCGGAGTTTTCCGCGCGATTCGTTTCTATTCGATAAAAGCGTAGGAAGAATCGCACTCTCCTATATACGTATATTACGACCGTTCCTTTCCTTTCCTTTCCTTCCGTCGTGGATTTTCCTGGAAGGTGGCCCCGATATATACTCGAAGTGGTCGCTGTACGTAATGTACTTTTGGAATATCCGTCAGATCGATACAAAGAAAGACCTCCGAGGTATCCATTACTATAGTAATCACGGGCAAATGGATCTGGTTCGACGTCGGTCCGACTGTCGCTATCCATTGACGAAATTTAATATTTATTACTAGAGCCTCGAAGGTGGTCATTATGACGACCGTTTTTCCGCTTTCCTTTCTTCTTTTCGTATTTTTAGTCTTGGGACTTTGCTATAGGACTTACATATACGATGCTTTTCTTGTACCATTGTTGTAATATAGTATTAATATATATTATAATAATATTATCGTAATATATAATATAATGTATCTTAACGTCTTAAGAAATAACGATGTACGATGAGTCGTAATAATAACGCGAGGTGTAGCACGTGTATGTTACATGTATTACAAAAGCGACACGTCTGAAGCAAGTTTTGCAGGCAAAGCGGAAAGTTATTTGGAAGCGTGGAATAGAATTATTTATTAGAAAGGAATAGATCTTAGGAAACGGTAAATGGTGAAATAATATTTTTGTAATTCCCCATCTTGATTCAAATCATTTTGAATTATCCCATTTTCGAACTGCATGTGCTATGTGAATTATAATCGATGCATAACGCACGAGTCATAATCTTTCCACTTGCCATGCAAAACTATAAAATACGATGAATTATAGAGTCGACGGAACATTTATAGTTTTCTTCGATGGATATTCTCTGTATGTCTGTTTAAAATCATTATTATCGGTAATTCAACACTCGTCTAATATGCAAAACGTTTGAAATAAAGCGCTTTTATTATCTCAACCATTGAAAATTATAAAACGATCGATCTTTCATTCTGTACTCCGTCTGTATATTTTCATCGAGTATCTGATGCTCCGATAAAACAAAAAATTAAAAAAAAAAATCAGCCGATTCCCAAACTGATGAGAAATATTATCGAATATGAAACGACATTTAACAATAACGCCCGTTTTTGTAATATCTATGCTCGGGCCGAAACACGATTATTATCAAGGGTACTACATACTAAAAAGTATATTATCCCCAAACGATTGTTATTAAGGCCATTTCCATCGTTTTCTGAGTTCATTAACGGGACCTTAGATCTTATGAAATTGCCGAGATTTTAACCTTAACATCTGTTCGGCGTACGTTTTATCTTGAAAAATGACAAGAAATCAAGACTACAAAAACTCGTAAAGACTGTTTGACCCTTCGCAGGGACGACGTCAATTTCTGTAGACTCGATCCTTTCTAATAGAACTGGAGACAGCCAATTAATAATCCGAACGTCGTTCTAGATACGATGCTCGATAAGGGATATTGGAGACGACATAAATTCCACGAGACTCGTACAAACGTCTGTTATTCGTAATTAACGAAATGAACGTGATATTGTCGCGCGAGTAGTTCGCACATCGACGAATTGTCAGATATTGCACCAGCGGCGTCGAAGTCTCGTCGAAAGTAGGTGTTTCCAGCCTCTCAGTGGTCTCTCGTTTCTCTCTCTTTTCCTTCTTCTTTTTTTTCTCTTTTTCCCCGCTTTCTGATGCTGCAACGGTTGTCTGCCACTCGAACGAATTATCAGCTGGTTTCTCGCGTTACTTCTGTTGCTCACCGGTTATTTTGAAACGAAAGATGGTTTAACATCAGCGTGGACAACCAGGTACTCGGATACCAACTTTTGTGTTTCTTTGAACAATTGTTTTACTCTCTAGACTGCCTTGCACCGTTAAACCGATATCATCGACGACATTTTGCAAGGCATAAGTTACAACCGACGAATATCGATAAACGCTCTTACACGATAGTTTGGTAACCGACAAGTTTGGTAATTAACCGTTTTACTAATATTACTAGTTGGTAAATCAGCGTGCAAGGAAGCCGCGGTGAAAATTTTAGCATCGAAGTTTATGCACGATAAAATGTTAAAACGTTGCGCAAGATAAAATATGAAAATGTTATGCAAGATAAAATATTAAAATGTTATGCAAGATAAAATACTAAAGCTTCGATCTTATACACTTGTTGGGTAACCGCAACATTTTGTTTGCCCACATAAGAGTTATAAATCGTGATGTGAATATAGGGTGGATATAAAACGCGTGGTTGCTTGAATTTGGGTTTAGCGTCTGGTGAAAAGGAGAGAAAAATGTAATACGGAAGGTGTATCGGTGTACGCGAGACATAATTGAAACGGTACTCGCGATTAGATTAAGAGCGAAGAATTTGTGTCGAGCTGACGGCCAATTAATCGTGATATTGTTAAATCGACTCTTGGTAAGGGTTCGTGAATTCGATATAATCCTTAAGTACCCATTACTCGTAGTTACTCAACGGATATTACGATATCGGTGAGGTACAACACATACTCGAATCCATGCGTTTATCGTGGCGACCAACACGTGTACAGGTTGATGCAAAAAAGGAGTCTCGAGACTTGGTGAGATCTTTTCTTTCTTATTTGCAACAACGTTTACCTTTTTGGCATATATTAATTAGGATTAGGATTCTGTTTAAACCAAACAACCATAAACTATATCTACGTCTAATTGTACTATCCACTTCGTGTCTTATTACTCTACGTTGCGCTCTCCCACTTTGGCTCTATCCTCTTCTTTCTTTTCCATTCTTTCCACCGTTCTAGATACAACTTCGTAATATTCGTTAAGAGAAGTGAAAAAAGTTCAACGAACATAGGATTTAAAATCAATTGTTTGGACGTTATATCGAGTTTTGCATTTATTCATTTATCTATCTATTGTTACATTTAACTGGAACGCTTCAGTGAAAGACGAACGTAGCACGAGGAGGATCGAACAAATAGTCTCTTCGATCGCTGGATTTTATTTATTATTTGAGATTTATTTTTTACTATTTGCTCTCTTTCTACGTTTAGAACGGACGTACTTCTCTCAACATTTTTCACTCCTCTTAATAAAGTATAAACGCAGGGCATGCGGGATAAGAGAAGCGTCACCGCTTTGTTTTCAAATAATTTTAAAATGGAACAATATCCATATACGTATATACAAATGTACGTTTTAAATATATACACGCGATTGTTTCTATGAAAAATATGAGAAATGGTTTGACGCAAAAGTTGTGCGATGATAAATGCGACATAATCTGGTGTAATTAACTTATTTTGTAGATAGCTAATTAGAGGCGATACGAAGGTGACATACCTTTTTTTCTAAGTGAAAATGTATAGTTTCAAATACAATAATACACCCACCTCTGGGATTTCTTTACAAAAATCGGTTATTAATTTATTTATTTATTAGTTTAGAAGATATTTTATTTATAAAAATATGAAGGTATGTTACCTTCGTGTGAAGTCTATTTGGCCACCTACGAAAGCAAATTAAACGGTGATATTAATCAGGTGATATAAATCCCCTTTGATACCATGCAACTTTTTGTCCGAAATGTTTTTTCGTATTCTCTATAGTTACACCAATAATCGCGTGTATATACCTAAAACGGACATACCGTATGTCTTCGTTAATAGTTCGTTAAATCAGTTCAGTAGAATATGGTAGAAAATGGCCAGAAAGTAAGGTGGCGATAAAACAAAAGCAAAATTCACGGCAAATCTCAGAGTCCATTTTTTCTGTAACACCTTGTACACCCACGCTTATTCGCTGCTAGTCGATGCGCATGATAGGCGTATTAAACGGCGATAGAGACGCACGCACGTGTTTGGACGACTCAATTTTGGCTTTCGCGTTACACGATGAGACTCCAGCGATTAGGTTTCGATGGAACAACAACGTTCGACAGTGGCGATCCTCTTCGATCCATTTGTCGTTTTCCTTTGAGTTGCAACGCGCTACTAGACGATGATTACTACGCTACACTTGCTCGTTGAACGATAACACGCAATTAGGTCAGAGCAATCGTTGTTTAAACGTATGTAAATGGGCTTATCTCGCAGCCAAATATACAGGCTGTAATCACTAGACGTCTGGTTGGTAAAAGTAAAAACAGGACGACGCAAACCGTCGTTGCGCGGTGGCGTCTGTTGCTTGGAAAGGAAGCAGATGTTCTTTGAGCAAAAGGAATCCTTAAATGTGCACGTTAGATGCACACTTTTGGTTGTTACTTTTTCTCCCTATGTTTTTGCGAGCAAATATAAAACGGTAAATCCGCGCGAAGAAGCGCGTGTTACAAATTTTAAGAACCTAATCAGACACTCGTTAAGGAAGGAATTAGACTAATAAGCTTGAGAACGGTGGTCAAACCAGAATAACTGAAAAATGAGAATTTTTTATTCCGGAAACGAACAATGTATTAATGATTGTGCAAATATGAAAGCAACTTTTTCCTTCCTAAATAGGAACTAGAACGTTACAACCGTAATTGAGGAACAGCTTGCACGCTGACTATCGAAGGGACTATTTGCATGTTCACGATGATCACTTAGATACGTAAGGACATTAGTACATCGTGCGAATTATCGAATGGCCATTTCGAAGACGTATGATGCTCATTTTTCAAAGACTGTTTAAGTGTAGACGCAAGTTTTAGGGAATTTTGAGAAAGAATTTGAACATGTGGTCGATTCTTTCATTGGAAAGATATTAGGACCATGTCTGTGGTACGTAGCGAGATATCAAAGTGCAAATCAACGAATAGTAGTCGTACGGTTTCGTTTCCTGAACTGCATGTAGCTACACAGTCTGTTCTACAATTGCCTCTTGTTTATTAAAGATGTACATTAAGGATTTCAAAAAATAAACGAACACCCATAACCCATTCTTTTATTAATTTCATTATATTTTGTATTTTTAGAGGATATCGATATTCATCTAACGATAATATAAAATTAAAGGAATTACTTATCACTCAACGTTCTAAAAATACAAAATACGAAAAGGAGCAATGGAAAAAATAAAATATATTTCACGAAAGCTATAAAACAAGGACGAAGAAGAGCGAATTAAATTAATTACTACAAACTAAGTACTAATGAAGAACGAAGAGAATACGAATAAATTATGGAGCGAAAACGAACTCAGACAGAGAACGGCATTATCCCAGTAGTTTGGCTGGCGTTTCCTCAAGTTCGGAAATGAGTTTCCGAAGAGTACCTGACGTCGCTTAAAACATCCTTCGACCCTTTATTTCATTCTCCATTGTCACGGCGAATGAGCTTCTCGTTGAACGAGCGTTGGCAGTCGAGAAAAGTTTCGCAACAAAATACAAAAAGCGGCAAGGCCCTGTCGACAGGCAAAAGAGGCGAAACGAAAAAACAGTGGAAAAGAGGATCGTTCGTCCTGTTTATCGGAAGAAGGGAAAGGCCGTCGTAGAAACGAATTCAAAAATAGACGTTAGGGAGCGAACGTGTAACTTATATTTAGGCTGGGAAGTGAAGATGTACAATGTGGGAGTAATGCTTAAACAGAAAGTAGAGAGCCTTTAAGTTGCCACCATGGGAACAACCAAGATGCAGCTTAATCCACGTATACAAGATTCGAATAGATATTATTTCGAGATAACGATTAGTTCGATATCTGGATAGTCATCGCGTGTATGATCTTTGTAATAGCTCTTTCGATACGACAATCGTTTCGCACGGTACTCGAAGATAATCGTCGAAAGATACGTGTGACGATAGGTGTACCATCGAAAAGAAGGGGGAACGTCGTGTTTTAGGATTTCTAAGAGGACGAATATATATTTTTCAATATATGTCACGAGTTTATATTCTCTCGTATAAATGAAAATAAGGGATCGTTTTATTCATCATCTTATTCCGCGTCACTCTCAACTTTTACTTGTAATTTTAAGCGATGTATAACGCGTTAAACTCTAAAAACACGAGAACCATTTTTTTCCGCTGTGCACCTCGATTTCTTTAACAACCACTGTGGAGAAATTTGTAGTCACGATGCGACATAACCAGCGATAAAGAGCATATACCGTGGCGTACATAAGGAAATATTAAACACGCGATTCGTTGAAATTGACTTTGGCCTTTTTTTCCGCCGAATGATAAACGCGTGACGTAAGAAAGATAATTGTCAAAGTAGAGTTTCCAGCTTCATAAAGTCGAGCGTATTGTTTTTCATTTAGGCCTGGTTTTATATTTTTAATATTTTCCTCCTATTTTTCTAAATAGCCTGCACGAGCATTAGTTATTTTTAAAAAATCCATTTCTTTTTTAAAGTATCGACGAACGTCGTCTACGTTGTTCTTTTTACCGGTCGGCTCGAAATGTGAAAATAATCTTGCTGCACGATCGTGACGTTAGCATGCGTTAAATCACGTGAAAGTGGAAGGAAGGAATCGGTTCCGTCGATTTCCCGTGCGTCGCGTTTCTACATTTTATTCCGAAACGTTTTAAATAGCGGTGGCCGCAATTATGCGGAAAACAGGATAAATATACTTAAACGAGGCACGACGGCCTAAATGTAATTGGCGAGGAGGCACAGGAAGGTGGCTCGAAGGCATGAGGAAGATGCACGAACTAGCGGCGGCCGCTCGGTTATAAAAATAGGGAACGAATAGGTTTCCTCTGTTCGCTATTAATAGTGTGGTGCGTCGATACTCGACGACTTTAATCCACGAACTCTGGTTTATCAGAAATTTACGTCACCGCCTAGACGTACTGCAGCCTCTAGAATAACAGTTGCATATCGTTCTTCTTTTTTCTCGATTGTTTGCTTATTTATTTCTCCCTCTTACAGGTTGCTACGTCTATACAAGTATACTTGGACAAGTTTAAAGATCCTTAAGTCGAATAAACGTTTATACCGTTATACCTCGAATTCGAGCAAGTGTATTTTAAAGCGAATTATTTTATTTATAGGTTTTATTAATGGATATTTAAAGATCGATTTATAATCGTGTTCGGACGAGAAGCGATAGGAACGCTATTTCATTCGGACGAAGAAATATCGTCGCATAAAATTAAATGTGACTGTTTGTTGTAGGTGGTGTGTGTTTGATATATCCAGACACTGTGAAAATTTTATTCATTCAGAAAATTTTACGATACTTCTGACTGGCAACGTCAACGTATTTTGGTAATAAAACTTTCTCAAATTAATGTTTCGTTTGTTTGAAGAGACAAGATTTATAAAATCATTTATTATTGAAAATGATACGGGCAACGTCTAAACATCTAATATCATAAAGATAAAGCAAAGTTTCGTGGACGTGTTTGAACAAACAGGTCTGTCCAAACAGTGTCCTGTTAACCTGTAATCAGGACTCGAAATCTGTTTTATAATAAAATTTCTTATTTTTCTCGAAAGAACGAAGAAATCTTCCTGTCCTCGTCCATTAGCTCCTCAAACAGAATTTACTATCTTTTACGAGAATTTTTCTGTTTGTGAACGGTATAACGAAGTTTCCTTTTCCTATTATCGTCTAGTAATAACGTTGTTTCAGAAATATCGTTCATTTAAAGAAAAATGTGAAGACATTATCAAACAATAGCTATCGACTGATGGTGTAACTGATAATATAAACACCAAGTACATTTGTCTCAATAAATTGCACAAACCAATGTACCTTCCTTGTTAAATATCGTACCAATGTACCAACCTTCTTAAATATCGTACAAATTAAACTGAATTCTAATTACACAATCTCGATTAAACTTTGCTTCATTAGGGATTTGATAAAGAAATGTAGAAGCTCTAGAATTTAAGCGTAATTTAATGAGAAATAGTAGAAAAATCCTCGACAAACGAGTATACATATCGCTAAACAAAATAGTTACATACATTAATCCGTATGCCACGGTAATTTAACAAATGCAATCACCAGGTAATTTAAGAGACTCCGTATAGTTCGTAGTAATGGCAAAGATACGGAGGACCGTAGTTAAGGGTTAATGAGTTTTCCACAACAACCACATATACCGGTACTTTGTCTTACGGTTTTGTTACAGTCTATGCGAACACGTGCGTACACAGAGAGCGGGTCAGTGGACTCTAATAGGTAAAAATAGCGGAAGAAAGCAAGGGGAATCAACTCGGTGATTTTTCGGGACGTGTCATTCCTTTTATCTTGATGTTCAACGAATCCCCGTTGCGCTCGAGCATACGTATTGGATGAAATATTCGAAGACTTGTCGGAGAAAATTTTTACGAGTGTATATATTGTAACGAGATACGACCATGTTCGAAATAAAGTTAAAAATATATGCAGGAACCACGAGATATTTAATTTTTAATATATTTATGGATACAATCCTTCGTACCGTGTATGTTAATTTTTTAACAAGTTTATACCTCCAGCAAACGTCTTGTAACCTTCATATACGCTTCTAGATAATCTTCCTGATTGTTTTTCATTTTCCTAATGTAACTTATACGCAATAATCGTGATAGTCGTGTCTCGTTGTAGCGCCAATGAGATACGAACAAATTTCTACGACACACGCACAATATATAGCCATTAAAATACGCGTATAAGCGTTCAAATACTTTCATGAGTCATTATACGTGTAGCAAGTTTTACTATATGTTTGGCGTTTTGTTAAAAAGCGTTCTATTCGAGTGACGACCGGCACGGAAGCAACCTGGATATTTACTCGCGTCGTTAATGGAAAAATGGGCGAAAGCGTGAACATGAAATTGCAGCGCGTGCAGAGTACAGCTTGGGTTCGGCTCGTGGCAGCCTCGGTTTCCAACGTGTACATATTTTTTTCTTCCGGCGAAAGAAAGAAAAAGAACAAATTCGTTAACGCGCCAAGCGGGCGAAAACCGGTTCGTTGAAATTTTTCCCGTATTAAAAACTTCTTAATTACCATTCGGCTTTTCTTTCTTTCTTTCTACCTCGGATCGGGAATTTCACCTGTGTGTTCGTACGGGTTGCGCACTTACGGAATCGCAGTAAAAATAGTTCACCGGCCTCGTTTTAATGCATCGCTCAAAATAATTAGCGACTCGCCAGGCTCGAATCGGTTTATCGATACTCAAGGTGTTTCTCGAAGTTTTTCTCGAGTGTCTTAAACGTTTGATAAAACAGACGTATACATGATACGTTACACTCGTCGAAGTTGTACACTTGTGTCACATTTCCACGCATTTCCTTTTTACTCTTCGATATCGTAGAACTGCATTTGTTTGATCTCATTTATTGAAACGGAACTCTGTAATTATCGATCTATGGTAACATACATCTAAGTACGCTATGTACGTATACGTTATCGCGATTACAGTATTACGATAAAAATAACTGGCTGTGTAAAATCGTGTTTCTATTCCAATAAAAGTACAGACTTATTTTTTTCGGAAATATTCGCATTTTTTGAAGGAAAATTTTTTAGTAGGTTCGATTAAATTAGGTTCTGATGTTGGATAAGCTTATTGAATTATTTGAACAGAGAATAATCGGTGAATCCTTATTCTAATAGAATTTCATTTATTCGAACCTTTGGAAAGAAGTTTAAAGAATCGTCTCCTTAGAAGGAAATTTTCGCCATTATATCAGTTCGTTTTATCGAATCCTCGTAATAACAAAGTTCCCATTGAATCCGATAAAAGTATTATCTACCGGCAATCGTGAGTTTTATTTGTCATAAATATTATTCGTATAGTATATATGTATGTCCGAGTATTATTACAGATGTATTTTACTGGAGTTTCTAAGTAATCGCATCTTGGTATGCCAAGGGTTAATAGGAGTTCACGTTCGGATAAATGGACGCAATCTATGAAAGTTCAGTCAGTCGTGTAGTAATTAAAATTTTCTTCCGATAGACGGCATTCTACCGCATCTCGACGTGAACTCCCATTACTCGAAGCAAAGCTCGATAGCAGATAAAACGCTATAGAAATCTCCTATACAAACCGATTGTCCCTAAATTGGTTAAATCGAACGGTTAATTTTCCTATACTTGGCGTTAGGAATTTGAAGATCGATCAGGAACCTGATCCCCTAATTGTTTCGTGCAACGTGTAATTTAAAGGCCATTAAGATGTCTGGCTTGTAAATAAGATGTGACTTGAGATTCAATAAGCGCACACGTGTATCACATGTTTAGCGTTTCCATCGCTGAATGAACTACCCGGCTCTCTTCATTGTTCCGAGGCTAATTGAGCTGCGCCCACTTGAAGTGTCGTTACACGAGCGATAGCACTTCCGTGGTACTTAAATCAGAACGTAAAGTGGTCGCGCGTAAACGGTGTTCCATGCGGTTTCAGGTTTTACGCTCATTTTTACAGTTAAACGGTCGCCGTTTTTTTCCCGACCTACGAACAATACCGTTCGATCCTACGTATGAAAAATACTGCCAGAGGAATTTCTCGAAATACCAAGCTATTCGAACATTCGTGCGAATCTTTCGCGAATACGTTACACGAAACATTTTGAAATTTCATTATTGCGTTGATTATCCGATTATCGCGATCGTGTTGATAAAATTCGAAATAAAACGATTTTTGTATTAAATATGCACATGTACGGTAAATATGTCGCAACGTCAAGGTACATTTTCGGATTGCATTTCAATTTTACCAACGTAACGACGGCAGTTGCGTCTCATTACGGTGCTAATAAAATTTCAAAATGTTTTATATAACGCGGACGAAAGACGCAGATAGGAGTCATCCGCGGTAAGTGTTGGAACAAATATTACTTTCGTGGGTCACCGCAATGATTCTCACTCTATCGAATCCTGGATTTTTTCACTCTCAACTCTCCTATGACTCATAAAGTTCTGGTTTCATAATCGTATCACATTTTTATGATTCTCACACGCGCAACGCGCGTTCTTGCCGCGTATAGTCGGATTTTCACATATCTCGTACGTAATTCGCGCATTAAATCTTCGATCATTCGCTATTGTTACACTAGCGTAAACGTTTATTCTCTCGTTTCTGTATTATTCACTTTCGCACGAACGTATTTCTTTTTTATTATTCGTTTGAAGATTGCTAGATATACCGCGTGTATCTCCCTACTGCGCGTTTCAAGGAATTTATTAGCCGGCAGTTTGTTTTCGTGAACCGCGATCGAGCAAAGTGGTCGTTTTATTCGAGTTGGACTTTCTCGTCGGAGAATGAAGATTATTGGAATACACCGGTATAACAGCTTGTCTCGTACATACTTACGAGAACCGCGTTGCTCGATTAATGTACACAACCGTTTCTCGTTCGTCGTGTTTCGTACGCTGTATAAAGTCGAGTCGTTTTGCAATCGACTCGATTCCTGCCGCTTCCTCCCATAAATCTTTTACGTGTAATTTATTCCTCGATCGATCGCGCGTATTTTATTTTCGAGTAATCAGCATTTTCGAGGCATGTAGCTAAATGAAGACCACACAGGAAAAACGCTGTAAGTGCGCTAAGTGGTGGGAAGGTAGAGAAAAAAAGAAGGAAAAGAAAGACGATGGTAGAGGAGCGAGAAGAACAAGAAACGAAAGAAAGAATAAGGAGGAAAGAAGAGGTAGAAGGAGAGTAAGGCTGAACAAAGCTACTAGGAGTGCGAATCTACCTTTCTACATATCTGCTGGTTTTAGTATTCCAGCGCGAATCATCTAATTCTCAATCGCGAACAGCGTCTATATGTTGTCTAAATTTTTACAAATTTTGAACTATGAACGCACGCTAAATTCTACCTGATTAAACCAACTATGTATATTTATCAACGACTTCGAACGTTGTTCGACTCCGTATATGGGTAATAAACGCTACAACGATTCGTATCTCTTACATATTCAAATATATATACGTCGGAGATGTAGGGACATCGGACCTTTCTTTGGGAAGATCCCCAATACTTGGGCTCGAGGTGACATAACTGGTCGCCGAACGTAGCCACGGTCACGGGATGAACGTTTTATCTAACAGAAGAAGTACCGATATCGAGGGACACGCTGTATTAACAATCAAGCGCCGACCAGGAGCGATGTTGGTTTTACGCGGGACTGCCTAGTAACGGCGCTTGGAATTTTGTCGATATTCCCGATCAATATGTAATTGACGAACGTGACCGTATCTGTCTTTTATTTTTGCAATCACCTTGCAGAGTTTACTGATATCGTGTAGGCTGTCAGCCTGAAAGTAACCCAGCGTCTGAGTTAACGCGTCTGCGTGCTACAAAATATATTCCAACGTACAAAGAGTTTTCCCGTTGACCGTGGATTCGTTATCGAACCCAAGAACACTGTCTAAAGCATCCGTTAAACTAATTATTCGTTAAACTTTGTAAAGACATATTTATACGTGTAAATACAATCTTGGTTGTGCAACACGATGGCCAATTCTAACGAAGAATTATCACGCGCCCGAAATCCTAACGAAAACCCGTCATATATGTAGTATCGTGGACAAAAGGCCTAAGATATCTGCCGAATCGTAAACAATGTCGCGAGAGCCGCGGCATCGTCGGGTACATCAATGTGTCGTCGGTTCTTTTTAAGTGGATAGTTTCGTGGAAAGGGCCTGCGTGACCCTGGCCACGGGCGTTTCGGGACACGTGTCTCGAACGGTGAGAAAAGACAAAAGAGACGCTAAAGGTAGTATTAGTTGAGAAGCCGGAGAGGACGGATGCGAAAGGTGTGCAGAGTGTGAGTTGAGAAGCGAGAGCGAGCGAGCGTAGAAACCAGAGAGTGTGAATCGGGAAGTCGGAAGCCGCGTATGAGAATAAGACGTACGACAGCATTGTAATCATTTCGTTGCTTCGATTATTATTAATTAAATCAAAACATCATTACTTGTCCTTTTCCTCTAAGACCCATTAAGATACTACATATATATATGTCGGAGATGTAGAGACATCGAGCCTTTCTTTTGGAAGATTTCTCAATACTTGGGCTCGGAGTGACATAACTGGTCGCCGAACGTAGCCACGGTCACGGGATGAACGAAATGTTTTACAAAGGAGGTTCCAGTGTTAAGGGATACGCTGTATAAACAATCGAGTCTTGATCAGGAGCAATGCTGGTTTATGTGGAACTGCCTGGTTACGGCGCTTGGCAATTTGTTGATATTCCCGATCGATATGTATTTGATATATGTAACTGTATCTGTCTTTTATTTTGCAATCTCCTTGGAGAGTTTACTGTCATCGTCTTGGAGTCAGTCTTAGAGAAACCCTGTGCCTGAGCGAACGTGTCAGTGAGCTATCAAAAAAATATTAAAACGTACAGAAAGTTTCCCGTTGACCGTGGATTCGTTACAGAACCCAAGAATATTATTAAAAGCATTTGTTTACTTATTGTTTGTTATCTTAGTTAACCGTTAAACTAATTATTTATCAAACTTTGTAAAGAAATATAATTTTATGTAAATACAACCTTTATCGAACATCACGATGGCAAATGCTAACGAAGAATCGTCTCGCGCTCGAAATCCAAACGACGATTCGACATATATATATGTATATATATAAATATTCAAAATATCGAATTTAAAAGTTGCTCTCCTGTAAGGAAGCGTAACTCGATCGCGTTGTTTCGTCTTTGGAAATTCCATCGCGTAATCTCGCCATCGCAAACGCCTGGGAAAGACACAATGACGATTTTTATCGACGATCTCGAAATTTTTGCCTTATCCGCATGGTTGGCGTTACACGTTAACGGATGCAGCGTCAATCGGTGAATGAATCGAGCCTTCTCATTGTTTCACTTTAATCGAGTATACGGACGTTAGACCAAGAACGTTACCGCGGACCAGCCTGTGGCACTTCCGCGACACGGAGGACTGGACCGGTTTTCCATGCTGGATACGAATTGCCGGCTCGTCCTTTTGCTGCACTGTGCACCATAGAGCTGCGGAATATATACATATACATGGCGCTCTCACGGCACGCTAGAATTTTGTTTTACGAACAAAGCGTTCATTTACACTCGCTTGCTCGATATTTCATCTTTCCTTCCTTGTTATTTCCTGCATATACACGTTAGCACTGCAAATATCAGCTTTCGAATTTTCCATTGACGAACTGTTGGAAACGTTCTAGTTCTATTCCGGATCTCGCTCGAGATTCGAAGTAATTCTAGACTATCGTCGGTATTGTAGTTACCCTGATGAGAAACTTACAAGTTTAAACCGATTTGTGTCACTCGAGGTACGGGCGAGTTATCGCGATCGGTTTCCAAGGGAATTTGCTGCAGGCGCGATTCTGTAAGGGGACAAAGGTGCAATTCCCGCTAACATCTTGGTTTGTTGACCGGTTACCTTCGAATTGCAACGTCGTAGCGTGTAATAACGCAGAGTTACGTTAAAACTTGACTCTTAGCGATGAAAGAGCTAACAATATCTATGACGTGTCTCTTCCTGTCGTACGAATCTCAATATTCCTACGGGAGATACAAGCGCACATTTTCCCAAAATTGATACAAGTACAAGAAACGAAACGCGAGATCCATATACCGTAAACGAGCACAGAGAAGTCTGTTTACTCTACACACGCAATATCGTTAACGATTTATGCAACGAAATTCTTCTATCGTGATAAATAGAAGGACAGGCCGGACGACAAAGTAAAGAAGGACAAAACGAGGGAGAAAGAGAGAGGGAGAGAGAGAAGGAGTAAAAGAGAGACGTATGTTGTACGCTATCTCTTCTTACACGAAGGGCTCTCTCTCCCTTGCGATGATGTAAAAGTTGATCGTGCGTCAAGTGCAACGTCGCGTGACTAACGGAAATAGAAGGGCTAGATCACGTCGAGGGTATAATTGAAAATTAATTGGGGCTTGCAGCTTGTGTTTTCCGCGAGATGAGAAAATAAGAAGCGGCCCTGTCGTCTGGACGCGTCGAAGAAGAACCACGAAGACGACGACCATCTCCCCTACGACGAGGACAATTTCATCGACCCGGCTAATTCTCTGCCTCTTTGTCGATACATAAATTCCACACGGCAACCCTATTCGTGGTGGTTTGTCGCGTCCTCGTTCGAACGGCGAATCCCTTTTTTCCGGTCGGGGCGATGAATTTTTAAACTAATCGCGGATCCTTGATTGAATCGGCGAAGTAGGCCATAGCGAACTGGTGGGATTCATCGCGAAATCCTGGAAAAATCCGACGCCTTATTCCACGGCCGCTCGTAGGAATCGTAGTAATCGAGGGGAAATGAGATATCAGGAAGAAATTCCGCGAAGATTCACATTTTCTAAGAATATCGGTCTTTTGAAAACGCTAGTGAAATTGGAGTACGACCATTGCTATTAAAAATTCGTTATCGTTATCGCGGTACCTTGCGCGTATTGAATATATTTTTCATAATATATATTTCAGTACAAGATATCACAGTTTAAATCCGTGAAAAGCAACAGCTAAGGTAAGAGTCGAGCGTGCGTTGATTATGCACGTGTTTGCAGCAAGTGCATTAATATTCATGTATTTCAAGAACGTCTAAAGCTACCTTCTCCCGACACAATATACGTAAGTTTGTTGCAGTCAAATAACTTCTTGCGCTATTTTCTTTTTTATAAAATATCAAGATCCGGCGGTGTCGGATACGTTCGAATCGAAACTTTCAAAGTTTTGGCAACTATGTAGTTATCGAACAAAGAGAAACGTAAATGAATAAATAAATAAAAGAATACGTAGATTCCCTACGTCATATGTTATTTAGCAATTAATTATATCTCCTGTAATAATCACGCGCGAGGCGCCAGCGGAAGCGACAAATCCGCACGAACCGCAACGCCAGAATCACGTTCCATTATCGTCGATTTGTCGCAGAGCACACAATCCACGAGAGACTCTCATTTCTGCGATTGAATATTTCTCGCTCCGGTGTTTTTAGGTCGTCGATTATTCGCCAGATCATTAATTAACCAATAGACGATGCGTGGACGTGGTTAAATAATTAAGTACGAACGATATCGTTGTAATTGATATTCGTCGTATCGTTTCGACCGACGCTTTACGATCGAACGACCTGCCTCCGGTTTTCTTCCTTTCTCCGTTCAGCGTCGTTCTTTGAAAACACAGTTTCCTCGTAACCGTTGTTCCAACATATTTACGCGTATATTAAAGCATCGATTACGAGCGAACGTCGAGAGGGTAAGGGACGGATAACGGGAAAAGAGAGCTTTGTGAGAAACGTCGGGCAAATCCGGAGAGGAAAGAATAGTGCAAACTGACAACGGAAACAAGCCGTGTGTATCCTACAATATCCGGCTGGCCGATGCAACGTCAAGAGCATTCGTACACGGCGTTCGAAACACCGTCACGGTTCGTTAAATATTGATACTTCAATTTTATATTTACGCAAATATCGAATACGTATTTTTCGTACGTAGTTTTCGTTTCGTCGTTATTACGACGGCGGAGGCGCGTTACGCGAAATATTTCAAAAACAGAACGATACGGCACAGCGCGGTATCCCGATCGTTTCCGCGTTTATCGTTCATATTTTTGTGTCTATTATTGCGCTCGCGTACCGTGTTCGTTTCGCCGATATATTCCATCGATTTCCATCGTTTTTCATCTTCTGGCCGCTGCGATATCGAGACTAGCGGAAGGATACTCGTTGTTCTCCGCTTTGTTTCCAACGATTCACGTAACTCGTTACGGGTTCTAGCGGCGTAAACGGTTTTAATTAATAATTTTAATGCGAAACGAGTAATAGAGGTTCGATCGACCTGGTTTCTCAAGGGTCCGGTTCTCCAACGATACAATCGTTTTCCACGGAGTAGCTTGGGGAAATAATAGTTGGACCAAATGAAACGGCGAGTTCTACTTACCTGCCGACATTTATCTTCGTTAATGTAACGAGCTTTTTTCCAACTTTTCGTTGTCGGAAGAACGCTCTTCCGGTTGCGGCGACCGGTCGGAAATTCTGATTGCGTTTCGAACGTGCTACCGTGTTCTTTTCTCAAAATGTATAGAGTATAAATATGTTCGTTCATAAATATCAGAGTATCGGCTGGTTTCTTTTAGAATAAATATTTGTAAAATTTTTCCTCATTACAAATCATAAATTGGTGATTATATTTCTTATCTATACATCACAGTTTCTGCTCACACTCCATTAACAAAAAATTGCGAATATACTCGATCGAGAACTCTGAAAGGTTTCCAAAATTATCGTTTGCGGAATCATTCGTAATATATCTAATATAACAAATACGGTGGAAAATTTAATAAAGCGAATGTTAAAATTGATTAAATCGGCGAATGAAAACATCGTTCGAGTAATTGGTTAAGAGACCGGTAAGTTTCTATATAGATGATATATCTTTATATGTATCGTATCGCTATAATACTATTATAAAACGAAATAATAACTCCTAACAGTTGAAATAATTTTCTAACAATTTTCCGGTTCTACCTCGTTATTCCGTACGTATTTCTTGCTTCGTGTTTCGCGTTAATCGAACGTTATCGCTTTATTTACGAGTTACGTCCGCGCAGCCTTTGTTTATTCAAATTCCACGTAATTGAATCGCGTACACCGTACACGTCTAATATGAATATAATAAAGGATGGCGCGGTGGGGGTAAATTAAAATGCCACAATACGCACGCTGCGTAAATACGATATACCGTATACGAGTGTCGATTGTTCCTCGAAGATGCAACAGCAGCGAACCATAGGAACCGAGGCAGCCAAAGCATTTCCGGTCGAACGCAATGGCTGACCTTGACAATAACTTTCTGTTATTTCAACCGCGACCAACCTGATGCATCGTACGATTTTTTCTTTACGGCCAAGCAGGCTCAAAGTTACCGTTGAATTATTATTCATAAACGTTAAAGAAGTTGTTGCAAGTCGCAACAAACGTCGCGCGACCTGGTTGCGCGTAACGTGCATCGCGGCATCGATTTTCTTTTTCGATGAGAACGATGCGGCCGTACAACAGTACGATTTAACCCGTTCAATCGTTGATCGGATTTTTATTATCTCTGTTATGCGCTGGCCTGTAATTTGTTTACAGAATATTTACTCTACTGTATCGTTGCATTTTATGGCAAGGGACGGGAGTAAAAGTACGGGACGTTGCAAAGTAGTTTCGTCGGGAGAAAATCGATGTTTAGAATTTTGTGGGGACTTTGGTCGAGAGTATATTATTGTATGATAGAATTATATCGTAATAAAGAGAATATTATAATTAGGTATTGGAAAGGAATCGAATAATTTTGTAATTTTAGTTGGCAGGAAAAAATGTGATACATTACGACGCAAATCGTTATCGGTAGGTCCTGATGCATTTTAGATACTCGTAGATCGAATTACTTAATTTTCGACCATTACATTTCAATTTTTAACGTGTTTTTTTTATAGCTTAAAATATACGGATATCCAATAGTCCGCGGAGTTTTTTACGCATTTGCAGAAATGCACAATTTCCCTTCTACCGATTAAGCAAAATGTCAACCATCTGTTATACTATCCAACGAAATTAATTAACATTTATAAAAAGAACTTGTAACTCCGTTTGTATAACTTTCAAACGTCTAAACTTCCAGCACCGCCTCCATATTTTTGCATATAAAATTTTTTATACGGAATATGTTAATTCGCGTGCTGTATTCATACGTGCGATATCACACGTTCATCGTCCGCAGAAACGCGTACATCGCACACGCACAAACGCGTGCCAACTAAAACACGGTTTTAAAACGCATTTGGCTAGTCGACACGCGAAAACAAAGTTAATATTTCTATCGAATATCTACCGTGGTACGTCCAACATTCTGCAACAGTAAAATATATTATAGAAGGATAAAATTAGCGGAATAGATCGCGCTATAATTATTTCCAGCAATTAGTCTAATTTCTTAATTCTACGGTTACGCTGCGCTAAGCATTAAGCGGTAATGCGCTTAGAACATCCATTGTCGTTAGCATTTTCGTTCAATTTCCGGAATCGAAACGCGCTCGCCTAACGAGGTAACAGGGATACGCAAAAATCCTCGATCTTATCGTTACAGTATTCTTTTGTACGGAGTAGTGGCAGCACGTCTATCGATCGTGAACTGAAAAGCAGTAGTAACCAGAAACGTAACGAGCTGGCCACATTGGCTTTCCCTGCAGTCGTCAACGGTGACTCACAGCTCCCTGTGGTTATCGTCTCGAGGGACAACGATTCAACAATAAAGTGGATCGCCCGACTGCGTGGTATCCTAACGTTCGTTACAACGTGGCTCGCGATGTTATCTCATTTTCACCATGATTTCCACGTAAATGACTTTATGAAACTGTTACGTAGCAACTCAAAGTATTTGAACATTTATCAGAGAATTTTTCTTAGAAGTATATTATGCGTGCATCGTGCGAAACTTTTTGTAATTATAACTATATGATTACTTATCGTATTGATATATCGCTTATACCTTATAACTTATAATTATAGACAATTTACGAAATATTTGTTGCAAACATACGTTCAATGAAAGATTGACGTTACGGCATGTAACAGCAACTAGTGTTAAAGATTAGTCTTTTCTATTGTAGCCTATTGATATAGCGAATAACAAGAATAAACAATTGTTCAAGTACTTTGATGAGATTTGCAAAACGTAGGTATATTTCTAATAAATATTTTGCAACTTCTCTATACAGTTTCAAAAGGTTGAATCGTAGAACTGTTTGATAATAAATCGTCGGAATGATCGTCGAAGGATCACCGAATATCGAGGAAAACGTATACAGCACGATCTGCGAACGATTCTCGTATTTTGAGATAAATGTGGACAAGATTAGATCGGAGTTAATGCATATAATTTTGGAAGCATTAGATGACGCGGATAGCATTAGGATTATTAGAGCCGATATGAGCGCATTAGATTCAATACAGGCGACCGTTGGTTCGTCGAACTCAATGCGAAACTCTGGGTTCATTACACTCGATATAAGTCATATCGGATTCATTGGCTTTGATTTGGACACATGTGGGTCATCGAAGACCGTACACACTAAGTGGGATTTAATTTAGATCACTCTGCTTCCCTTAGAGCCGATACAAATCGTGGCAAAAATTTGCAGAAATTATCCGAAATTAATAGACCATGCACGGATTATTCGAGATCCTTAAAGCTTTATACGAATCACCCATACGTTTACCGTTTCCAACAAACGATAGAAATAGTCTGGAAATTTATAGAAGAAACATATGGGCTCGTAATTTGGACACCAACGAGCTAGCAATATCGCAAAGGTCGAAGATACGGGGATAAGACTACGTGGCTATACACGAGGCTGCGTAGCTTTGAGCGATACTAATCGTGTCTTTTGATGTTCGGAGGTTCGTCCGCTCTCTGTGAAGTCGAATACCGAATCGATGGTTTCTACGGGTCTGATAGACTCAAAGCCCCTGTGTAAGCTCTTAAGCCAGACGAACTTGAAGGTAGATAATTCAGAGTTCATATTACCGCGGTGTGACCTCCGCCAATTTCTGCGAATCCAGGATGGCTCCTATCGATTTTTCTTCCATGTTTAAGAAGTACCATGATTTTCCTGTATGATCTTCGAACTAGCCATATAGATTTCTATAGTTTTCAGACAAACTATGTCGATCCGAATGTGTCGTAAGTACGTGGGAGCATCAAGTTCCGTTGGTTCGGGGCCACTCTATTTCGATTTCCATCAGTCTATAACAGAACGCATCTGTGTCTATGAGTTGCAGACTATTAATATCCCCAAGCTTAGATTCGACGAACGATTCTAATTAAATAATTTCTAGTTACGTGTGAAAAAGATACGCGTGTACCATGTTGGACGGTTCAATACGATCTATCGTTACGGAATCGTGCTTTCGATTATATAAAAAGAAACGTGGAAAAATACAGAATAAATAGAAGACTCGACGTTTGCATTGTCCAATAACAACGGACACGTGTATCGTTCAAAATCGATAATTCCCATCGGAACGAGAAAAGTGCATCTTAGCATGCATTTGATCAATGCGTATTAATTACACGCTCGTGCTACGAGCTTGTTCGTCGTGGAAACATTCAATCTGCCTGCTCTTCCTGTTACGACTCATTACGAACAACGTTCTAGTTTACGTCTTCTGTTACATTCTACCATTGCACCAACGTGCGAATCACGGATTCAACGTCCATCGATATTGCGCAACGTGTTTTCGTTGGTGCGACGCTTTTCCGCCTTATACGTGCCAAGGCAGATCAAATAGATGCGATTAACACGGTTATTATAACGTTTTCGATACGTAACATCGATTCGATTATCGGTCACATTCCGCGTATTATCTCTTTCTATATCCTTCCTTAATAGTCATCGTAGAATGAAACGCCTCGAACCTTGATCTTTTTTCCTGCTCTCTGTCGCGTTACAGATTGTTTTCGAGATTTTCTCCACGATCTTACGTCTCTCTTTCCGAACGTTCGTCATTACATTCGGGTTCGCGCGTCAAGTGCATCTCCGTCGTAGAAATTAATAAGCTGCAACTGATCGCTGGCTACAGCGGCTCGCGAAAGTGTTCGGACACTTGTAGAAACCTTGTACGAATATGTTGCGTGCGTTATACGAAATATTTTGTTTATTTTATTTCATTAGCGCCGTGGTGAAGCACGATCATCGGTAACATTTTTGGTAAAGTTTGAAACAGATCTGAAAATACGTAAGAGAATTGCGCGATATTTGGTAGAAGCGTATATTTTGCAAAAATCACGAGATTTAAAGGGTGTCGATAAGTTTAGATATTCAGTCGATATCTATCGCGTGAACTGTAACAGAAGCCAGTCATCGATTCCGTAAATTGGAAACTATAAAAAACTAATGATATTACGAACACGCATGCTTGAAATTTATTACTATTTATGTCATCCTCTTGCAGTAAATAAATTAACGGTATGGTATTTACCAAATAGTAATAAATACGGTATTTACCATACCATTAATTTATTTACTGCACCATTACCATACGTTTGAATGTAGGAGTCAAGCGTGAGTTAAACGCCAGTCACGTTATTCGTACGCTGAAATTAAAAAATCGCCGAAAAGTGGCGTTGATTATCTTTTTCTAACGAGTTCGATGTATGTACGTTCGCGGTAAGCGTTTTGTAGCTTCTGTGCTTGTATTTTTATATTCTGTATATTTAAGTTTTATGGAGATGATCACGCATCGCGATAGTGCTGCGAGGAGCGTTTAAGTGCTTTCGTGAGCCACCTGTATCTATAATTTTAGCTCGCTCCTACTTTAGAATACACGCGATATATCAGTGTTAGGAGTTATAAATTAAAATCTTTTAGCTATTTCTGGATATAATTCGCGAAATGTAATCGCGAATGCTATAAGAATAATTGTAATGTAAATCTGTCGTTATAATATAAAGACCACGGTGAAATAGAATTTCGAGTAGAATTAAAGTTCAAGGTTCATCGGAGACCTTCGGTATCGGTCGATGAAAAAAATCGATCGTGTGGCAAAGATATAGTAGTCGCGTTACCGTACACATCGTTGATTACGGATATGTCAAAGGCGCAACGCGCTTTAATTTTAAGTCTCTTTAAAGTACCTTAAACACTCTCGTCGTGCGCGTATCGCTGGACATCCTTTTTCTATCAAATACTCTTCTCAGCCAAGTTACAAGAAAGTGGAGAAGCACGACGTTCTCTTGAGAAAGATTTCTAGATTCGAAGACGATATTAGACTTCGATTCCTGTGCTTTTTCAATTTTTATTTCTTCGTTATTTCTGTTCGTTTCCTCGTTATTTCTTTTTATTTTTCTTTGTCTCGCCTTAAGGAGCGACGTTCACGGGGGTAATACGTGTACCACTGTGCCAACATTTTGCGCCTTCTTCGGTAGAGAGACACGTTGCCTCTGGGTACAGCTCTGCTTCATTCATTGGGCGAGACGAGAGAAAAAAAAAAAACAAATATGAAACGATAAAAGTTTCATCTCCTTTTAAAGATTCGATTTATCAAACGGCCTCGTGATAAGATATAAATTGTCGTTACGATGGTATTTCCGGCTTCGCGCTGATTTCCATTTATACTACAACATAGAACAATAATCTCGCGACTTACGCATAGACAAATTCTCTCGTATACACTTAGCTTGATATTTCGCTGTGGAACGAATGGAAATAGACACGTATAACGGGTCGAGTAATTGACATGGAACAAGAATGCGAAGAAGTGCATTTATCGCTACGATTAAGCTCCGTTACATTATTTTGGAGCAGCGTTAATCTTTGTAGGCCATAGGTTATAGATTATAGGTTCAATTATTTAATTTTAAAGCGCTTCATCCTAGATCTGAATTTCACACGATAAAGAACGTCAATATTATCTGTCATGGAAAACGTAGAACACCCAGAATTTAAATTAAGATATCTTAAGTTTGGACAAAGTTAGAGCAACCTATTTTTTAATGAAATCTTTGAATCTAAATTGTTATGGTCGCTTGTGATCCAAGAAAATTAATCGACTGAGGTGGCCGTGTTGTGCGTTATATATATTGGACGGGCGTGATAGTAGTAGTAGTTGGGCCTCGTCCGGAGTAGTTGTCACTAGGGGCTGTAGATGTCGCGCCGCCAGGGTACTGCTGATTTTTTCCTCCGTTTTTTTTTTTTTTGGTGCGTGGGAGTAAAATCGGTCGCCGGGATTCGAACTCGGGTTCCGAACGTTTGCAACCTAAAACGTTAACCACTGCGCTGCCGTAGCCCAACGCTAATTAGTGTCGAGTAGTGGTATTTGGCTTGTCGAGGGCCGCCACACGAGTTAAAAGAATTTGTTACACGACTTACCATTGATCCAACAAATTTAAAAGATCCTCCAACGATGATATCGAATAATTGAAAATTACTGTAAAATCTGTCTTGTAAAACATTGCTCGCGCGCGTGAAAAGAATTCCGACGAGTTGGACGAAGAAACGCATCGAGGAGACGTTGCAAAAGATATTGGAAATAAGTTTGGTTCGTTGGATCGATGAATTCCATTTCCATCGGTTGCATAGACGTTGGCCAGAAAGAAGAGGACAACAGAGGTAGATGTTGAGCGACAGATTTTCCCGAGGCTGGTTGGTGGCTTCGCGTGAATAAGTAGCGCGCACAGGTACCACCTGTTACCTCGAAAGCTAAACAGCCGCTCCAATTAGGGGAACGAGCTTCTTTTTATCGCTGTTCCCGCAACGGAATGAAAGGGAAACCGCGAATAAACATTTTTCTCGTCGTATCTCGTTTCACGGGTCTACGATAAAGCGTCTCTTAGCGTTGGACAATTGCTGACCCCTTTCTTGAAAACACATCCAGTGTACTCTGACGAGCTTTGTTAATTACTCGCGAAACGGACCTGCTAATTACACGCCACGGGAGAACGATTGCAGCGGTGATCCTTCGTGTTGGAGAAAGCCACGATTTCAGCGATTTATGTTAATAAAAGGACAAATTTCTCGGTGCTCTACGTTATAGCGAAGAATCTTTCCATCTTCCAAATTACTTTATTTTGTACGTTTCTCATCGTGAAATTAAAATAACGGATAATACATGGTCTCGAATTTGAGAGATCTTTTAAAATCTGTTTAAAAGAACACGGTTAGGTAGAATGATTTAGAGGAGGTGTTGGGTCAAACAATATGAACTTGCTAGATTAGCTATGGACAGCGAAAGGCAGGTAATTTGGAACTTTTCAATTCTTTTCTAATCTACGCGTGGTTCTCCTTCAAAATTTTCCAGCTTCCGCGTGATTAGTGCGAGTCGAATAATTTCTAACAATGTCTAGTAACATCTGTACGTTTATCAAGCTCACTTTCCGCGTCAAAATCCGTACAAAGATGAATGTGCATAAACGCGTGCGATCCGTGTATCGTTGCTAATTTAAAGCAGCCTAGGAAAATAAATAAATCCGCCAGGTGAAAAACGCAACGAATTCCTAGTCCTCGCGGAAATTTCTCGCGTCGCTGCGAACAAACGGCGCAAGATCGCATACATCGCGCGTACATTGTATATGCGTTTCAACGCTGTAAAATATTCTGCCACGAATATGCGGTCTTCTTTAACTCGTGCAGTTTGTTCCGCAGTAAGGGAAAAAAAAAAGAGAAAAGAAATGGATGCAAATCGATTTTCAGCGACGGCGTCTGGGAACAACGTACATATTTTGCAATCCAGTGGCACGCTTTCAACCGCGAGGAAATTTCATCGAACGAAAAGGGGTAGGAGAGACGTCGTAAATCCGTAACGTACAGTTGCGGGTAACATTGTGCTCGCGATAAATTAGCAATGTAGCCGACTGTTTAGCGAAATGTGCGCGTAGCCGGATGCTCCCGCTTGTTTACATTGTTTCATAAAGTAATTTCATGATAGAAGCGCGAGTGCGACGTACGATCACTGAACGAGACAGACCCCCGTATATTCCCTTGCGATCGATGCAGACTATATCTGAGAAGATTTTGCAGATCGTCCTTAACACCAAAACTACGAAACAATATGTAGACATTTTTGACAAAGTTAGGGTTGAATTTTATTGAGACAGAAACTTGGATGAATGATACACCGTAGCGTGTATCGACGTTGGGAATTCCGAGATTCGACCGCTCTCCGTGAACCTCGAAAGGTTAAAGACTTAGACTTGGATGAATCGAGGATTTGGAAGGGCAAATAAATTGCTGAGATACAAACTCGAGGATCACGATGGTTGCCATACGTCCCACAGGTGCCGTTGGTACTCTTGGGACAAACGAACGTAAATAAAATCCAAAGTTCACGCTAAATCTAATATAATTTTATGGCGATGACCTATGTCTGTTTCTATGAGCCAAAAACGATTCCTACGAGTCTCTCTGTCATACGTGACATTTTACGATTTTTGAATTAGCCGTATATACGAATTTAAGGTAAAGTAATTTCGCGATAAAAGCTTGGCCGGGTTCGACGTACGATCATTGAACTAGATGACAGACCCACGCGTACGAGCGTGTTTTCTAGGGAGCGGCCAGGACGACGTCCGTCCCTCTGGGACGACTTCCGTCAAAGAACGTACCCTTCAGCGGGCTTCCGGCGCGGCAACCGTCGAAATCGATCAAGTGTGTCACTTTCTATTTACGTTGACGCGTTATACGCGCGGGAACCTGATCGTTGGGTTCGTTTTGCTTTGCTTTCGGCTACACATTGTACGCCAACATTGACGTATATATCTTGGTAGAGGGAACCAGTGGATGATAGTTTTCGCCTGAAAAATCGATATCTTTCTGCCAGCCAGTACTGCTTCGCTTTAACGAGGCAACACGCCGGTTTTGTGGTTGAAAAAACTGGCACGTTCGTGCGAAGTACGTTTTCAAAGCGGATAAGTCGATACGTATGGTAGGTATGTGGTAAGCGTGGATCTGATCGAGTCGTAGATCGCGTCGAGTGGGTGATTTGCGAGTGCAGCGTAGACGAGAGAAGATGGAGAGGACCGAGTGGAGAAAGAAGATATCATCGGACGTTTATGTTGGTTGCGATTGAGACGCGTTTTCTAAGAACGTAATTGGAAACGCATAGCGAGACGTGAGATTGTTGTTACGCGCGTAAAATATTTCAAAGTGTACGTACATCAATTTGGAAAGGAGGAACAATTAAACGATCATGGCGTAGCTGAAATCATCGTAGAAGCGGTTTAAATTAAATCGCGTATCTCTAAGATATATCTCCCTAATGATTCGAATAGTTCAAGGTAGCGTAAGAGATAGTTACGAAAGATTCAAATGAGACGCTCGGTATAAGCGTACAAAGACATTTTACTCGCTCTACCCACTGATCGCGCGTATCTTCTATCTTTATGCTCCTCGGTAGTTCATTGGAGTGCGTTAAGTTCGAACCAAAGCTCCCAAGAATAGCTTAGACTTTCGACTATACAACTCCATTTATCTGGATATATCGCGAGACAAACAGTTCGTGCATATAACTGGCGTTCATATCATAGAAATTAGTTAGTTCGTGCCGCTACTGTCTCTGGTATCTCGTCCGAACGTGTTCAAATATGCGGACCTAATTCGTAGAAATTCGTTCAAACGGATACCGACGCTTCTTTTCGATAAATACGATAAAATAAATTGTACCGTCGCATATTAATCTTTAAGCAACTACGCGGGTAATCGCAGGTAAATATCGATGAGATCTTAATCATTGACGTAAATGTCGATGAACTATGATCGTCCAAAGTTCTAAATTATAATTATAATAAAGAAGCGAGAGCTTTGAAAGCTTCCAAATTTTTAGAAGCGCGTTCAACCAACAAAACATGATACCTTTGATTCCTCTGATCGCAAAAAATCGTATTCTTGGATATTTTCTTACTCGGATGATCCAACGCTTATCCAACGGAATAGATCCGGTGTTCGTGGCTATAATCAGGAATGAACGCTCGTAGAATGATCGTTTAGGTATCGAACAACGATATTACAGCTTATTGAAATTTGCATAGGGCCTGGTTCGCCAATAAACCGAGCGAACCGCTATAATCCTGGATAAATTCCAACGTGGCGTTCCTGTTGGCCGCACACGTGAGCACTCGATGTTGCCCGAAATATTAAAGTAGGCCGGTAGCAAAAACAGATATGATCGCACAAAATTATCCGCTGCCTTGGACAATTTTCTTTAGCCACGCCTTTATTCTTCGCCGACGTCTTGATAGTTTGTAATAACATCAGGCGAATGTTCGTTCTTTCCAGTCAAAATAGCTCGTTGACAATCCAAGCAAAACTTCTTCGCTCTTACGTTTCTTTCTCTTACGAACTTTTGTCGAGAAGGAACAAGAAAATTTGAATTTTTGATGTAAAAAGTTGTTGTACAGCGATAAGTATCTCACAAGTTTTCGAGATATCTTGGAAGTCTAAAATAACAGAGAAGCTAAGACGGAACGTAAGAAACCAAGTTTGCCTGTGAAATTTGAAAAAACATATTTCATTAGGCAGGATCAATCGGCGTATATCATTAATATATCGCAGGTACTATATTTACTTATCGACTATATATACCAACTATATTAATATTTACTACGTATAATATACAAAAATGTATAAAATATCCAAAGTAGAGCACTCGTTGTAATATTTGGATCAGGATAGGTATGAAATGTCGAGTTCCGCTTATTCGTTCTATTCGTAAAAATAAGAATTTACATAAGCATACGATCTAGGCAGCAGGAAAAATGACGGACCGTTATCAAAGGTTGGTCCTTTCGTTAGACCGTATAATCGCGTTATTTTGTCACGTCCCGTTGCCAAATGTGCCGTAAACGATACTCCGCTCTGATTTCATGCAGACCACGTAGAGTATTCACGATACACTTGAGACGGCTGTTGGATTTCAGAGCGTATATCGTCTCGGAGTTTGCGAATGATATAGTATTCCGTCAGCGTGACTGACTATTTAAGATCTTCTGGAACCATTAAAACGGGATTCCCTGGTATTATCAATGACAGTATTTATCGATCCGCGTCTAATACCTATTATTGAGATTAATCGTTATCGTTCGTAGAATATACGATAAGAATATAAATCTTCTGGAAGCATCGGGAATAATGGGAGCTCGGTGAAATAATAGTAGAGGCGTATATCTTTTTATAAACGAAATGCGTACACGTAATGTCTGTGTTTATCTAGAGAATTTTATTATAAGTTTGCAAACGTTTACGAGCAATAATTTAACCACCCTTTTTCTTCCAACTCGGTGTAATTATTTGACACGCGATACGTTACACTCTGCAAAGGACGTTCAATAAAATCAGTTATTCGGTTAGCAGTTATTAAAAAGCAAATTATTCGAAGTAGTTAAACCGGCACGCTGATGTTTGAAACGGTAGTACTCTCGAAAACGGTAAACCGTAATAATCACCGGATCATTGACGACCAGTCTCATAATCGAAACGCATTATTGTATAAAATATACTCTCGCTTGGTCGATGGTTGAAACCTGTTTCTCTTTATGTTGCAGGTGATAGACTTTGGTTCGAGCTGCTACGAGAACCAACGCGTCTACACGTACATTCAAAGTCGCTTCTATCGCGCTCCGGAGGTGATCCTTGGCGCTAAGTACGGTATGCCGATCGACATGTGGAGCCTCGGTTGTATCCTGGTGGAGCTGGTTACCGGTTTCCCATTGCTACCAGGCGAAGACGAGGCGGACCAACTAGCCTGTATCATCGAGTTGCTAGGCATGCCACCGCCTCAGCTGTTAGAATCGGCGAAACGGCGCAGGCAGTTCATCAGCTCGAAGGGTTATCCGCGCTATTGCACCGTTATAACGATGTCCGACGGATCGATCGTATTGAACGGCGGTTTCTCCAGGAAAGGCAAAGACCGTGGCCCACCGGGTTCCAGGAATCTGAGACAGGTGTTGAAAAATTGCGATGACCCGTATTTCCTGGATTTCATTCATCGTTGTCTCAAATGGGACCCGGAACAACGGCTGACACCTGGCAAAGCGTTGAAACACATATGGCTGCGTCGCAGGTTACCAGAGCTTCCAGAGAAAACGAACGACGCTCTGCCAGCGTTGCCGGCAGCCTCTGCGCCGCCTACCTCCGCTTCCGGCCTTCGTACTTCCGCGTCCGGTAGGAAGAGCTCGACCAAATCGAACACCCTGCAGACCAACAATACCGAGAACACGAACAAGGTGAAACAGTTGA
The DNA here is from genome assembly GCF_024516045.1 of Bombus affinis. NCBI lineage: Eukaryota > Metazoa > Arthropoda > Insecta > Hymenoptera > Apidae > Bombus > Bombus affinis. The sequence goes on from NC_066350.1 coordinate 14,901,605, forward strand.
ACGACATCTTCCACACAATGTCTACCATTTATTCGGCGCTGCAACGTAACGACGGTACAAGAGGAAGAGTAAAAGGCCAACCGGTAGCAACGAATCATCAGACGGCAACCGTCAGCAGTCATCCATCTTTGAACTCTATCAGCGGTGACGCTAGTAGTAGTGGCGGTGGTGGTGGCGACGGTAGCAGCAGTAGCACTAGTGGTGGTCAACAGCAACAGTCGCAGCCGCAGCAACAGCAACAAGCACAGTCACAGCAGCAGCAGCAGCAGCAACAGCAACAACAGCAACAGCATAGTCACCAATTGCAAGGAAAACAACAGCACAACAATGGTTCGCACGGCTCGCACGGATCTCATGGTTCTCAAGGATCCCATGGTTCTCATGGATCGCACGGATCCAACGGATGGAGCATATCGTTCCTCGAGTGGCTGGAAACGGTGGACAACGATTAGCAAGGACATTCTCGAGGAACCGAGACGATTCGTAAGAAATACGAGGTCAGCCTTACTACCTTTTTCTAACACGTTCACCGTGTGATCGATACCGTGATCGTTGGCCTCGTGTCTCGTTGACTCGTCGGATAATCGTCTGTCTCGACGGTCGTCTTTCGGCGCGTTGTCACAACTCGTTGTCGAACGATACCGGGATGTACTAATGGTGTTCCTGCCTGTGGTAATGTATTCGCTCGACGAGACAAGATTCCTCGGAGTCAAAGGAGAGAGATAAAGAGAGAGAAATGGAGAAAGTGGCCTCGTCTTCGACCTCCGGATACTACTGTGATCTACGCGATATGTTACTGCAAAACGAAAAGAAAAAAAAAAGAAAAAAAAAATAAGAAAAAAAAAAAGAAAGAAACGAAAGAACTGACGAAAAGGGGCGAAGGAACTGAAAAATCGATCGCGATACCTCGAATCACGTACCTCACCTAGCTTGGCGTTGCTCTCCAATTTGCTTGTCCAGGATCCATTTCTCGTCGCCGTTTGCTCGAGAAAAGGTGGCGTTGCACGATCTGGTCGCGTTTAATCGAGGACGATTGCTTTTGATGTTCACTTTTGTGGTCGACCGCTCGATACGATTCGCAAAGATATCCCCCGCTGTGTGTGCGTTAACACGTTACGTGTATTCGTTCGTTCGTATCTTCTGCGTCGCGTTTGCGTCCTATTATCGTGAAAATAGGGAGGACGACCACCGAGGTTATTGTGCCAAGGGAAGCAGGGGAACCAAAGATTTGCGCCACGTCGATGAATCGATTCTCCGAAGGTGAGAAGCGGTAGTCGAGAGGTTTATTCAGTTGACGCGCGACCGTTCTCTATGATACCGAGGAGAAGGGTCGCTCGGCGAAGCTCGTTCGTGGATATTTAGGACGTGGATATCTAGACATTACCAAGGCGCCGCGATACGAGGACCTTTTCACGTTCAACTAAGAAATCTAATAATCAAAGGGCATGTGCCTCGCTGAATAGATCGATCCGAGAAGCTTTTTAGGTCAGAAAATTCCTCTGTAATACTATCGGTATCGAGCAGAAGGGAAGGTTGATTTTCCCTCGGGTGTGCCAGCGTAATTGTTGATTAAAGGAGATCAAGCTTGTCTCCTTTGGCTCGAGCCGAAGCATCGATCAAACGGGACACGACGATCGTGAAAATAATGGATGCTGTTTTTCCAAGAACACGAAGGAACCGACGTCGATATCGAGAAAAAAAATTCATAAGATACGAAAGCATTAGCATTCGCTACGCGTTTGTTTTTCTTCCTTTTTACCTTTTCAATGTAATTTCAATTTCGTTTTCTTTCTTTTTTTTTTTTTTCTTTCCTCTTTCTTTTTAACGTAACATACGAAGTAAGCATTTTAGCCGCGTTAAATTATTCCGAGCGAAAATACCAAGCTTGGTCGCAAGTTCCTTTATCTTTTTCTTACCGAAAAAAGAAAATAATAATAAAAATAGACTGCGCGTGAACGAAAAACGAGCTTGAAATAGACCAGTATTCTCTGATGATAATACTTCGAAGACGTCTGATACCTTGAAGACGGGTTTTAGAATCGGATCCGCGCTTCACCTTTGAACTTTGGTCTCCTTTGTCTGCGAGCGTGAACTTCCAATTCGAAGACGAACTTTTCCAGCTCAACTCGTTAAAACCGGTCTCTTTCAATTTCTACCAAATCCTCACTCCCGCGAAATACTCTTGCGATCGACTTTCCCCGCGCCATACGCGACAACTGCCCCGAATCTCGCATTACGTATTCATTATTCTCTGGTCGTTTATCAGCATTTATATTCCAATTCTTCTCGAAAGCGAACAAAGAAAGACTCGAAAACGGTAGCTCGTGGCAACGAGGGCTGTTCATTTAATCCTGCATTTCGTAGCGTAAGCCGTGAAAATGCATTTATCGCGGGGAATCGCGTCGAACGAGGATTCGGACGCGGATGCGGAAACGGATTCGCGAGCTTCGAGCTCGCCGCTCCAGGTTTTCTTCCCTCGTCTTTTCATGGAAAAGACGCGCTTTGCAATTCGATATCGTAGCGGCGGATAGCCCGGCTCGTTCTAACGGCAGATTTTCAAAGAAAATTGGTACGAGAAACGATGGCGGGCACCGACGTGCGCGAATCTGCCGAAGGAGATCCCGCTCGTATAATTCGGTCGCGACCCTGGCACAAAGCGAATTCGTGGTAATTTTAGTTTGCTCGGTGAGCGCTCGATGCGTTTCACGATATCGGCGAAAACATCCTAAATGGAAGGACGTGCACGAGATGTGGACGAACGACGATCAAAATGAACGAGGAGACAGACAGCGCGAGGATATAGCATATAGAAAACGGTAAGGAGAGAGAGAGAGAGAGAGAGTGAGAGAGAGAGTGAGAGAGAGTGAGAGTTATCGGGGTGGCGAACGAGACGAGAGAGAAGAAGATGGCCATAAATTAGCCAACGATGAGACGAATTATAATGTGACGAGTTACGAAAAGATAGAGACGTCAATCGAGAAGCGTGTTTGATAAAAGAAACGAATTGTGGGAAGGGTGGGATGGGTGGGGGGATATAAGCAGCGAGACACGGAGGTCATTAAATCGTGATATTGAACATGATATCTTGTGATATGGAATTTAGGTGTACTGGGGTTCACGTTGATGAACATAGATAAATATAGATATATATATATACATACATATATATATATATATATATATATATGAAACGCGTCTATATATTATATATTATAATACGTTGTAACGCTGATTCAGAGAGGAAAAAAGAAAAGGAAAAAATATCGCTACGATTATTAAAGAAATACGCGCGTAGTGAGAAGTAGTGAGCTAAAAGAAAATAAAATGAAACGCGTTACAAGGAGCGAGAATGAACAAAAAGAAAAAGGGAAAAAACGGTTTCGTGGAACGTTGCACGATTATTATATGTGTACGTATGTAACGATATCTTTCAAGATTCCTTTTTTCCTTTTTATTTCTAATTTCTCTTGTGATTGCGAATCTTCGTTAGCCCCCTCTTTTTTTTTTTTTTTTTTTTTTTGCTTTTTTTATTTCCTTCCTTTCGTAGAACGTACACCGCGTTCGCGGTACCGTTTCCGATTAATGTTGTCCGAGAGAGAACGTCCACTCGTCTTCTCTTCTCTCCTGTCTTTTTTTTCTTCTTCGTATTTCTTTTTTTTTTTTTTTTATCCTTTTTTCTTTCGTAACGCTTGTAAAGGCTCGTTCATCCGCCGGTCGAGGAACGCGAAGGAAACACAAGCATCCGCCGATCGATCTTTCGTGGTCGCGTCGGATTTTAGTTTCAGCTGGATTTTTCGCGTTACGTTAGCAAGCAACGTCCGCGCGTGATCCAACGATCGATCGTTAATACCACTGCCAATACCTTCCTACATAAGTTCGGGCTCTCCGTTTTCTCGTAGATACGCAGAAAAGTGATCGCATGTATTATTTACGATCCTAGTCTCGTGCAGTGAAAATTTCAATAGCGCGTGCTCGTCGTCGACGTCGTCGTCGTCGTGTTCGCACAAGAATTATCGTAATGAACGCGCTGGGCATGCTTATAGGCCGTGTGTGTCATTGTTATAAATAATAGGTAGCATTTTCACACTGGTTGGTATAAGAAAAAAGTTCGTATTAAAAAAAAAAAAAAAAAAAAGAAAAGATAAGAAAAAGACAACTGTATAGACGCAGGTGAAACGTTTACCATTTACTCAAGTTTTGTTTTATAATATTAACCAGAGATGTAGGTCGCTCGAGTTTTTACCTACGATTTAATTTAATCGATCACTCACTGTGCTTTACTGTGATCAAAACGTTGTCCATATTCGTTGTCGGTGCAAACTTCGGCTCAAACTAATCATGTGTATACATTACATTATCGACTGATCTCGAAGAAGATTGCGCAGAGAAATTCGTTGAACATCCTGCTTCTCTTCTTCTTCTTCTTCTTCTTTTTTTTTTCTTATTTTTATTTTGTTTTGGAAAGAAAGAGAGAGAGATATACCTATATAGATATACGATAACTATAAGCGATTAGGTCTCTCTAGGTTCTTCTTCCTACGTTGTTTTCTCTTCTTCTTTCCTTTATTTTTTCCCTCCTCTTCTTTCTCTTTTTTTCCCTTTCTTGTTTTAATCGCTTTCTTACTACTCATGCAACGCGTCCCGACGCCAATGAGTTTTAAGCGATGGCTTTAGGCTTATAACGTATACACGGCCGGGATATAAGCGCGGACCGTTCCAAGGTCGAGGCTTTAACTCAAGGCAAACGAGGGTGTGTTCCGATTGTCTGGAAGGCGTGCTCGAAGATTCCTCTTCTGGCGAAAAAAAGCCGCGGAGGGAAAAAAGAACCAGATACGGACGATACGTTTTCGTTGCTCGCGCGCTTCGCTCGTACTTTGTATTTCCTTTTGCATTGCTTCGTTGAATTCTCGTGTTCGATGCAAAACGACGAAACGAAAAATCAATCCGCCTTGACCTTCCATAACCGAATTTTTCTTCCGAGAAAGACGATGCTGCTAATTACAGTTTTTCGTTCTTACGAGAAACAACTAAGAGTCGTCCACTGTCATAAATGGATCGTTTAACAAAATATCGATGTTACGAGGATAGAAAGAAACGTGTAACGAGGTGAGAACGATACAAGATAATTCTTGAAACGTATAAACGGACGAATGTACGAAGAACGATCTCTTGCAAAGAGTAAACTTGGAAATTATCTATCCACGTACTGGTTTATTTATTTATTACTGCAACGTTATATTGGGTCGTCCGGAAGACTCGTCCCGATTTTTAAGGAATATAATCGACGTAAAAAATCATATTGAAAAGTTGTTCGCCGAGAAACCTAAGAGGCTTTCAAAGAACGACATATTCAAGTTGCGCGATAGATGGAGAAAATCTATGGGAGAAAATGATGTTTGTATAATTTAATAAACGTACATCGAATCGAAATGTAAAATCGCAACAAGCTTTTCGGACGGCTCGATATTTCATCGATATGTCATGGCAACGTTAAACGATTTATTTATAACGGTAACGTAACTTACAAAATTACGTATTGATATTTTTATTTCAACTACGATACGTTGTTACGGCTGCGCCGAGTCGCGGGTTAGGATATTTTATTTATAAAATAATTGTTCGTGATCTTAGGTTAAAATTAAAGTCTGCGATTAGCTTCGATCTCTTCTTCTCGTAAGTAATTAAAATTCCGGTTATAGAGGGTTAAGGATACTCTGCCTGTAAACACGGAACAATACGTACCTATAGCAGCGATATTTCTAAAATCCGAAACGAGACAGCCTTTTAAAGGACAATGAAACGCATTTGTTCGCGAATCGAGTGTTATTTGATATCGATGTATCGTACGTATAGGCGGTCGTCGGTGTGCTCGATAGCCGGACGATGAATTTTCTAAAAGGAGCCCGGCCAACATCAAAGCTGCCTATTAAAAATAAACGCTGTCACGGATTTTCACGATATTCACCTGGCGGAAATGCATATTAAAGCTTAACAACCGGCCACCCTCTACCCCCGTGTACCTATGTATCGTGTCCGGGTATGCATGCATCTCTTCGGCTTGTACGAACGCGAAAATGTAGGACGCGCGACAAAAGAACTAACCAGGGAAAAACGGTTCGATCGGACGAAAACGGAACACGGAAGGGTCGATGAATTTTTGCATGTTGGACCCAATAGCGTTTGCACCGCGTGTTTCCGTCTCTTTGGGACCGAATGATTTAACTCGCGGCGAGAGAAACGAAAGTCGAGGGGAGACACCGCGACTAAGGGCTAAAGCCGAAGTTGCTTAGAAACGACTAGAATACTTGGTAGTAGGATACGCTTTTCGAGAAACGTACTTTGGTGAATCGCAGCGAAGCGGAGTAGATGACGAGGATAGAGAAAGTTTAGAAACATAAATCGAGGAGAAGACTTTCTCTTCGTATGGAAAATCGAAATGACGAGATCGAAGGATGGAAGCAATCGATCGTCGAAGAACGAAGAATGTCGTTTACCCCGGTTTACTTGAATCGTCGTATCCGTTAGACCCTGCTACGGTCTTCGAGCGATTACGTTCTGATATCGGTCTCGTTTCAACGAGCAGAAAAAGCTTTGGCAAGTTCGAGGGAAACTTTGGTATCGAGTCGAAACGAGAAATCCTTCATATCGACGATGATCCTTCGATTTAACGAAATCTTTTAACGACAACGGTGAAACAGAAATTCAGAAACATCGAGTCCGAAGAATGTAGCAGGGTCGAGGAAACTTCGAAAAGGTGTTATGCGAGTGAATGTTAGTAACACCGCGTTAAGTGCTTTTATTATGCGTCTGCGTCGCGATGCGTATGTAATACGCATATTATGGTACAACCTCGATGCATGGTGGATAATGTGTACATACGCGCACACACAAATACACACGTATGTACACACGTACATACAATGTATAATACATAGGACAGTGTGTCGTACGACGGTATATTTTAATATTCGTATTGGAAGAAAGTCGTTGGATAGAGAAAATACGGTCGAAAGAACGACACGAACGTTATCGGTCGTCAATCTCTGTACAAATCGAAAATTATTGATCTCTAGTCTGTCCGAGTGTTTGTCTCTGAATTATTCAAAAACGTAAGACGAATATCTCGCGAATTGTTAATCGAGAACGTTATCGAATAGAGGATGAAACAAAGTTTCACCGAGGAAAGATAAACTGATGCTTACACATTGTATCGTTCGATTTTCCGACTTTAACGAAAGGGCCTGTAAAAATGTGAAAGAAAACAATAAGCTATAGAGAGGAAAAGGGAAAGAAGGGAGGAAACGCGCGATACGAAATCTTGCCAAGATCGTTATAATGGAAAACTATAAGCGAAAAACACGATAAGTCACGTTTCTCACCTTGATACATTCTTCTTAATTTTTTTTTTTTTTTTTTGGACATAATGTTGAAATATTGAAAGAACATCGGGGATATTGAAATATCGTTTGTTTGAACGATTATACTTTTGGCTGAACGTGACAGACTCTTTTCGTCAAAATTTTATACTAAAATATTTCTTTCCGATCAACGGTCATACACTTATCGTGTTTCTTTTTCTGTGATTTCTAATTAGATATATATTAATCCATTATTAACTGCCGTAGTATTTCTTTCTAAAATTTGTATACAATTCTATGAATTTTAGTTGGGTAAATTCGATCAAAATACGTATAGATATATTATTAACGCGTAAGAATATCTCAAGTCGGTGGTCACGCACCGACACTTCGATATTCGCGAAAAATTGTTTTCGTTATGGAGCAAAAATCATGGCAGTTAGTTTGTTAATTAATACGTACATATCTGCGTACATTCGTAAGTTATAAACGTTTACGGGCGCGGTAATTAGGGGATTGGCGAATTAATCTCCGGGGACGTGGATTTATCGAATCGATCAGCGCGGCGTGGTGGCTTCAAGTTCGTTGAACGCCGGCTGCCTCGTTCCGTGACCTTACCTCTTTCCGATCTCGCCATTCCGGTGAATCTCCGTGCTGCCTCCTCTCTTTTTCCTCTCTTTTTCCTCTCTTTTTCCTCTCTTTCTCCCTTTCGCTTGCCCAGTCGTCATCGTTCGAAAAGTGAAACACGATTGGAATCTCGATCCGTTTTACTCCGCTTCTAACGCGCGTCCCCGCCGCTATAATCGAACATCTCGAACGCGAACGTCGTCGTCATCGTCGTCGTCATCGTCGTGATCGCAATCGTCGTCGCGTTCGATCGTAATGCTGATTCTGTGATTCGTATAAAATGAATCGATCGTAGCGGCGAAATCACGCTCGTCAGGTGAAAATTCGTGTGGTTTAGCGACGAACCTTGACGGAACACGCCCAACAGCGTTTACAAAGGGCTCGAGCTAGAAGAAGTAATAAAGTAATCGTTAAGCGAATAGTGGTAATCGATTATAAGCTGTAATACTAGGTAAGGAACAAGTGGAACGGGAGACTAACGTTGATCGAATCGAAGTTGCACGAAGACGAGAAACGAAAGCGTGAAAGAAGAGAAGGAAAGGAGGAAGGAAGAAGTAGCAGGAAATAAGCGAAAGCAAAGGAAAAAAACGAAAAAGTCCGCTAGATCTTAGATAGTTCCGCTGATATTCAATTCCTTTGTGTCTTCTTTTTTTATTTGTCCTTATTTTCTTTTTTTTTTTTCTTTTTTACCTAGCGACAAGAACGACGCGTTCCGATGTATATTTATTTTAACCCGCGTCTCTCTTCCGGAGGGAACGACCAATTGATCGTGCGCCGTAGCGTATCATGACTTTTATTTCGTGTCCAACGAAGCGTGCATTTTTATTCGCTGTGAAACACTGCCTCTCGCCGCCACTGTGTGTTTTATTGGCCGAACAAGCATCGCGGAGATCGATTGATTTTCACGGGTCGGTCGAACGCGACTCGAAGATCTGTCGCGAAAATAAAAATGAGAAAGGAAAGAAGCAGAGAAAGAGGCGGAGGAGGAGAAATGAAAAAAGAAAGAGAGAGAAACAGAGATCCTGGCGGCTTTCCCAACGGACCGTATCACCGCGTGTTCGCCGCGGTCGAACTAATCCGTTTGCGAAAAAGCTTTCCGGCCTCGTAAACAAACCGTTTTCATACCAGATATACGATAGCCACTGGAACCGTAGAATTTTAACAACACGCAACTGATTTTTAATCTCTGCATGCGCGTCGATCGAATCCATATCGGACGCACGTATCTTACTTCTTTACTCCATATCCTCTCTTCCCACTTCTCTCTCTCTCTCTCTCTCTCTCTCTCTCTCTCTCTCTCTCTCTCTCTTTTTCGTTTTTTAATTTTTTGTTTTCTATGAAAAACGCGTTGTACACGCACGATCGACGAATGTGCAAAACGATCGTGTCACGGCTCGATAAAACACACGGTACGCGCGAAGGTAAGATCGATAGTCGTACAAACAAGATTTCCGTGTCCGAAGAAAGAAAGAAAGAAGAAATAGAAGAAAAGTATGAGAGAATAGTAGAGCAACGACCGAAAATAATAGTATGCTGCCGATAGAATTTCGTAGAGTCGTCGTAAAAGACACTTAGAACAAGTTTGTACGATGAAAATGAAAAATACTCTGTACAAAATATATATGTTACATATATATATATATATATATATGCGCGTATATATATATATATTACATACACACGCATATGCATAAATATCCTCCCTCGATTTAACGATGTTCTTTTTCGCACGCGTACGTTTCTGCACGCAACTCTTTTATTCTTGTATCCGCGGATCGTTTTCCGAAAGTGGTACCATTCGTTCCACGATAATATGTATTTTGTATTATCGTTCGTTTTTAGTCAACGTACTACCCGCTTTAAGGCCTTTTCTATATTTTTTAGTCGCAGAACGCTCGCCGTTAAACGGGCGGGCGAACGAGCGAGATATTTCGTTCGATCATGTGCCGCTGCAACGGAGAGAAAGAATTATGGGAAAAGTAATGAATGAGAGAGTATGCGAGTATGTGCGTGTATTATGAGTGTGTGCACACGAGGAGAGAAAGAAAGGAGAATAATAACGTCTTTCACGAGGTAAAGATATTTTAGCCTGTCATCGTTCGCGCATCAATTGTACCATACAAAACAAATCCCTCGATTCGTGCGTTTTCATCATTGCGTTTACACTTCATTTTTATTGAATCGACCTCTAACGATATCTATGATCGTCTTGTATTTGATTGTGTACCTCGATTTGTATATATATACATATATAAAGAAAGATAAAAAAAAAAAGATAAAAAAAAAGCTGAAAATAAGAAACGAATCGTCCCTCGTTGAATGGCGGACGATTTTAAAACGAAAAGTGACTGACTTTAGTACCTTTACGATGTTACACCCTTTACTTATCATCATTGCAATCTTCTACTTTCTTTGTTTTTTCTGTTTTTCTTTTTTTTTTTTTTTCACGAACGGATCATCGTTCTCATTTCGTGGATTAGTTGCAGCGGCAGCTTAGTAATAACCATCCCCATCGAGCTACTGCGCGCTTTTGATAAGTCCTGTCTCCAGAGAGTATGCGTATGAACCGTCTTTTGTTCGTTAATTCGTTCTCTTCATCCTGTGCTTCGCTCTACCACGGATAGATTAGACTGCGGATTCTTATACAGTTTCACGTATTTACGAATACACCTGAAGAAATGGAATCTAAATGGCAATTTGTTTCACTCGTTGAATATTATTATTAGCTAGTATTCCATTTTGCAGACTTTACACAGTTTCGTGCTTTCTACGCGTTCTATGCATCCTTGTACCTTCAGATTTCACCTTCAGAGTTCACCTTAAAATACGCATAATAATCCGCAGCCTACGCGCGATTAAGAACGTTAAGTTTCGTAGGGTAAAACGTGATTTCTTAAGCGGCAATGCGAAACCTTTGATCTCTAACACGCGCGCATACGATCTTATAATAAATACGCATTTGGTGCGCGCGTATACATACGTGTAGATAAAAATACGTTAAATTAGTGAACGAAATGCGGAGAATCATGTTCGTTTGTTGCGTTCAACGTCTTTTCTTTTTTTTTCTTTTTTTTTTTTTTTGTTTTTTGTTTTGATTTTTGACCCCTTTTCTTCGCGCTCGCCTGTTCCTCGAGTACGAACGAACAGGGGATGGAAGCAACCCGTCGTTGTACATCCTCTCGTCAGGAGAACGCAACTTATACATATGGAATATATATATGAATGGTACGATTCGAGCGTTTACGATGATTAGACGTGTAAATGGTGTAGACGCGGTGATAAACACGTGGGATAGTTATTATAAAATGTCTTGTCGCCACATTTGTCGGGAAACCCCTGGAAACCTCCGATACACAAGCGTAATTGTAACGCGTTCTCGCCAAGAGTCACGAGAACGAGAAACTGATTTTTTAAAGAACTGCTCTGACTTGATTAATAAGAAACGAAATAAACGCTGCTTGAGACAGTTAACATCGGCTATTGTGACCTTTCTTCTGGATTTTTTACTTGTGTACTTTTCGATAGTAGAGAGAGAGGAGTACAATCCATATAAATGTTGTAGAAGTTCTCACGAAAGTATTTGAACGCTTGCAGAAACTTTTGTGAATATACCGATGTACCTGTAACGAGAATATCATGATCGTGTTGCTTTGAAACAAATTTGAAATAAATGTGTACGTATAGAGGCCACGAGATATACTCGTCATCGGTGCAAAGATATATTTCACAAAGATGGCAAAAGTATGTGAACAATGAATTATCAGTTATATCAAGAAACTTGAATATTCAGTGGTAACGTCCTCAGCACTTATTTTGTATTCGAGACAACTATTCGTGCCGTGCATTAATTAATGCTTGCGGTGAATGCGTTAGAATATCTTTACTCGTAAATTGATTTCAAATTTTGCAGACATAATAGCACGATATAAATAATACGATAACATTGGTGATTCGTTACAATGTTGGTGAAGCTTGAAAATGTTGTATACAATACACATATACGTGAAAACTTTTTATATATGCGTGCAAATACTTTGGTGTTCCGAGGAGAAAGACGCGCCTCTCGTTTTTCTTCTTCTTTTTTCTCCCGTTATTGTAACTCGTCCAGAATTTATGGATCTGCTTATTCGCACCGAAGGAAAGAATCAACGAAGATGAGTTTTATGAAACGTTGCCTCGCGGCACCGTTGAATGAATAAAAAAAGAAAAAAAGAAGAAGAGAAGCGAAGAGACGAGACACAACGTCAAAGGTTCCGTAACATCTGAAGAGATAAACGTTGCGTTGGGCTTTTTGCCAAACTATTAAATCTTCATTGTACGTCATTGACGCAAATTTCCGTCTGAAAATCAGAACCAGCCACCGAGATCACGGTACTCCAAGGCTATCGTCGAACTCCGTCGTCGTTAGTCAAAGTTCCTGTCTACCATTTCGAAACATCTGACAAGACCGAAGTTTGATCATTTTCTTTCTGTCATCTTTGTCTTTCTTCTTTCGATTAAAAATATTCCATCGTTATCCCATAGCAGCGTATTTCGCTTTGGACTACGAAAAAGAGGAGAAAAAATAAGAAGAAATAAAAATAGGGAGAAACAAACAATCGGAGAGACAAACAATTTGCATGCTGGTTGAAAGCTCGTTGAAACCAACCTATACCTCTTGTGGTTGAATAGAGAGGAAGGAATCATTGAAAGACTCTCGAGTTCGAATAGCGTCGATGATTCCTTAGCGTTGATCGTTCGAGTCCTTATCTCCTTTTAGTTCCTTTCCGCTCCTGTACTCACGAAGATAGGCTTCTCTTCGATTCTTTCAGATCTAAACAACTGGGTGATAATTATCGTGCCTGACGGAAACACAAGCCGCATACTTAAACGTAAGCACCAACGATCGAATCTGATAACAGGTATGTTTTGTCGCCCTATTAAGTTTATTGAATTTAAATCGCTATCTCATATCCCAGCTAAGCGTTTCTCTTTGACAAACGCAAAAGATTTTAATGAAAAACAGATTCGGGATCTCTTTCGTGCAAAAATGAGGCCTTCCAGGATTCGGATTCATTTTTTCAACAAAAAGTGGCCAATGTCGTAAATAAAGCTAGATCGATACAAGGAACCTGTCATTCTATCAAATCTATAATAATTACAATAGTGCCACAACAACTGATTAAAAGTCTGCCTCGTTAAATGGTTATTTTGCTATCTCTATCGGTTCTTAATTCTGATCTTATGATGCGATGCCTTTTAATGTTCTGCGTGTAAAATAAATAAACGTATCGAGTATCTACGCATCTCGCATCTCGAGATTTGCTAGAATTATGGCTCCCCTGATAACTGATCGCATAATATCCCGACTCGCGATTAGTTAACGCAGCGTAATACATATGTACCTAATACATATATGTACATATAAGCATACTAATTCCAGGCTCGTTCCATCTTTACAAATATCCAAGTGCCGTTACTGACTACTTCAAATTACCATAATATTAAGTATATCATGAAGTATCCGTCACAAATCTGAACAACAGATCTAAAGTTAATCAAATCCCTCCAGTTAAACCTCCACAAATTACCAGTAATACCTTTTTGTTATTTAAAGTTGCATTCTGCAAGCAATTGCACTGTCAGAGTACGTGTGTTATTCTCGTCTTTTTTCTGGAGGTTATTCTAAAGGAAGCATTTTAAAGACTGTTAGCAACTAGTGTAGTTTTTTCATGTCATTCGTTGAGATACTCGCGTACCCTAACCTCCGATAATTGATACCAATCAATTAACGAAAGAGTGGAAATTATAATACATACAGCGATATCCTGTATAAGAAAGTCGATCAAAATTCAGAAATCGCTCGCGAAACAGCGAGCTATCGAATTACAGCGAGCTATCCGATTGTTCCGGTAGGAGGCGAGAGCTAATTAATCAGAATATCGACAAGCGTCTCGTTTTACTTTGTTGCTAGCAATTTCTGCTAAGCGAGTCGTTAATCATTGACACTCAACGTAGGTCGACATCGATTTTTCCCCGCGTCTAAGTGTGTCACACTCACAAAGCGTATTTTTATCGTGATCAGAGCGTTTCGATTTAGAGCAAAGCCGGAGATCGGGAACGAGCGTGTCCGCATTGTTTTGGTACGAGATTTGCTGGACGCGGGAAAATTGACTGGGAATCTGGAACAGATATAGAATCGTAGTTATATGACACTGAATGCTTTTCCGGGTTACGTTTATTTTTAATCTCACATGATGTACAGTTTACAATAGTGACGTCAAGCAGGCTTCTTGGATTGATTACCTTCTCGTTTTGCTCGAACGTAGTAATATTTCTCTTGCTACTCGTAATTTTTCTACAAAAATTTCTTGACTCTATCGTGTTCGATGCTTCGTTCGACTAGTACTCTTTTATGGTAGATTTCGTTAAATGATTTTACAGTATGTGCATTGAGGTTATTACGAGGATGCATCGTTTTATCGGTTTTAGAAAATATTTGTTCGCGTTTCTTTTAGGTGTATGTGCAGAAATATTGTTCATTAGTAGAACGATATGTGTAGACATTGTTCGTGACATACACAAACACTATCTCCTTATATTCGTTGTTTTATGTCTCACTATGTACCTAACCAATTAATACGAATTCGATAATACAAAACGCGAATTAATAACGTTGTTTAAGGATTAGCTAAATTATTAAATGAAATAAAATGTTGATACAAGATCGTTTTTTCTCTCAAACCTTTTACATATTACACGGCGAATTACTGTTGTTGAAATAACGATCCCGCGAAATGTGTCCGGTGCTCGCCGGAGAATAAACCGGTCTTTAAGACCCGAAAGAGAAGATCGAACCTGTGTCACTGTTCCTATCTCGATACCGACCACTTATTTTCGGTCCGGCCAAATTCAATGGCAAAAGATAGTGGCTGATTGCCAGTATCGCTGCTGTTGTCTTTTCGAAAACCTCCTTGGGAATCGCGTATCGTATACGAAACAATGGATGAAACTGAAATTAGATGTATCTCACTATTTGCAAAACACTTACTAGCTCCCATTTTATAGTTATTTAGTATTCAGCTATTTACAGCTATTTAATAACATTTTGTATGTTAAACCTTGTTATTCCTCTTTGTTTCATTATCTGTAAGTACTCCATTGGTAAAACCAATGTTTTAAATTTAAAAAATTGTATGATCTATATGGTTAAATATATGTCTATCTGATATTAAAATTTAAGAAATATATATATGATTTAAAATTGCAACAGAATGGATAATATGTACCGACATTTCAAACTGATAATAAAATCGTCTACAAGGTGGCGCGCAAATCAGGAATTGCGTCCTGTTACTGAATACGGTATAATGCTCCGATAATTGGCCACGAGTAGAGTTTTCATTTGGCCAATTATAGAAAAAGGTATATTTCTAGGAAATCTTAAATATTTCTCTCCTCCAATAAGCATGAGTGAGATGTGGAAACTTTACATATTTGTTTATTCTACATATATGCGTACATAACATTAGAATTTCAGTTCACGTAGTTTTAAGAACTGGTGGGGATAGCAATGGCCATTTAAAGGAGCAAAATTCCGGTCAGTTAACCCGGCAGTACTATATTCTATGTGCAGGCACTTTTCAGCGAGGATGGTAACGCTATTATAGTGTATGTTACAGGTTTGTATAGTACGTGTCACTAATTTTAAGCTTTCATAGTCTCAAATATTCACTATCTAAATAAAATGCAAAACATGGAGCGTGATCAGTTTATGTTAAGAGAAAAGTAAAAATAACATAAGTATTTTATACAATTTTATCAGTTAAATTACTAAAATTTTGGTAAACAATTTAAAAAGGCGCCATAATGTTTTAGCGCCTCCAACCGTTACAAGTAGAAATGTTTGCTTTCTTTGATATTTAATTTCTATATAAAATTTAATGAAAAGTATATTTTTTAAATTTTATAGTTGTTAAGAAAAAGATTCTGCATATTACAAAGTGAATTCTTATTTATCTTTGGTGTATGTACATTAAAAAATGTGTATACTATTATTCAACATTTGACTACCTGATTAATATAAATGCTAGTACAGCAGTCAAATATATTTACACAAATTGATGCAAAAGAATATTAATGCGCAATTAAGACTTGTTTGAGATGTATATTTATAATTTTAGTATACATGATGTACTGTTGAAGCAAATACTGAATTTTAAAGAGAAAAACGTGCACAATGTTAAAAATATTAAAGGAATATAAAGTGACCATTTTTTTGTTCCTTCCTATTTCTTTCTTATTTGCAATTGATGGAAGTGCAATATTGAAAGAATTAGGAGAGAAACAGTACCAAATGATTAAAGGTATATATTATTTAATCCTATACATAAAAACACATTTTTAATCTTATAATTGATTATATAAATTATGTTATTATTGGTATTATTTATAGCAAAATCTTCCTTATCGCAACATGGGATTTGTTGGCAGACTGTTATCGATGCAATAAAAGTTAGTTGTGATAAATTAAACGATCGGGAGCATGCTCTTATTGCTTTAAAATTGACAAATTGTTTTTTAGAAGACTCTGGACATAAAACTTATGATTGTCATCTTATTGATGTAGAAAATCAACGCCGGTAAATTTATTATACTTTTTAATATATATACATTGACTTTATTACATTTATTAAATAATTCATTGATTTTACAGTAAGTGCATTAATAATATGTCAGATAGGGCATTTAGTGTGTATAATGAATTTTATGTGCATACTACACACATGTGTTTTTATTTAAATTATGAAGTTTGGCAAGCTGAAACTGACAATACCATTAAACAGTAAGTTCTCTTATGTTTAACCACTAATATGTTTTGGAAAAATTATATTATTTTCTTTTATTACAGATTATACCAAGTTTCTTCTAGGATGAGGGAGCAATTGTTAGAAGCTTCAGAAATACAAGGAAACATGCTTGAAAGTCAAAAACAGAGTCTACAAATGCAAAACAAGCTTTTATCACATGGAGAAGAACTTGGTTCTGTATTAAAGTCTTCTTCTGAAAGTGTTAACAACCTGGTTAGAGATTTTAAGTAAGTACATCAAAGTTTTTTACACGTAGTAAATAAAATTTCTATCAATGGTAGTCTAAAATTACTAATTATAGAGAATCAGCAAAAGATCAAAGAGAATTATTGTTCCAAATCTTTTCATATGTTCGCACATTTCAAAATTGGATCGTCGGAGAAGTCTCTTGGTTTCAGTCCATTATGTTTTACACAATCAGTTGTATTTTGTCTGCAGTGTTTAGTTCTTCTAAGAGAACTGCGGATGCTAGAATCACTCTCTTCACGATCCTAAGTTTAAACATTATTGCAGAACGAATGTTGGTTCAATATTATGATAATGTGTATCATTCCATTGACAATAAGGTAATATAGATTTGGATTTATGAAAGTATTATTAATATTATTTTTTTTATACTACTAAACAGCAAACATAAAGAAATTAATTTTTGTTTCTTAATTTAGGACAGCTTAGTGAGAGCAACATGGATGTATAGAAAAATAACTCTCACTCTTTGTGCTATTACGTTAATTTGTACATATTATTATTACAGAGATGACCAAGTAGAAAATTATAAAGCGCTAAAACGCATTGAACATCAATTAAGTACCATACAAGAAACTACATCTATTTCTACAAAACATCCAGTCCGTACGTATTGTAATCTTCTGCTATAACATAAATTGAATACAGTTGGTTAAAATCATTTTGCTTTTATCCATATATAGGTTATTGTACACGATTAAGTGTCAAACGTTTGCAAGCACAGGCAAATAGACAGACTAGTACAGAAGCTCTTTTGTAGTATAAATCAAATTAATTATCGTTTATTTTTATTATATATTAATTATTATAAATATAAATTAATTAATATGTGTATTATTTATATATATTTACTAATATATTAATATATAATATCCATTATAATAGTGAAAACATGAATTTTATACAGGTGACAATAAAAGTATTTTTTATATAATACTCTAACATTTTATTTAAAATCATTAAACAGTTGGATACATACGTAAAAGGTATGTAATCTGTTTACTTGTAAGATTTTTAGCATTAGGAGCAGGAACTTCAATTCTTTGTAGTTCCTTGTTTACAACAGCATTTTTCATATATTTGTTATAACATTCATACAAGTTTTTTACTTCATTGTTGCACGTGCCATCTTCAAAATTACCTTTTTTCCAACATCCAAATAGTAGTGTCATTTCATATAAACATTTATCCTCTAAAATACGTAAAAGCATTATTTATAATAGTGTTATAAAAAGATTTCATTATACTATGAAATATAATGTTTACCAAGAGTTTTCACTGTGCCCCCAGAAACTCTATTTTTTAATTCTAAAGGCATCACTTCGTAAAACGGCACTTTATTTACATTTTGAGCCGCTCTTGGCTTATGTCTCAAATATATTGAGCTTAGTCTCATTTTCTAGAAACGAAAAATTATCAAATGATTATAAATATGAGGTTAAGAAATCTAAGGTTGAATTTTTTATAGAATTCACTAATTATTATTAACATCAACTTATACGATATTATAACATATCAAAAATTCTCTAAAAATACATTTTTAAGTAATTATTTCATTCAGTTAACAATATACCTTTGATATCACAATTTATTTAAAAGGAAAACGTTTCGTAACAGATGGCGCCTACCACTATCAAAGATTAACGAATCAACTCAATAGTCAATTGATAATAACACATTGATTGCTAATAGTAGCGCCATAATTTATATTGTTATTTACATCATACAAAATTTCAATTCTATATATAATTATTATAAATTAACTTCAAAATGACATTGTACAGGATGTATTTTGTTTTACTAAAATTTACTACATTATACAATCTCTCCAATGAGACGAAGGAGCAAGTGTAAATAAAATTTGATTGCTGCGATTGCAACTATTGATTACCGACTAGTGAAAGTTTAATGTCGGATTTTGTTTACGTTTACTGCCTCGCCCTGTTGGACAGATTACGATCATATTAATACGTCTCGATACTAAAGCCTAGGGAAAATCGTCTGAAAATTGAGTCGTGACTAACTGTGAAAGATAAACATGGAAGACAGGAGAAGGTTGTCGTTCTGCGCATGCTTGACATATTATGAATATCTCAGACAGAGACAGAGATACTGTATTCATCTCTCTCTCTCTCGTAAGAATGTAGACTTTGCCAATCTTTTATGTTGATTTTTCAAGAGTAGATACGGCTCAATTTTCAGATGGTTTTCCCTAGCAAGTATCGAGACCTATGATTCATATGATTGTGGGACAGATTATATATTATTGTTAGTATATATATATACATCATAAAAAATCATATCCAAAGACCTTAATAATACTTAACAGTTAAGAAATAAAATGTTTATTTCTATTCTTCAAATGTTTGATATAAGAAGGCGTAAACTTCATATACAGAATAAGAGAAAGGAAGAAAAGCACGAGATTGGCCCAAATTAAGGGTGGCGGGGTACTGCAAGAAATAAGTTTACGAACGGGATTTTCAAATGCCAGTTGATCAGTTCATGCGTGAATCACCGCATTATGTTTTTCAGCGTAACCTTAATTTCGTGAATCTTTTATAATCATCTCGAAATACATCAAATAATTCCTGAAATACGCAACAGAATACTTGTGAAGTTGTACTTTCTATTATTTTACATTCTTTATATTTTCTTGTGTTTACAATGGAAAAAGTAAGAAGTAAGTTTTTTCACTCATTTATATACTCATTTATATATTGTAAATTGAGATTAATGCATTGCTTACTCTGTACAGTTTTTAAAGTAGAACAGTTTTAGCCACCTCTCCTTTATGTGTATATATGTTCGAAAATAATAATACTAAACAAATAATAATACTAAATTCATTTCTAAAGTTTTATTATATTGGTAATATTTCTAGTATAATTTTTATGAAACCGTTGAAGTTACTATTTTTTTGGGTAGTATATTTACATTGCAGAATCGTACAATTAGATTTTTTTTCTCATAGCACGTTCTGATAAAAAATAATTAGAAAACGATATTAATATTATGTTTATCTTGATATATTTACCAGTAAACCATTCATACATATGTATGTTCTAAACAGCATATTGTTGATTTTACTGTTTTATATGTCTTATATTATTATCGTTAAACATGCGTTATTGCAACAAATATTTAAAAATAAACTGCATCCTTTATGCGTGTGACATTCTATATTCCTGCAAGTCATTGTAAATGGAATGAAAAGTAGGTCTACAACATCAATTTGACATTGAAAATTGTTGCATCAAATGGTACGGCCTATTATGAATATACGAATATACATTTTGAGTTATCTAATGTATTTATGTATCATATATTTATGAAACTGAATTGCAAATATAAAAATGTATCATGTATTAAAAATTGATTTCCAGAAATTTATCCGATCTATTATTAGGAGGATTGATTCGCGAATAAATGTCCGAAGATTTAAGAAAATTGCTTGAAGCAATGAGACTGCGTATATGGATCGCGCGATTTTTGTATTACGTCACGCGTTACTGTTGATAAATGCGTGAAAAAACTTATCAGGCTATGCGCACTTAGATTAACATAGATGTGGAGTATTCTTTACGCAAAGAATATCGAACAGTGAATTCCACTACAACTTTACAAAATTTTTAAATAAAAATCCGGAATGTTGTTGTTTAACATTTTTCGTAACTTATTTGTGAACCAGCGCGAAGATTATAGTAGAACAACAAATCGTGATTTTCCTAACCTACAAGTAAATTACGATACCATAAAATCGATCGCTATCTTATGCAATGATAATAAAAAAAGGTGAAAAAGGATACTAGTACAAATAAATAAATTTTTTTTGTAATATTTACGTAATTAAACGATATTTATATAGAAATTATAAATTTCAAAACAATAAATTTAAATTAAAATTCCACGATAACGTACTATATATTATTCTTATACTTCAGTATAAGATCATAGTGTAATTTTGTTTTTTATTTCTTAGTCATGCTTTTTTTTTTAGTCCGGATATTATGCGTTTCATTCACTACAATAATACTTAGAGGTTATACAATATTTATATGCACCAAAGATACATAAACACGTTCAATTTCTATTAAATTAACATAAAATGTTAATTAAAATCTTTGTATTCACAGTAATGAGAATGTCAGACTACGTTATCTATCTTACAGTGTATTAATCGAAGATTAAGTTTACGTCGTTGCTTTGATTTGTTTAGCATATTATCGAACGTGTATAAATTGTAAAGCTTGGTCATGAAAACGGTACTAGGATATATATCTTGTTTAACAAATCTATCTATGAATACTATTAGAATTTCTGACACTATCCAAGAGCAACAAACGTCAACCAACTCACATAGGATATGACTATGACTCACTTTTTGTTGCAAAGTCATTGGCTCTTACGAGATTCACACGTGGCCATTTTATGTGTCATATGCATGTGTAGCACATACATACACGCTTTCACAGTAAATTGATGTCATGGAAGGTATGTTGATCGTGACATAACTTTATTGACGTAAACAATCTTTTTATATAAGTTTACCTGAAAAACGAACTAAATAACAAAAAAATATAGAAATGATCGAAGATGTGTGTACTCAAGTTACTACATAAGAATTACACCTGATAATGCATCAAGTCGTATTGTAACAATGATCAACATAACATGCCAATAGTTACTGTTTATTATTAATAAAATATGTGTATTATTGATAAAAAGTACTTTGACATTCAATAATGAATAGCTAGTTCGATATTGAATGATTAGTTGTAACTATTACTTTTCACATTATCATGTCCTTGATTTCTACTCGTAGTCTCTACTACGCACCGCCGCAGGTAATATTAGGTATTCTCAGGACTCTTAAATAACAAATGTTCCTTGCTTTTTAATTCAGTCCCTAACATGTTTTCGTAACTATCATTTGAAGGAAGTTCGTAAATGTACCATTAAGACTAAGTTAATTAATAACCAATTGTTATTAAAAGTAGATAAAATTATATATTTAATTTATTAATTGTACATATATCGAAGATATCGAATGAAATAAGCTTATGATAACATGAATTTTGATTTGCGAGCTAAAAGGAAAAAAT
The DNA here is from genome assembly GCF_024516045.1 of Bombus affinis. Classification (NCBI taxonomy): domain Eukaryota; kingdom Metazoa; phylum Arthropoda; class Insecta; order Hymenoptera; family Apidae; genus Bombus; species Bombus affinis. Next base: position 14,923,790 of record NC_066350.1, read on the forward strand.
TGGAAATTTACTGTAATAAAAAAAACGGTAATATTATAATTATGTAATCGCACATCGATATGATATGTGGCAATTTCATTATGATTTATATTTGTACTTATCCGTTACAGTTACATGTGAAAACAGATAAGAAATTACGTTTTCGTTATAATTAACCATTTATTTTTTTTATCATTTTCTTATGCGTACAATACAAAACTGTTAAAATAAATTTACAGTAAGAATAAAAGAAAAGATAATACAAAAGAGTAAGAAATTACAGAAAAATAATGCTTTTCGTAAAGGTATTGTTCAATGTAAACATCGTAAAGAAATAAATAAAGAGTTTAATTTGTGGTATGACCATAAATATTATATTCTTTCTATTGTTAGCTCGATAGAAAGGGATAGAAAAATACAAAGAATTTGAGATACTTCCTTGCTTTATGGAGCTTAATCCGCAATTATCTTCGGCCGGCGTCCAGGTACGTTCCTACTTCGAAACCTTGCATCTTTCCGAGGCTGTAAAATAGTGACAGTGTCGATCGTGAGTATCGTGACGATTAGTTCGAGTTAAACAGTTGAAGCGCACGGTGAGCTTTGGACGTTCTTTTTTACTTCTGATCGGGTTACGTTTCCGGGAAAATTTTGATTTTCTGCACAAACTTTTATTAAGGAATTTTTCGTCAAAATGATGAGTAAGTTTTGTTAAAGTGCTTATAAGGATTATTTTCTTCCATTTTTTGTTATCGGTGCATTTTTAGAGGTGTGTCGAAATATGGCTCGTAGAAAAGAATATATTAACCATGGATAAGCGATAAGGAAAGTAATTATATTGGACTGTGTACATTTATTAAAAAAGAAACGCTTAAGACAGAAAATTTTATATTATCAAAGAATTGATATTTCTTAATTTGACTGAGATCTCAATGCTGTTGTTTATAAATAATCAATAAATCGATTGATTCGTTTAATTGTACATAAAATTGTGGCCGCAAATTGTGCTTCGAATTGGAGCCCTTGAGTCGAATGTCTACTTACATTATATAGAATATTAATAATATTATATAAGTCGTATATCTTGAATTCGAAAGCTGATACGTATTATTGAACGTGATAGCTCTTTTTTTTTTTTTAAATTACTTTTTGACTTTTTACCGATATTTTTTACTTTTATTCAATGCCATGTTCGCGCGTTTTTATATTGTGTGCTGGATAAAAAAATGTTTCACGTTATGGTCAACTTTATTGTCGTTACGTAAGATTTGTGGAAGTTAATTTGAATAATAAACGTATATTTTTAAATACATATGTTCGGCATACATTTTGCATGTTTAGGTATTCCATGGTACTGTACTAACACATAAGTTTTAATCAATGATGTTATCCTTTTATTCGTTCGTTTTAATTTCAATATACGATCGAATAATAAAATTTAAAAAAATTATTAAATAAAAAGAAATATTATTATTATATTATTATTATATTAAAATATTATTATTATATTATATTATATTAGTATTATGAAATTAAAAAATATAATTACGATTTTCTATATATTTTATTATATCTTTTCCGTTGTGATTAGATTATTACCCAATCATTATCAATATTTATCAATATCAGAATCTTGCAAGCTTCCGTACAATTTTAATTTCGTTAGATAAAAGTGTTTAGTTAAGAGAACTATGTTGACTGATTACAAAGCTATATATAGTTAAATCTTTGATTTAAAAGAAAGCAAATATTGCTTTCAAACAAATCATCTTCTTAAGCTTCGAACTCAACGATAAAATCTTAACTAAATATAAAATTTCACCTTTGTAATTTGAGTTCGACTAAGTTTCGTTATTTTATCTACACGTGTATTTAATTAATTCCGCTCTTTGAACTCGCGACAACAAGTATTTCAAGTTCCAGTGACTTTAAAATGACTTTGATGCGTCCAATTTCATAGTATCTCATATCCTTTCCTTTTAATTTGTCCTTCTTAAATCCTTAATTTTTCAATTTTTCTTTCTGTTTGTGAAATGAAATTGAATATTCCATTAAATATTCAACTTAACAACGAATACGCTTAATTACGCGTGATATTCCAGCAAAAATATATTTCGAACCGTGAAAAGTTCAAATCAATTTTGACGCGTACCAGCTCCGTGATACTAATAGCTATTTTTAAATTAATTTGTCAGTAACGCAAGTTCTCTGTACGACGATCTCTTCTGTTTTACAGAAATGTCCACAGAGGAAAGCCTGCGCTTCATCAGGCAATCATTGAAATCGGATGAAATGGATCATCTTGAGGGTATCCATTTCGATAGGTTGTACCCTCACGTGTTTGTTACCCTTGGAGCTTCTGTAAGTAGAATTTTTCTTTCTAAATATAGAAATAATAATATGAATATTAGTTAAAAAAAATTATGATAAAAAAGATAACTAATAAATCCAAGTAATAATATATAGATTTTAAGTTATTTTTAGTTAAGTTATTTACACCAAAAAAGACTAACCGAGAAATTTTATGCTAAATTTAGGGTGATTTGGCGAGGAAAAAAATCTACCCAACGCTATGGTGGCTGTTCAGAGACAATCTTCTACCAAAACCTACCACATTCTTCGGTTACGCGCGCACAAACCTGACTGTAGATCAATTAAGAGAAAAGTGTCATCCATACATGAAAGTGAAACCAGATGAGCAGGAAAAATACGAGGAGTTTTGGAAACTGAATCACTATGTCGCTGGTACGTACGATTCACAGAAAGGATTTGAAGTGCTGAACAATGAGCTGAAAAAATACGAACAAAACTATCAAATCACTCACAGACTGTTCTACCTGGCCTTGCCGCCGAGCGTTTTTGAAAGCGTAACCATACATATTAGGAACGTTTGCATGAGTGACAAGTGAGTTGCATATATTTCACAATTACTTTACAATTTATACTAAAATCGACGTCATATAAAATATATATGCATTTCTTTTCTTTTAAAGAGGCTGGACCAGAGTGATTATAGAGAAACCGTTTGGTCGTGACACAGTTACGTCGCAATATCTATCCGATCACCTAGCGTCGTTATTTAGAGAAGATCAGATTTACCGTATCGACCATTATCTAGGCAAAGAAATGGTTCAAAATCTGATGACTCTGAGATTTGGTAATCGAATATTTGGTCCAACCTGGAACAAGGATAACATTGCTTCTGTACAAATTACATTTAAAGAACCGTTTGGTACACAAGGAAGAGGCGGTTACTTCGATGAATTCGGTATCATTAGGGATGTCATGCAAAATCATTTGTTGCAAATCCTATCGTTGGTTGCGATGGAGAAGCCGGTGTCTTGTCATCCAGATGACATCCGAGACGAGAAGGTAAAAGTGCTGAAGTGCATAAAGTCTTTGGAATTGGAGAATGTTGTGCTAGGTCAATACGTTGGTAATCCTGAATCGACTGATCCTGATGCTCGACTTGGTTATTTGGATGATTCAACTGTACCGGCTGGTTCTAATACTCCCACATTCGCTCTCGCCGTGTTAAGAATTAATAACGAACGATGGGACGGTGTTCCGTTTATCCTCAAGTGTGGGAAAGGTAAAATGATATAAGCATATTGATAAAAAAAATGATTGATTTTTTAATATATGATCAGTTTTTTTAATGTGGTGGTATATTTATGATTAGCGTTAAATGAACGAAAAGCAGAAGTTAGAATACAATATCAGGATGTATCTGGTGATATATTCGATGGAAAAGCGAAGAGGAATGAATTGGTAATTAGAGTACAACCAGGTGAAGCGTTGTATATTAAAATGATGACGAAGTCGCCTGGTATCGCGTTCGACATGGAGGAAACGGAATTAGACCTTACGTATGGTTACAGGTACAAGGTAGGTTCAAGGATTCCCTATTTATTATGTTTATGTGTATATAGAAACTTTAGAGATGTTTCTATTAATACGTGTGATTATGTAGGGCCTAAAACTCCCGGACGCGTATGAACGATTAATTTTGGACGTATTTTGCGGCTCGCAAATGCATTTTGTACGTAACGATGAACTTTCGGAAGCGTGGAGAATTTTCACGCCTCTGCTTCATCGAATAGAAAATGAAAAGATCAAACCAGTTCCATATAGGTAATTTAGTCTTTCTGTCAATCAAAACAGTAATTTTGTTTTTTATTTTTCTAACTAATAACGAACTCTATACCCTTCAAATTTAGTTATGGTTCACGAGGACCTAAAGAAGCCGATGAAATGGCGAAAACAAATAACTTCAACTATTACGGTTCGTACAAATGGGCGAGACACTAAGATTTTTGTAACATTAGTACTGTAAAATATATACATATACTATACAGATCGCAAAAAACTATACCACAAATCATCATCTGTAATCATTCCACATATCGTACATTAAAGTGTGTACGGTGATTTCCGAAATTTTATACACACATTATAACTAATTTATGCATTTAATTTATTAAGAAGTTGAATTTATCTATTTTTTGAAGCACCCTTTAAGTGTAAAATATATTCTACTAGTTAAAGAGTGTGCAGATATTACTATATGTATTTGAAAGACTTCAAACATATGGCTAATATTTATATCAGAAGTACCTATGAATAAAATGTGATTGTTTCATTTTTAAACATATATCATTCCAGGAAACAATTTATAGTAGATATATAATGTTATATGTATATATTACATATATATTTTTATACAACAAATTTAGCAATTTGTAAATAATTCTTTAAAAACTTTTCTAACCATTTAAAAATTACAACTTGTATGTAGACCATAATTTTATTTTACTCTTGACGATTTAAACATGACGCCAATCACATGAAATATCCTGTACAGTAAATAAAATAACATAAATTATGTGGTACTTTGCGTTGAAATTGTTTAAATATACATTACAATAAATAAGTAAGAGAAAGTTGAATATTCAGTCTATAATTTATATACTCTACATTTTAAATATTTATCTATCAAATGAAATAATGCTATTAGACGAAAGCACCATAGGAGCGCTTCATACAGTTTTGCATCATGAATTTATATACAAGTGATTTTGCTATTCAGCTCTTTCTCTCTCTCTCTCTCTCATATAAAGAGATCACCTACACGTAACACACAGGTCAAACACTCATTACATTTAATAAGGAACAAAACATATATAATTTACAAAATTAGTAAATTTTTAAGAAAAAAATGCAATTTAAAATTAAATTAATACATTATACATGTTAACATTTATATGTTTGTAAATACCGTATCATGATGAATAGTATTGCTAGGCAATGACGAGTCACAATGAAATAGAGTACATATAAAAATTATATAAAATACAGGAAGTTCCAGCTGGTATACGATTCGCAGTTTGTTACATTATTGGAAATTAACATTTTAATTTACAGAAACTTATATAATATGAATGCGAACGGTATGAACCATATATTTGAATAAAGTTACCCTACTTCTTTATGATTATTATATATATTCTCTTACAACTATAATAGTAATAATAAAATATTGCTACAAGTAATGCACATTGAATTAAATACACACAAATAAATGTAAAAAAATTACACATTATCTTGTAAACCATCTTTAAAAAATCACTAGTCTCTTTTTTAAACGTCCATTAGATTAGGATTACTCACTGATCAATGTATACAAACCAAATTCAGTTTCCAATGCATCGATATGGCAATGTCTTTTCTGAACACTTCACAATAGTATATAATTTATAAAAACGTCAAAATTTGATCCAGGTCTATGATTGACGAAAATACGATTTTAATATTATATATGTATATATATTATATTACACTTATTAAAAATTTAAATCTCACACCCTTCAGGATCCAATAATTCGTCCCAATTAATACTTCTTTGAAATACTTCTTGTTGTAACCATAATTCATAATGTTGTTTAAATTCATCGCTTAATTCCATATTTACCCCGAGTACTGATGTAACAGAATTATCAACAGGTTCCATATCCTTGTCCTTAGGAATATTAGTGTATCGTAGGTTATTGAATCGATCAACGCAAGAACGTAATACGCACTCGTCTACTTGGAAATCCCAAGGTCGTGCTTCTAGATCTAATTAATAAAGAATAAAATAAATTATTTATATTTTGCTTTTAAATATACAAATTCTATATTAAAATGATATTAAACATTATCTAGAATACATTACCATTGCCATAAGCCCAATCATCATTCAAACGATGTCTAACTTTTGCATATATTGCACTGATTGTTTTCATATTAGTTTTCCGCCATTGTCGCCCTAAGTACCTAGTTTGCATTTTTAGTAATTTTAAGACATATAATTGCATCATTGCATGTCTGACTTTTAATGTACGTTTTAATATAGGTGCTGATTTAAAAACGACTAACATCTATAAAGACAGATAAAATTAAAACAATCATAGTAAATAAACAAGTATAACAATTAAAAATAATACACACCATAATTCTACTATGTTTCCATTTTGTAAGTTTATTAAGAATACGTAATAAATTAATGCACGAAAAAACGTTTCTCCACGAATATGGTAGATTATCCCCAGTTTCAAGATTATCTAGGGACACATCTGGTTGTTCTCCAATAACACACATAGGAAAATCCAAGATGGGAATACTGTAAAGAAAAGCGCACTTATTAAGTACACTTGCATTAATGATTGACTTGCATTTGTAAATGGAACTTACACATTTTTAGCCTCTATATAAGCTAGAATATTCTGATTTAAAAATTTTAAAACAAGTGGTATGCAATTAGCAAATACTAAATGTTGTGACATGAATTCAAACTGATATATGTGATTTAGTTTAAAATGTTTTAACAGAAGAAGCAGTATTGCAGATACTGCTTTAACAATGATTTCTTTATGTCTGCTTACATCAATACCAAGTTTCATAGACTGAAAAACAGTCATGCTGCAAGAAATAAAGACATTTTATACATTAAAAAATCTTTAAAGTATACATTTTCCACATAGATAGTTTATAAACTTACGGCATTTGTCCTGGCAAGACATCAGCCATAATATTGGTACTATCTGTCTTAGCTTTACTGGTGGGTGCAGCAGCCAATAAAATCTTTAATAGTGCTATCATATATTGCGGTACAAATGGTAATATAGCATGATATACAATTTCTGTTGGTGTCTGACGAATTGGAAACCTTGGAGTGCTTATAGGATTTCTAAGCATTTGTTCCTCTTTTTGGATTTGGATTTCAGCTAAAGATGTATACATATGCTAAAAATATAAAGATATACATTTTATTTCTCCAAATTTATAAGTACAGAATGTATGATAATTTAACTTACTCTTTTAAGTGTATTAACACCTTCAAGTATTGGTTGTGGTAAACCTGCCAAACTTTGTCTGTCTCCTTCCAAATTGTAACCAACAAATTTTAATCTTGATGCTTCAAGAAATGTGTCGACATCCTTTTGTCTCACCTTTGGTGTCCATGGTAAACCTATGAAAAATATATATTGCTTTGAATAAATAATGTCATATTTTTAAGGAAATATCTCTTTCATTCTTTCGCTTCGTGAAAGTGAAATGTATTTATAAAAATATTACTTTTTCCCTTAGTAAGTTGTGGGGTATCAGGTCTTATTGGAGGCTGATTGTTCTCATTTTGACAGTAAGTTCGTAACTGAGTCAAAACAGTTTGGTTCATAAATACATTAGCTTCTCCTTCACCTTCATTGTTTGTAGTATTGTTTCCCACTTCTGCACCTTCATATTCCATTCCCAAGCCTGGTTCATCCAATGAACTTTGTTTCATTAGAAACTGAAAACATGAATTGTCAAATAATAATTTATTAAATAGAAATTTTTAATAATATTTTACACAAAAATATAGCATACTCGTCGATAAGATCTATGATTCTTTTTTTGATTTTGCGTTTCAATCAAATCTGCAGCACTGACAGGAGGAGAACTAGCTCTCATAGTTTTGGCAACTTCTAAAGTATCTTCTTGTTGTGTATCAAGACCAACTTCATCGCGATACTGTTTTTTTAACTCCCTTAGTGTATCAATACCACCCAATGATACCAAGATCAATTTCCACAGCAACAAAAGAACTTTTTTCATTGGAAAATGTGGAGCTGCTCCACTACAGAAGTATGTCACCATGCCAAGAAGTTTAACTATAAGCAACTCTTCGCCATATGGATTTATTAAATCTTCTTTGAAAGATTCAACATTACTCTTATAAATACTATGTTCTAAATTTTTCATTTCTTCCCTCATCACCTCTGTTATAATATACAAAACAGACAAAATTACTCTTAAATCAGTGGAATCATCAAGACTAACAGATATTTTCCTCATTGCAGATGCAGTTCTCCTACTATTCCTAAGAATAAAAAATTTTAGTTATAAAAAATTACTGATACATAAAACTCTCTTATGATAAAGAAGCAACATACGTAATTTCAATATTAAGAAGTTCAACAAATGCTGGAAAAATTCCAGCCTCATATAATAACATAACATTTGTTCTGGTCCATTCTCGTTGCTCTTCATCAGACTGCACTTCAGCCCAACAACCTTGAGCTAAATACAAGATGCACCTTGCTGCCTTCATTCTTAATTGTTTGTTAGAAACCTCTAACTGATCTAATAATTTGTAAATTACAGATTTCTGTTGTGCCTCTGATAAATTTTGCCACCATGGTCTTAATTTATATAATTCCATTTGCTCTTCAAATGCCTAGGGATAAACACATCCGTGTTGTGTTAGTATTTCATAGAGTATTATGAGGACGTCTATACTCACTGTGAGGTTAACATGTAATTCAGACTGTTCTGAATAGCTGTACAATTCAGCAATTTCATTGGCATGCTTATCCGCATCGTCATAAACAAAGTCCAAATCCGTAGATTTAGATGTTTCCTAAACATAAAAATAAAAAAAAGGACATGCAAAATTGTTACTATTTAAATGTTAGCATTCTTTTTACTTCAATAAAATATCAATTATAAGTATTGTATGTACCATTTTATGTATATTAATTTCAACGATTATTATTCAGAAAAGGATATGAGACGTTATTCACGTATCGTTTGATTTGATAAACAGATTGTGATAATCCAGGCATTAAGTAGTATAGGCTTCTGTCAAAAAGGTTAGAGACAACTTGATCCACGCCGATAATTGTTACTTATTTTTGGCAGGATTTTCGCACTTAGTTGACAAAGCATTTACTCACTTCGGTACTCATAATTCGTTGCTGTAGAACTATTCGGGGAAGATCACGCTTCCCATTTCCATTCGCATCCATCGCTACGTCACGCATTTTCCAATAGTGATTAGAGATGCAGTATGTAATGCATCTCAGACTTAATTTATGAATCGATATTTTTTCTCGACTACTCGAATCATTCGCAAATATTTGATCGACAAGTTTTGTTATCGATTTCTTAATAAAAAAAAATCGATGTACTATATTGCGTTCGATAATGTTTAATAGTTCCGGGTATATTCAAAATTTTATTGATAGGAACTGAAAATTGTTGCAATATTCCTATACTTTGTAAATCTCTGCAATGATCGTTGGCAACATTGAATATAAGATGATTGGTTCATAGGATCTTTTTAGAGATTTTCATAAGAATTTCTCTAAATATTGGTATGTCACAGCTTCCATTTTGAAAAGCGAAGCTACTCGAAAAGCACGTTAAACTGCTCTTCACATACTTTCCGAACAAACGCGTCTCCTTGTGCGTCATTTTGGTGACTTTGTATTTTGAACAGATGATATTATAAACAAGTACAGTAAATAATTGTATTTAAAAAATGCAGGGAACAATCATAGAAAATTTAAGCGGTAGAAAGCTTTCGGTACTTGTAATATTACTCGTTATCGCGCAAATAGTTTGTTTTCTAATAGGCGGGCTTATTGGTAAGTTAAGAAACGTCAAACATTTTTGTTACAATTGTTACAATTCTGACTATAGTTAAGTGCTAAGTTTGATTTTAAATGTATTAAGAAGATACCGGATCATTTGTAAATAAATAGTTGTATATTTACTTTTTTAAATTTTATTGAGGATAATTATAGAATTTATCTATTCTTTGTAACGAAAATTGTATTGAATAAAAGTGATGAATTTATTTACTAATCATTCCAATTAATGAAATTGGTTACTACAAATGGCTATTTATAAATCTATTAACTTATATATAATATTTTAGCTCCAACTCCAGCTAGTAGCCAGAATGTGCTTGGTACACCTTGCAAGGATATTCGTATAAATGGATCTGAACCAGGAGGAGGAAAATGGTTTTATTCAAGGGGAAAAGGATCATGTACTCCTGTTGATATGAATCGGTTTAGCTTTGACAGTCACCATCAAGCATATCAAGTTGTTTATACATTTCAGGTATGTGTTTGAAATTAAGTTATATCAAGAAATACAAATCATATTTAAATATTTATTATTTATTTTACAGATGCCTGTACCTAGAAGTAGCATGCAACTTGATTATTCTAGATGGCAACAAAACTTAATAGGTGTTTTGCAAGTGGATATTGTTTATCACAGTCAGATAGAAATTGGTGATCTATCAAAAAATATATATCTATTAGTAGATATCAGTTATGTATATTAACTGTTATTTCTTGTAGCTCCTAGGACTAAGATAACATTGGATGCAAGACTTGCTTATAGGAACAAAGGAGATCCAGATGATGCTTGGAAACCATATGCAGCCTCTGTGGTAGAAAGAATGCTAGATTGTAGTATTGACGATGTAAATATATAAAATAGCAGTTATAATCATATTAATTAAAGTAGATATATATTTATTGATATAGTTATTTCGCACAGGCAATGGAGCAGTATAATTACAACTGTAGTGTGGTACCATTGTTTGAACTTGGATCTCTGTTTCATGATTATTATCTTCTAAATATTCGTCTTCCTGCTGATACTGATAAAAATATTAATCAGGGTTTGGGACATATAACTGATTTATGGTTCACAGTAAATATGTAGCATTTCAAATTTAATTTTTACATATATAAAGTTTTGAAGTATTAAGTTAGCATTTTTATATTTCAGGCTATCAATCAAAATGGTGGATTTACAAAAGTGTGGGTCAGTTTAAAAACTATTTACTTTCCAATCGTCTTGTGTGTTCTTACTTGGTACTGGAGACGAGTACATATGCTTTCCAGATCACCAGCTTTGTTGGAGTACTTACTTTTAGCATTGGGCATAGCTTTGTCATTTTTAAACAGTAAGTTGTATAGTTTTATTTCTGTTATATAAGAATTGACTATATACTTATATTTGAATGTAATTCTTTTAGTGCCTCTGGAATATTTAACACTTGCCTATGATATGCCATTTATGCTTTTATTGGGTGATATTAGACAGGGAGTGTTCTATGCAATTCTTCTATCTTTTTGGCTTGTGTTTGCTGGAGAACATCTTATGGTATGTACATAAAATATATGAAAATAATTTGGCTTTTTACATACTAATGAATTCTTTCTGTTTATGCATCATCTTCTATCACCTACAGATACAGGTAAGTCTGTCATAATATTTTATACGATTGTTTTGTCGTGAAAATGTAATTTTTTATTGTTTTCTAATTAGGAAGGTGAACAAAGGAATTCTCTAAAATGTTACTGGCGTCATCTTTCTGCAGTAGGCATTGGATGTCTGTCATTGTTTGTATTTGATATGTGCGAACGTGGGGTGCAATTACGAAATCCATTCTACTCAATTTGGGTTACAGATCTTGGAACTAAATTTGCTGTATCCTTTTGCACTGAAAATCTTCTTTCTGTGTCCGAACAGTTTGTATTCCTTGACGTATACAATAAATAGTTATCTTTTATAATCTTAGCTGGAGTTTCCGCTGGCGTGTACTTAATATTCTTGGCTTATATGATATGGAAAGTATTCATGAATATTAGTGCAAAACGAGCTGCATTACCTAGTATGAGTTCGGCACGACGTTTACACTATGAAGGTGTAATATATCGATTTAAATTTTTGATGATTGCTACGCTATTGTGTGCATCATTAACGGTTGTTGGTTTTATTCTTGGCCAGGTATTTATTTCAATATTGAGTTTGTAAATATTGCGTTAATATTAACAATTTAATGTGTGAAGGAGAAATAAATTAACGCAGTGAGGAATGATGTCATTATACTCATAATATAGGTTGCGGAAGGGCAGTGGAAATGGGATGAAGAATTACATTTGGAAATGACATCAGCATTTTTCACTGGTGTATACGGGATGTGGAATATTTACATTATAGCATTATTGTGTTTATATGCACCATCACATAAACAGTGGCCTATTGAACCATCCGGTAACTATACTTCCTGTATATGTTTCTATATCTCTTTATTAATTATTTATTGTACCGTATTCTCAATTTGGTGTGAATTTAATTTTCTTTCAGAAAATAGTATTAGCGAAGAAATTGAATTTTCACGTTTGTCTACTGATCCTAATGAAACGTTGTCTTTGACAGCATTCGCACGAAAAGCAGCATTAGAATAAGTAGTACACATTTTTTATAAGAAGTAGAACAGTGGTAACCGACCAGTCAACGCAATTTTGTACTTAAACTTAGCATGAAAAATTATAAATATGAATTAAGGACTTCCGATATTTATAGAGAATGCAAGGACTGATAATACTCTGACAAGTAATCTTTTAATGCCAAAATTAATTATTTATTATGAAAAATATTTTTTAAGCTTTACTTTTTCTATGGTACATTTACTTAATATTTTATATACTTAACAACTATTACTTCTAAGCGAAATGAATAGCGAGCCATTTTATCTCTAGATTTTCTTCATGTTCGTCTTTGTACGTTATCAAATTAGAATAATACATAGGTATCGTTATTTTATAAAACATTCCATCTTAAATCTAAATATCTAAATATCTTCTATCGAACAATTCACATTACCTACTTTCGTTAACGATAAACAATCTATTCCGTCGTTTCATAGAACATATCAATATTGGGCATTTATCCATAACTAACATTTGTAAACGTGCATTTTAATGGTAGCTATATGATAGTGAACATGGGTATTTCAATATTATTTATTATTATCATACAAAAAGGATTAATCTACATTTGGCAGTATTAAGTTCCTTTCGATCAATATGTATAATATTATTCATATTTCATACATATTTTTACTAACTCCGATGCATTATTGCTATAATTATTAGAGTTTAAGACGTATGCATGCAACAAGGTAGACCTGAACAAAGTAAGAAAAGAGGTGCAATAAATTTGTAACAATTTAGTAGAATGAATTTAGTGCATATTACTTATGTAGAGTACTTACATTTGAAGCAGCAGAACTAGTATTTTCTATATCTTCAATGTATTGAATGAATTGTATCAATGAACAATAATCGAACAAATTTTGTATATTATTAATTATCATATTTTTGAAATAATTTTAAGAACATGAAATAACTAAAATGTAACGTATCGATATTTTAACAAACTCAAATTTTTGTATATTTTTATTATTGAACTTTGGTATAGTATTTACTTCACACATTTTTCTTTTGTACATTAGACAAAATTTTATATTCGTAATTTTTATACATTTTTTAAATAAATCAATTTGTTAGAATAACTTTATCGAATTACTAAATATTATAATACCATATGCGATATATGTATATATGTTATGTATATGTTAATATTCTCGTTGTAGATATGTCTTTTGTTTCAACGTTATTAAACGTCCAAGTAAAAGGCGAATTGTGCCACATTCGACTTGTCGAACCGTCCTCGCAATTTGTTTGTCTACTAGAAGAATAATTGCTGTGTAATTGAACTATTTCCTCATAATTTTATTCGTATACGCGCTCATTTAATTTATCATAATATGTGTGTGAAGGGTTAATTTCAAATGTCAGATTTCTTAAAATTTAATAGATATTGGATTTTATATCGTTGGTTAAAAAAGGTATTTATAGGATATTTATAAATATTTTGTGTATCGTTTATATCTTATTATTATTATTTATATAAATATCAGAATTCTCATAATGTATTTAAATTCAAATTCCAGATATATGTCATTGATGTATACTATTTCACAGTGTTACCAGGGACTAGTGATTTTTTTATGTATTTTTAAAATTAAACATTAATCAATTCATATTCAAATTTATCCATAATCATCTTGTACTTATTTTCATATACGATAATTTTATCACAAATGTTTTGCGTATCTTAAAATCATAAATACTTCATGACGTAAGTGGTTATATATTGTACGTATATTGTAATCGTCTTATTTACGGAATACAACATTAATTTAATGTTTCATATATGTTTCGCAACAAAGTAAGTAATTCGCGTAGATAAAGCATCAAATAATAAAATATAAACAAGTACTGGAATATGTATATTCTTTGAAATTTGAGTATATTTCTTTTATAAAATATTACCACATACATATATCTATTGGGTATGGAATTTGAATTTCGTAGTTTTCTAGAAAATGAAATAGCAGGCAATATTAGGTAGTTTATATGGAATTCGGTCTAATTCTAGTAATATTGGTTGACCGAAAGAACCAGCGGTGATTCGTTGGATCATAGCAGGGATTTTGTATTGTGCGCGCGCATTCACTGGCACAACGTGAGACAGAGGTAGCAGCAAGGAAGAGAGCAGTGCAGAAACGGAATCAGATGCAGTGAAGTCTGTGAGTTGACAGTGGGGTGCACGAGAACAGGCGTTCAGTAGTGGTGGAGGCGGAGGAGGTTTAGGGGAAAGAATTGTTTTCTGTGTGCGCGAGAAACGTGTCGACAAGTAACGAGTCTCTGAAAACGGGTCGTCGTTGGTGATGGTGAAATGATTCTCTAGCCCGAGGTTTTTGACTTGGTCCGGACGGACAAAAGAGGAAGACCTTTTGTATATCGCTGCTGTTCAAGAGACCGTACGTTTGTTCATCCGTAGAAAACATCATTAAACGCTGACGTCGCGGAATTCGTCCCGTGTCGTTTTCCTTCGTGGCGAGCGTCCGAACATCCAACGACTGACTTAGCGACCATCACGCGCGCGTGTCTTTGTTTTTTTTTCTCGGTGCTGAATAACTGTACGAGGAAAACAGAGAGAGTGTGTTATATCACAGTGGTGAAAAGACCGATACGTTTCGTGGGTTTCTGCTGTGGTAAATAATCCGTAGCAGTCAGAGGCCCTTCCTAAACGACAATCGAGCTCAGCTGATTCAAGGACTTGCTGCTGAAGGGCTCTGCTGCGTTAATAGACGATAAATATGTCGTCCCCCAGCGCTGGAAAACGACGTATGGACACGGACGTTCTCAAATTGTATCCTTGAAATTCACTTTTATTTCTCCTACTTGCTATTTGTATCTCTGTCTTCTTTTTTCTTCTCCTTCTTCTCATCCCCACTTCTTTCTCTCTTTGTCTCTCTCACCCTTCTCCTCCCTCGCCACTCTGCTTGTATCCCTTCCCATTTTCTTGTTCTCGTTCTTTCTTTCTCTTTCGCTCTATCGCACGTGCTTGCAATCGAGTGCAAGAGAGGCCTGCACATGGGTTTGCGAATGCAAGACCTACGCAGTATGCATGTGCATGTTACCGCGGGATCGGTTGTTTATCATGTATGATCGGTTTATAGGTCGACGAGAAATAACGCGGTGCAATGTCAATGGTGTTTCACGAGACGATGAGGGATATTTAATTCCTCGTTTTGTCGATGACGGGACACAGCTGTTTTTAACCAGCTGACTCTACGTCTCTGTGCTACGTGTGTGCGCAGCTTTATCTTATTCGTTTATTAACGCACGGCGAGTGTATGCTATACGGTCGTGAGATTTAAAGGTTAGATTTCATTTTTTTTTTTTCTTCAGTTCTTTGTTTCATCTTAGCCTTTCCGTTTTCTCTTGTATCGGAGATTTCACTAACGAAATTTTTAATGTCGAGACCGGTTGATTCGAATGGACTCGTATTTGAAATATCTTTTATATTTATACGTGCATTGGCAACCGTAAATGTTACAAGTTGCGCGTCAAAGAATGGCATACACATACATACATATATATATGTGTCAGCGTTGGTTTGACATAGAGCGAAGCGTAACTAACGATAATTGAGACGTCATCAACGTGTTTCAACCTCAACCGTGTAGTTCATGGGAATGGCGCGATGTGTTAAATTTTACACCGGTAATAATACGTAAAAACGATAAACAATATGAATAAGGAGTAAGAGGAGAAGAAAGGGCAATAAAAATAATATAGTTACAACAATGTCGCGATTTTTTCTTTTCATACAATGATATCTTCGATAAATCGCGTGACAATAGTGACTAATAATTTCTTAACCCTCCACGGTAAACATTTGAGTTAGATGGAAAGAACAAAGGTAATATACACTTTCTCATAGAAACGCGTAGGAACGATGACGTTTCCCATCGCTTCTAATCATCGTATTTAAAGATAAAAAGATCAATCGTTTTAATATCACGTACACCTCCTAAAGCGTTGTTTTAATATTACCAATGTCATGGAATTCGTTATTTCCAACTTTCGTTTAATCCTCGATGTAACAAACTAACGTTGACACAAAAAATTAAGGCATATAGTAATTCTCAATTATAAAGACAAAAGAACGAATTACAAATATACCTGTACATGTTTGTATCTGACCTCGATTCGTAAGAAATTGATTTTTGCGTAACGTAACGTCGCGTCTCGCTTATCATTGCTGTGCAGACGTTCATGTACGAATGCTAGTCAGTTTTTCTAGAACGATGATTGTCTCTCTCTCTCTCTCTCTCTCTCTCTCTCTCTCTCTACCGAGTTCTTTAGTGCCTCGTAACATCGATCAGTCTTTGTTGAAGCTTACATTAAATTTGCAAGCGTTTCGGCGAGCAAAGTGAATTGGACGCGTTCGTTCCTTCCTCCTTCGATAGAGATCCCCCGTGTGAGTTTTCAAATTTCTCGAAAGCCTTTCTCTCCATTCGTTTACGCGTACTAACGTTAGTAATAGTCCATTTTTGGAAAGGTATCTGCCTTTGTGCAAACACGTTTCTTATAAATTATTCTTCGTTGTTTTAGGGAAACTCGACAAAATTTGTATGTGTCTTTGTCTGCGGGGTAAATTTTTCATTTAGCACATTTTTTATTGTAGTAATATGTGTTTGTAATATTTTCACCATTGCCTATATTTTCATATTAAAAATTTCCTTTTTATATTTCCTTTCAACCTTGAAAAGATATTTAAGAACAATTGGATCGAAAGTATTGGGGTATTTTTATAAAAAATAAAAATAGCAGAAAGTTACACGGTTATTTACTTTAAAAGAAAAGGATTGTTTGTTTGCGTAATAATGAAAACATAAAAAGATTCCAAGCGAAGCTAAAAGAAATCGATGCAGGTCTGCTTCAACGGGAACTTTAAATTCTCGCATTTCAAATTCAACTGAATTTATACGGCGATTCGATCAGATAAATAAAGTTAGATAAATATTTCCATTTTAATAACGGTGAAAGCGGACTGTATGCATTATAGAATCCATATTAATAGCGACTTCGTGATAAATAAGCCGACAGCCTGACTCGTTATTTTTTTTTTTTTTTTCACCCGGATTCGATTCAATCGAAACATATTCTCCAAAGGAGACGTTCACATCGAAATAGATTGAAAGCCGAATTGACTGTTATCTCGTGAAACGGAAATGTGGGAGGAACCGGATGCGTATCGCGTACAAATCCCTCGCTCTCTATTTTAAGTTCTTTCTCTTCCTCTATACTTAAGCCTCGCCTATTTTATGAACACTTGTATTTTCTAAATTTTTCCTTCTCTCGTCCTTAGAGACTTAGGATTTGCCTACTACGATCTTGCTACGTTAAGTTCCGATATACCTTTTTTCTCCGAGAAATTTTTTATTCGCATTATTTGAAATCTGACAAATTAATTCCCGATTGTGTTCGTCTTTTCTTTCTTCTTTTAATTTGCACAAATTCGGATTGGTTTTTAATAAATTGTCTTTCTGTTTGGAGAATCAGTAGCTACTGGTAGAACTTGTTTCTCTTTTTTTTTTTTTTTTTTTTGGGGAAAATTCCTGGTAAATTAGTTTTTAGTAAACTGGTGTCGGCACAGCATTTTTCCATAGGGTTTCGATTGAATCTCCTTGAATTTTTTTTTGATAAAATGTAAAGTAGTAGTAGAGTACGAGTAGAACAGCTAAAGTCGACTCTCGTAGTGGAATGGAATCTTTGATCGAAATAACTCGAAGGTATTTGCACATACTTTGCTCTTTACTCGAGTTTCTTTTATCGCGTGAATTTCTATGCTTTTGTATTCCGTGTACGCGAAGAGTAGAAGCGTAGGTATTCGTTTTTCAAGATTTTATTAGGGAGCATGAAACGGTTAAAATGCTGGTAAAACGGTTAAAGTCAATTAACGTTTACGACGAAGGAATGTTTCGTTACACGTTCGTTTGAAATATATCCGTTTTATCTGCTATTCGAGTTCTATCGGTTATTCGTATTTCGTTCTTATTATTTCTTATTATTTTGATATTGTAAAAGAAAAGTACGGTCTGTATAGTTCTATTAAGAATTGCTTTCGTTAGCATAGCCTGACCATTTCAAATATCAATATTAACGACGACCGTTTAAACGATAAAGATAGCGAATAGAATATTAATTAAAAATATATATGTACATACATCAACACGTATAATATTTCTTGTTGCGTAACTTCTTATCGTTTCTGTAGATATTAAAAAGTCACCAAGTTCCCTATAATAGGCGGTGTATAATGTTGTCGACACAAATCCAGCCGCATTGAAAAACACTGTTTAACGTATTGTAAAACGTATGTATTAGAACATTCATCGTACGATCACAAAGTGTCACCTTGAACGCCTACATGACACGAATGACAAAGTTTGCTTCTTCTTCTACGATCGTAATTGCATATTTATATGCAATTTCGATTGATCTAACGTTGCATTTATCATTCGATCTATGCATTTTCATTCGAATGTCTTTCGATCAATGGAAACAGAGGATCGATAAATAAGCGACAATTTTCGATCTCTGTTGGTCTTCTTTCAATTTAGTAGGAAATATTCGTACGAAAGGCAAGGTTTCCATTTCGGCAAACGACGTTTCATATATCGTTTCTAAAACACATATGTAAAAAGATAGCGTTTAGAGAGTTATTACGCAATCGTTATTTTTCTAAGATTAAACATCCTCGTATAATCATTCCGAATAACTAAATATTCTAATCGTTTGCCAAATGAATCTTTTTTCCATAGTATAAATATATATAACTTTATTCCATCAAGTTTTATCGTAATATTGAATTTTCCCGCGTTTTTACGCGTCACGACGTGACAAGTATTAAGCTTCGTTCACAAAGTGCCGTTCGTTTCCCGCCGTTCCATACGCGGACATCGAGACAGACGACACCCAGGCAAATCGAACGATGTAAAGAATTCAACACAATCGTGTAATCGATTTTAATCGGTAGACCGCGGCTTTTCATTCGTTTGCAGCAAATTTGAAAGTATAAAATCGCGCAGAATGCGAGCAATAGAATATAGAGAGAATATATAAAAAATATATATATATATATATAAAATATTCGAATCACAGGTTCCATCTTTTAATTATATTCTGGAAAATATGAATTTGCATAAAAATGCTACCAGTAGCTACCAGTTACCACGATGCAACGTTATCGCGACTTTTCTCGTTCCACGATGAATCTCGAATTCGATGGACGCATCGAACGCGTTCGACGGTTCGCGTTACTCACATGCTCCGATGGACACTGTGGCGGGAACTGTTGGTATCGCATCGCTGAAAGGGGATGAAAGTTCATTAAAGTAAATTTCGTTTGCGGATGTCGTGTCGTTTCGCTGGTAACGATATAGTTGCGGTAAATTGCGTTCACGGAAACTGTATATATTCAGCCAATAATTTCCATTAGTCCGGCTCTCTAACGGCGCGGCCAGGTGAGATACACGCAGATGCGGTCCCGGAAGTGATTCAATTATGGATCGACGATATTCGATGGACCTCTCGCAAGATTCCTTGTACGTCCACCGAAATTGAGCTGATCAATTACACTAGTAATTAACAAGCTCCTCGGTATGTACGGTTAATGGCTCACCCGTAATGGGTTTAGAGGCACGCGAGCAAACGCGAGAAGGTACATCAGGGCCGCTATCTGCGTGATGCGATTTTACCTGGGCACGCGTGTATCGGTGCGTTTCGATGGCTCGACCTACGTGCATGTGTACGCGTCCTCGAGCCGAGGGCTCGGCGGTGGGGAAAGAAGGGTTGGCTGGTAGGGCGTTCTCGCTCCCTTTCCGTATTCGTCGTTGAAAGCTTCAATTATCGTTCTCTAAATACCGGAGATTGGAGTTAATCGATATCTGGGATATTTGCATCGGGGATCGATTCGATTTCGTATGGGGCGAAAGAAAGGAAAAAAATTGATTTAAAAACGCATACAGGAGAGTGTGTCGTGAAATACGGATGGCTCGATATCGCTGGGAAATTGGTTCCTTTAAAAGATATAGAGCGTGATCTTTGGATACGGTGGTTGGAAGATTTTCGAAAATTTTCCAATACTTGCGTTGGCTGGAATTCTTCGACCCGTTTGTTTTCCGTTCTTAATCCAGGATGATTCAGTCGTTTAAGTTCAAGCACGTTAGCAAGTACGTCGGGTCGTAAACGCGTAGGTGGAGGGTACTCTTCTTTGAAATTTAAACAACTTGTACTTGCAAATTTCCACGGTTAGTTCGATTAGGCTGTTTGTTACGCTAGGTGAATTTAGCATGATCTTTAGCACGAATTTCGGAGCACTGCCAAACGCGAATAAAAGCGGAAAACGAAGTGCAACGGGCTGATCTCGTGTCCGATGGCCGCCTTTGTTTACGGTCGCGATCATATAGATCTTCTCGTTATTATTACGTACATAATGATATTGTTGTCGCTTAACGTTCGATGTTCCTATCCTATTAATTTCTGTTATCCGTTTAAAAAACTCGCTATAATTATCTACGTGCGCATAACGCGCTTTTCACGGTCTGATGTGCTTTACGCCCGTTTCATTCGGTTTAACCCGAGTCGTATCTTCACTGTATACATACTTGCAATTTTTCTTTTTTCAAAGATACGCCGCAAGACTATCGGATAAACAACGCAGAATACGAAGAAATTGCGCGCATATATACTTCCTTCTTTTACCTCGTATTGCGTTCATAAACATAACGCGTACGAACGTAATGCGTATTGCGCATCGTGTTCGCAAACAGATAGAAAATGAGATTCGAATTATTTGGAACAAGAATTATTATATGGTAGAAACATGGCGAGCAGATTGGAACGAGTGAAAAATCGATAATCAAAAATTGAACGTTCGCAGGGTATCGGAGAAGGAAGAGAACAAGGAAGAAAGACAAGCGATACGAGATTACGTCGATCGAACCGTGTTCGTTGTTTTTACGCGTGAATATTTGCGATGAAACGCACTCGCGCCACCGAAACGAACACTCGACTCAGTCACCGTATCTCGTTGCGAACTTATCGAACGATAAGCAGCTACCTAGAGACGCGTCTTCCAAAAATAAGATACAGCCAAGGGCGTATCGCGTATCGAGTCTTTTAAAACGAACGTGTGTTTGTGCCTTCGCCACGGACAGACTCGGTAAAATCGGGCGTTGATTCGCACGTGCAGTTTATTTCGATACACAGCCGCGTGTAGTTTTCGCGTGTATTTCGAGAGAGTCTAGCGATTCCTCCATCGAGCGGAGTGGCGCAGAATGCCAGACGATCGAGCGGGAAAGAGAATCGAGAAAACAAAGATGGACTATGAAAGGCGGAACGACGGAGACTGTCAGAGACTGTTCTTAGCGAAACGCTGGTTCAACCGATACTGTAAACAACAGCAACAACAACAGCCACGGTAACGTAACGGTCTTGCAGATCGAGTAATCGTTTCCGCCCCTTTCTGACGTTACTCGTACACCTTGGCTATGCGGGTCGAATGCACGAAGACCGTCAATGAAATCCAGGTCATTATGACATTCGATGGTTTGTACGCGTACACGCAGCATGTCTTAGTAATTTTAATAGAATCGGAAAACGCGATTCCACAATGACGAACAAGGACGAAAATAATACATTTCTAATACGTGGCTTTGTTTTCGCGACAATGATATGGGTACACGCGTATTTTAACTATGCCACGGTCGAATGGCTTTCGTTATAGTTGGTATCGCTACTTGGCACTGATAGTGGCACAACTAAAAAGCGGAAATTTTATAGCAGAGGCTTTTTAAAATTTACATAGGAAGCTTGGTGAGTCATTTTTAACGACGCTATAAGACCGATATAATAAGACAAGATATGCCACTGTTCGCGAAAACAGTAGAACCGTGGATTTGTAGAGTCGCAAAAATAACAGAAGATGAGCCAGGCTAATAGCGGCATAAATAGGTGATAATCTTCCCTCTCCGACGCAAAACCGATGGAATTATAAATACGCCGTTTTACATAAGAAAAATAGAAATATAACGTAGACGTTCTATTCGTTCGAAGCAAATTCGAAAGCCTTTCAGTTGTTCCATTATCGATATATCTGGCAGCGATATATCGTTCGTAATATTTCATTTTACGTAACACCTTAACATTTTCCCTTCTAATCGCATAACCGATCACCTCTGGTTCGATCGAATGATGATTAACTCGATCAATTTAAAGTGGAATCTACTTAACAATACGACTTCGTTTCCTTCTCAAACGCACTTTTCTTCTCACGGACAATCGGCTACGTCGATGATATCGATCCTGTCGAATAACGTTCGTTCGGGTTTACGCTAATCGAATCAATCGTTTCGATATCACGGCGGAACATCGTGCGATCGTTTGGGACTGTTATACGGGACGTGGAATTAACTTCTTCTCGGTGCGATAACGCATTTCGCGTTAATTTCTATGTTAATCGTTCGTTCTTGCAACTTCCGCGAGTCGTTCGCGAAAGCACGCAACAATGAAATTCCTCGTACATACATAGGACGCAAGAAAACGTGATACTTCCGGCTGAGTAATATGTCGGCCGACCGATATTGCTTTCGTAATTGCCACGCCAAGAAAATTATTTCAGCTGACCATGTATCGCGGAACGCGCGAAACGTCCGTTAGTTTCGTTTCTATTTGACTGCGTGCCCGAGGCATGTGCGTTTGTTCCGCGTGTAGCGTCGTATATCTCTGGTTTATGCGTAGCCTCGTATATCTCTGGTTTATGCGTAGCCCCGTATATCTCTGGTTTATGCGTAGCCTGCGCGATTGCAGCGAAAAACAAATCCGCTGATACTGACCAGAATCGGGGATGCTCGCGGGTCTTCCATGTAACCTGTTCTTCTATGTGATACGATTCTCTCGTAGACGGTCTCAGGTGAGAGCCGCGTAACGCTCAGCTCGCGTATAAACACTTGCCAAAACAAGAAAGTGGTTTATCGTACGTTGAATAACACGACGCACATGGTCGTAATTCGATTTTCCTTTTCAACGATCGAGCTGGTTCGCGGATCTACGCCGGTATCAAATCACGTCGATTGATAAAAGCGTTCGATGAAGGTGTATGCAGCTTTACGATAGGCATTCTTCGAACACATCGGCTATTTCTTAACCGGTGTAGCTACGATCGTATTTAAAATTCGAAAGTAACGTGTCCATTGAATTATACGCTACAATTTCGAATCTATTTTTCTTCGGCGTTACGATTCCTCTAATATGGACGAAGATCGTGCTTTCGTTTAACGGTTTCTTTTCATGCACTTATTTCAGTTCGCTGGTAACGCGTGTACCTTGCGAAATATTGTTCACCGAACTTTCTCCAAAGGCAGGCAGTTAGAGTTCCGTTCTTCTGGCTTCGTTCTGGTTATATTGCTTGTTTTCGAACTCGGTTTTTGACCTCGTTCAACGATGCGCGGCTGCGATTCCTTCGCGGCCGTTTGTATTCTCGCGAATTATATCGCCTCGGATCGGCACTAATTTCCTGTGAAAATCGTGGTGGTAACGGTGGCGGACGCTGAAGCGGCGCGACGCCACCAGCATCGTCGAGTATCGAGCTAAATAAGAGGAATTAAAAATGAAACGTCGTCGATTAAAATTAAATGTAGCTTGAAATTCTACGGCGCGTGCTTGATAAGCTCAGCAACCGTCGTTCGTTGTGTATTATCAAACGCGAGCGGAAACTTTTGTTTTCCTTTCTTCCGTCGACTTTTTCAACCGTTTACCGCTTTTCCATCCTGAAATTGGATGTGGATTTGAAAGGAACTGTTCCGTTCGGT
Organism: Bombus affinis; assembly: GCF_024516045.1. Lineage (NCBI taxonomy): Eukaryota > Metazoa > Arthropoda > Insecta > Hymenoptera > Apidae > Bombus > Bombus affinis. Next base: position 14,948,172 of record NC_066350.1, read on the forward strand.
ACATAAAGCCCGAGCCACGTAAGGTATTACAAACTGTATTCTCCGCGACAGAAGCTTTCGTGCTTGATCTTTGAAATAATAACGTAGCTTTAAAGTAATACGGGCAAAAGGATTTTTTAGCGTTTTATCCTCGTTTCAAAGTTCTAAAGCCGTTTAAGAGAGAAAATCGCGAAAAATCTCTTTCGGTACACCAATATCGATAGCAATGTCAAAACAGAGTTTTCTCGGCGTGTTTTTGCGGCTTTCGTGGAAACAATTTGCCGCAATTTACCTTATTTCCATCCATTCTTTTCCAAATACCAAGTATCACGATACGATCGTTTCTTCAAATTCGTTATAGCCAAGAAAACGATATTCGATATAACTAGCTAAAAATATATGCACCGCGTCTCTCGCGTAACTGGGACAACATGTATCTTTAAAAGATGTAACATCGATTAATGTAGCTCAATGTAGTATACGATCGTAGCACAACCGGGTGCTAGAAGGTGATTCTGTGTGAAAAAAATAAGAACAATAATTTGATATAATGTTTCCCCATCGGCGACTATAAATCTATAATCAAACATAGTATTAACTATGTATGTAACATTTATTGTCAAATTTATCCGAGTCGAGCGAGACACTTTACATCGTGCATCTTAACGAAGATTGCCATCGATGGTTTTTCTCCGGATGAGAAAATTTGTTTAATGCCGCACCAATGAGTCCAATTGAATCAACATCGTCCAGCTAGTTTGTTTTCGAAAATTTGTAATCCCGGTTGCGTCAAGAACGCACGCGAAGCGTTGCGATTTGCGATCAACTCGACTCTGCTCGGTAGTCACGCGAGCTTCACTGCGTTTCATCGATTGACGAAGATAACATTACGCCGGACTTCTGACACGCTTCTGCGTTCGCACTTCTTTCCACATCGATTTCCCTCAGTTCATTGCACCGTTTTCTCGTCGACGCTTAAATGTTTGTTCAACGATGTTTTCGCTTTTTATTTGCACGGCCGTTGATCACAATTGCCTTTTGGATCGCCGATCTTATCCCGAAACACCGCGAAAAGATTTTCTTACACGTTCATTTTCCTTAACTATCGCCAATTACAGAATAGAAAGTAAGCATGAAGTGACGATATTAGGAGGATTAAACGAATTTTCCGTCAAATTCTACGGACCACGGGGAAGTAAGTACTCCATTAATTTCGTATAATTTTTATCTTAGAACGTAAGTTGTTTCAACCCTTTGGTTCTCGAACTGGTTTCATTCGCTACGGATATTTCTCTGTAATTTTCTTACATGAAAATATTTTCACACCTAGAAACGTACAAGGATTGTTCACAAATGGAGTGAAACTTATTTGTAATTCTATGATTAGCTTGCGATGAAAGTAATATTTTAATTTATAATTTTAAATATATGGTCGTACGATTATCACGAGAACGAGAGGGTTAATCGTTTTAGCGTTAAGACAGGCAGCATATGAAAGTATTATCGCACATTGATTTTTACTGAACTAACTGAAATAGAAATACAATAATTCTCTGAAGGAGTACAGACGATTAAACGTATGAATTTGTACAAGTTACAATCGCGATTCTCGACATAATTGAAGATTACTGCCAGTTTTTACATCTGAGGTATATACTCTATAACTCTTCGGTAACAGTTGAGGATTGAAACAACACCAGTATCTTATTTGTCTAATCTTTATCGTCTAATGTGGCCGAAAACTGACGTAGAAAAGATTACCTCGCCTTTTCTTCCCTGTAGTACAAGCTTTTAACCGATGACGAAGGAGATAGCAAAGATCAAGAAATAGGAAATGCAGTAGATTTTCCTACAGTAAAAATAGACTGACGACTGAATTTTTCTTTTTTACACGTTTCTAATACCAAAATAGGAAGCCTTTGATCTTTAGAAAAGATCGACCTTGGTGTAACCATATAAAACGCGATTTTTTTTAAACGAATAACACTTCGAGCGCAAGAAAAAAGAATGAAAAAGTACCGGCACACTTCTTTCAATCGCTTAATCGTTCGATTAACGCATTGAGACGTGTTAATACCTAAATATCATTTACAAATAGTCAATCAATCTTTTATAATCGAATATATATTACAATTAAGAAACTCGGAGGGAAAGCAGTATATCTTTAACTTATTTAATTAATGTTTCTAATTAATTCAATATGAGAAGACCGTGGATTTGTTTTTCACGTTGAATGAAAATTCATGATAAACGTCTAGTAAGTAGTGCCTACTCGTAACACTCCTTCACTGAGTGTCCTGTTTCAAAGCGTCATACTGCCAAGAAGTGTGTTCTCAGTTCTGGAACCATAATTCTTCGACGATTTAATTAATTATTTTCAAATCTCCTGGCTAATTACACAGGTGCGTTTAACATATATATCCTACCTGTTGTCGAACGTTGTTGCGTTCGTTTATCGTTATTGCGTCAAACATAAATTACTTAATTTCCCTTCGTGCACCGTTATCGTCGTCCGTCGTTTCCTGGTAACCTTGCGCCGTGGCGAATAATTTATCCTCGAGGAGAAGCGTGGCTCGCGAATCCGTCGCGTTTACGTGTTCATTGTACGTTTCCAGCATTTGATATTCCAAGGTCGCCTGCTCTTCGTACACCGGATACACTTATGTAACAGTGTGTGCATTTACGCTTTCCTCGGCCTGCCAGCTGGTCGACATGCATGCAAAAAGCACTATCGATTGACCGACGTCCAGTGGTAAAAGTTCCTTGACATCGCTTTCGACGGGTTTGCCGATCCAAGCACTAGCCCTGATTCCTCGTATTATCCGCTCGCAATCGAGTTTCATTCAGGTGGCCTGTTTCGTTGCGACCGATTTGATTAAAAGGCCAGAGACTAAAATTTATGCTAGCTACAGGCCTTGAATCGCTTCTTCCTTCACACGATAATAAGGAACATTCGTTTTAGTTGTTAGATTCGTTGGAAATGTTGCTATGTTTACTAATCGTCGAATGTTTGTATCGGATGTTTGATGATCGAAAGGCAGAATTTTAATATGACTTACATTAGTGGGAAAAAGAATTTAATGCATATATGTATACACGAAAATGTAATACATTTTAAAAATGGCTGGCAAATCCAAAAAGTTTTGTATAAGATAAACAACGTTGTAACAATCGGTATTTTTAAACTGTCAGAGAATAGATCGAGAATAAGTACGTACATGTGATTCTTAAATGGAATAAAAAGGCAAATTAGGCAGCATGGGATTAGTCGACGTTGTATCGAATTTGAAAGTTTCTCTAAAAGGCATTTTCATATATTTCCCTCGTAGTCTTTACGTTATACGAAGCTTATTTTGCTTATTAGCTCTCATTTGCTATTATTGAGTCAAAGGAGATTCAGTATAGCCTGGATTAATTTATGCCTATCCTTCACTGTGAGCCATACCGTGTATATTCGCTATCGTGAGTTATAATTGGCCTACGCGGTGGAAACACACTAAAACGTTCTATCGATCGTTGCGTTTTCGGATTTAGGTTGTTGTTTATCATCGTTGGAAAGGCCAGCGCAGTATGTTTTTCCTTTTCTCGATGGTTCATAAATTACTTACGCAATGCGAACATCGGTCAAGAAAAACAGGTACAAGTAGTGCATGCTACTTAACGAATCGGTGTGTCCGGGTCGATCGATCCATCGATGGTATCTAGGAATGTCGTGTCACGAAGCCACGTTTATAAAATTAATTTTATTGCTCGTCCTTGTTTATTTCTGCCTTTGGAAAATTTCACTTTTACTCTGATCGTTTGCTTCTTACAGCTATTGTTCTTATTTACGATTTCTATGTTCCGTTAATTGTATTATATTTAACCTGGATATGTATAATATCTACCAATAATTGTTATATACAATGTGTTCAATTTATCTGGCAACGTGTGAATGTCTCTGAAATTATGGGCGATACGGAAAATTGTTTGCAACGAATGTTGTACTATGTGAAGGAGGACGCGTCATATCTACATACGTTTCATTTTGCAATGAACCTTATAAATGTCATGTTTATACTTTCAGATGGAAAGTATATTTTCTTATTTTGTATTCTTGTAGCTTATATCGGAATATTTTCAAAACATTGCTTATCTATTTCTTGTATCTGTCGCATAAACCACTATCGACATATAAATTCTTCAGACAGTTGTAGTCTTCTGGAAAGTTGTAGCCACTTTAATGCCGAAACTATAATATTGGAAACGTAGAAGGAAAAACGACTGGTTGTTTTAGAGGCAGTATTTTGACGTAGCATTTAGAGGTAGCATTTAGAGGTAGTATTTAGAGATAGTATTTAGTATAAATACATGTACATAAATAATCGGCTCTTTTTAGAGCCACCATGATGTACAAAGTCCGACCGAGCAACCTCCCCGCGGTGTACATTGGATAACGCCAATGCCGGCGGCATATCAAATTTGAAATTTAATATCCGTATAGTGGTTTACGCGGATGATACGAATAGTGCTTTGAAAACGTTTCGCTGTCGGCTACAGCAACATGGAATAAAAATATATAAATTGCCACTTGAAAATATAAACGTGATCGTTATAGGGCTTTCCAAGGTCATTGCAAGATAAAATACATATCGGTACGGCATGTCTCTGTTGACATTGTACGTAATTTGTTTCAGATATTTTTCCGTATCTGGCAAAATTTTCAAGATATTTACACGTTTCTAGATAAGTGCCTGTACACACTGTACATAATGCTATATCAGTTATAGGATGTATAGCAGTTGAAAATAGGAAAGTAAAATTTGTATTGGCCATTATTTTACTATCGTCTAAATACATTATTTCTATCTTTTATACGTAACACTCGGCTATCGACTTGGCATGGATTTCCGGCTTTGCACTGCTACGTACATTGTTTAAAGTAATTAAAAGATCGTTGCTGTGAATGGTTCTATTAGGTCAAGGTCTCACAGCCTTGAAGAATTAGCGTCGATGAACATTATCGAAGACTGACATTAAGATAACTGTTAAAGAACTATACAGATAGAAAAAGTAGATAGGAAGATCAAACGGACATCGAAAACACATCATCTGTTTTGTACTTTGTAATGCGGGTCAAGAGATCATGTTTGATCAAACTCACGAACAATTTGTGTTTACCGATATAAAAGTACATTAATAGAATAGTAGAAGAATATTTATGCACGTATAGATATGCGTATAATTTTAAAGCGACTTGGGATCGCAGAGGATTGAGCGATCACGGAAAGAATTCACAGCCATCGGAAGTTATTTGCAAACTTTAGCGACGACACTCGCGGTTACAAGCTTGCTTAACACAACACAATGTTGCTAATTGCTGACAGAGATAATTCTTCGTTGATAATTATTGCACTCAGATAAACTTGAACGACGTCGATAAGCCAGCTCGCCAATCGGCTCGAAACCATCACAGGCACGACCTTAATTAGGAACGTCACGGAAATCGACCTGATTAATTATTTGTTCCTTTCGCTCCCCGAAGAACAGATCACCGATTGTTTAAACGCTCCCCTTTTCCCCTGAATTGTTTTAAATTGATTTATCGCGCGTATCTCCTCTAACTCTCTCGAAGTCTCGATTCGTTGCGATTGATAATCCCTAAACAATCCGTTTTACGTATTCTCCGCAATAATTTAATCTATAGCCTTGTCATTCCCACTTTTAACTTCTTTTCCGCCAAACCCAGAAACCTCCAGTCGTTTCTCCGCCATACGAAATTGCTGCTTACAAAATAAATAATATTAAAAATAATAGCAGCGATCAGACCAGAAGGGACTTTCCAACCTTTCACGAGTCACTGGAATGATCCGTGGATTATAAATTCAGGGTTCAAATGAGCTTAATAACTCAGCTTAAAATAGTAAATCACAACTTCTCTCGGTATTAGTTTCGGTATTTACTTTGGAACCCAAGTGTCGTAAATCTTCGAGATTTCTTAATACACATTGTTTCGCAAGTTTCATAAAGGTTTACACCATCGTTGAGGGGTTACACTTTCACGGATGAAGCATTATCAACTTTCGAAGATTCGCGTCGACGTTTTCCATCGAAAGTCTCCCGTGGTGTTTCAATGTGGCTTCGAAACGGGTTATCTGTGTGTCCTGCACGAGTGCACGATAGTTTGTGCAACTTTTCGCGATATTTCAAAACGTACAAAGGCATACAAGGTGATAAAGCTGGTTTCCGCGTCGTTTCACATAAATCGATGTAGTTTTGTAAACGTTCTGTGAAATAAATGGCAATCTAGAGAGAGCTGGAAATAGCAACGATGATAAGACCCGGTTCGATTCAGCTGTATCTCGTTGCCAGTTTTATTTCTATTCCGACAATGAGCAAAAATTGCGTAACACGTGTTACGAGTACGCAGACGGTCCTTATTGCACTGGTCTTCTTTTTTCGCTATTGTCATGGGTTAAACGACGATGGCTCGTTTTCCGCCACGGAATACTTCGGGTAAAAAACGGCTGTAATAAGAAGAGCGCAAAATCTTCGTGTCAAGGATATTCCAAGATTTAGCTAGCAAGTTGAAACGTTGCACGTTGGTAAAGATTTCGTCGTTTCGTTTCTAAAAACATTCTGCTATACAGTTAGATATTCAATATTTTCCAAGATATTTACGATTGAAATTTCACTGCGTCGAAGTTTCAAAAATATCGCTTGAAGGGATTACACAGTTGAGCTAAATTTCGTATTTTGTCCATAACATGTACATACGCTATCAATTTGAACAAAATTTGAGTCTTCCATTGAACTCAAACATCCAAAAGAAAAAATGTTAACTCTCGATACCTGAAATATTCTGCCGATAAAATTCTATCGCTTGAAAGGATTCTTTGGTAAAAATTCCATTAAAACATACAGGTAACTACGATATCTTCGGCATTAATTTTATATTAATAACAAAACTGTGGAGAGTAATAGGATATTTAATGTAACTGCAATTAGGAAAGTGATTGTAGCTTTCTGGCAAGAGGTTGTCCTCTGGTCGTGGAAACGTCTTGAAAAGCATAATGAGGCGCGGCTGTTTGCTTTGGAATTAATTGAACCTCTTCGTCTTGTTCGCCGGGGTGAACATTAGCATTTCACGTCGCCTCGCAAGAGTACACCGATTGAGTTGGATCTAGCCAAGAGAAGGTAACGGTATCGTTGGATGGAGGAAAAACGTTGCAACTTCCTCGAGGCTTGCTTGGACGAAGCGCCTGCATCTGGTGTTTTCCTCGTCTTCTACACGCTAATTGCACGGTCGTGTTAGGTCGTCAACTAGAAGTTGTTGGAAAACAAACGATCGTAAAAGTAGTTGTAGGAGGGCTGATAAGATTAACAGCGTTACATTACATGTGCAACACGTGGGCTATCTAGTTGGCTCTTCGCGAGCGCTATAATTATAGAAAGTTTTCTTTCCTTTCTTCGTATCTCCTTTGTATCATTCTCAGACGACACTGCGTGTACGCGATTTTGGATGGCACTGTATTTTACGAGAAACTACATTTTTGACGACTTCCTGACCCAGGGGAGAGATCTTCGGTGGTGTTGCGTTCCTTAGAGGATCAACTTTCGACGGCGTTGTATCCCATGCAGGTAATTTTCGATAGTTCTGTATTTTACAGAAGTAGGTAAAATTTTTAATGGTGTCGTATCTCGTAAAAGTTACTTCCGATGATGCCAGGGCAAGATTCTCAGTGACAATATGCTTTATGAAGAACTCTTTTCTTTATGAAGAACACAGCTTTCGCTAGCATCGTACATAACAAGGAGCAAAATTTTCGGTAATATTTATACGAAAGTCGCAGCAAAGAAATACGATAGATTACACGTGCCATTCGTAAAATTCAATATACCAGATCAGTCAATATCACGTTGTCTTTTTATTCGACTTTGAGGTTAAATATTTTTGTCGGTCTGTTAAATATTTCAGAAATATCGATCGTCCTAATATTACGTAATCACACAGATTTTGTTCTCTTCGCAAAAACCTCATGAATCTATTACCTATTTTTAAAAGCTTCGTATTTTCCGATTTAACAGACTGACCTGCTTCTCGACTACGTCATATCAAAGAATTCTCTTCTAACCATTTTTAGATATTCTTCTTAACCGAGTTTCTTTTTAAACTAGTTAATTAAAATTACTTTATAACTACAAGCCAACGGATTGACCCGAGATGCTTATCTTAATCGAGCGAGGTAAAAGTTAGAAAACCGGCAAAAATGAATTTATCGTGTTTTTCTAATGTAACCTTCGTATGGCAATAAAGTCAGAATTTTTCATAACGTCGTACGCTACAAGGAACAGTCTCCTGCACGCTATCCCACAGAGAACAAAATTTCCTATGGCGTCTCGTCTCACCGTGTCTCGGTACGGCGTTGTGTCTCAGCGTGAGCCATTTTCGTCAGCACCACGCACACGATTTCCATCAACGTAACGAGCTACTCAGAAGGATCTGTCCTTCGCAAATAAAACCAGTAACCGCAACAACATCGGTCCAGGCAGAACGCAAAAGAACGCGCCCCAGTGACGCAGTGAGGCCTTTGATAAAATCAATTTGGTCCCATTCCACTAGTCTGTGGTCATTTTTCTCCGACACGTTCCATCGTGTGTACGTACGTACATAGATCGGGGCGTGCGCACCATCTACGTTTTACTGCACAAAGCATAGTCGTTTGGAAATGCCTGTAAACGAGCGATCGACGATACACATCGGAGATACCGTGTTCCGCACAGTGACCCACTTTAACAGCCCTCTAATACGCCCCAAGATTCTGTTCGACACTGATGCTAAAAACCACGTAGCTTTATGCCTCCTATACGTGACCGCACTACCGGATACTGCAGGAATGTACATTCAGGAAATGGATTCAGTGGACGTTAACGACTCTCGACACTTCTAAGTCCAGCTGTTTAACTTTGTCTGACTCTTTGGTGCATAGCGGAGCAGAAAGTATTCCGTCTTGTTCTTATCTACTTATATACAGGATGTCTCGCCTGAAATTACCACCTTGATTTTTCTCATTATTATTATTTGCAGTGGGAAATGTTCGAACGAAAGTCGAATGGTTTAGCGGGCTGCATACTTTGATGTTATTAGCTTTTACGTGGGTGAACGCGTTAAGCAAGTACGAGGGTCAACTTTGTTGTTTTAAACGAAATCGTATATTTTGTAACGAACTAATCGATGCAGATGTCCATCTCCTACACGGCGATATTAACCTATTTACAACGGAAAACCATTAGGAGATTAGAAGATTAACTCGAATTTGTTAAATTTAATCTATGACCGAGAATATCGCCTCGCGTTTGCCCTTGTCTTTCATACAGTGGTATGGAAAAGTCTCGGGAACTTCTTTTTATGTTATTTTTATGTTAGGAGAAATAAAGAAATAAAAAGCATGTAGATATGTAGAGGGTGTTTTCACGTACGGTTCTCTTAATTATCGAGTATTAAATATATCTCGTCGTAAAAGTTACCGTATTCCTCAAGAGTTTTCAAGAAAAATATCAGATAGAGTCTAAATAATTCTTTGCTAACTACGTGGAAAAATTTCCGCAAATGACTCGATATTGGTTCTATTTGACTTTCGATGTAGACTCATTTCTCGCTATACAGCGAAAGTATGAAGCGAATCATTCTTATGTTTGTTATTGTGAAAATACAAAGTATACTCAACATGACGAAAAGCGTAGAAAATACAAACATCAATATTCGTTAGTCATTTTTCGTCGAAAAAAAAGGCGAAACGTTACAATCTATCGTAGATATGTTATCGTTGAAAAAGTCTACGATCTATCATGTACATACAATGCGTATTTCTTTATCTATCGTAACACGAAAAGAGCTTCCGAAAGCTTTTTCACGCTACTGTGCGTTCGATTTGACAAATTGAATTTGAAACATCTCCTAAATATCTCGACCAGTTGTATCGATTAGCGCATTCAAAAATATACGATTTGATAAATTAATAATTACAAATATGCGATTCCCTTTAAAAAATCAAAGTTGATCTTCACAAGTCCTTGGACTCGTACATCCACGAAAAAAAGCCAATGGCAACAGAATATGCATCTCTCGAAACCATTCAGTTTCATTCGAACATTTCTCGCTGCGAATAATAATAATGAAAGGTAAAAATAATAATAATAAAAAAGATCAAGGTAATTTCAGCCGAGACACCTTGCGTATGCACAGTGGAATGTTTTACGTCCCACCTTGAAATATTAACCCTTCGCGGTCAGTATATTTTTCTGACGCCACTATCGCATAATCGAAGCGATATATTTACCATCGTCATAGAGAAGTCGATAGAAGACAAATTTCTTAATGCCGCCACCGTGACGATATCCGATTTTAAAGACAAATTTTCAACGCTTTTCACTTTTCTGTTCTACCTACGATATTATTAGAACGAACAATTTTATTGTGGTAGGAAGGTTGAAAGTCATAGCGAAGCTACGAGATTACGTCATTGTTTCTGATAACGAGGTTTTGGTTTGTCTACTTGCCCCGTGGTTCGTCAAATACCCGTATAATTCATAGTTGGAGGGCCAAGAGGAACAAACAACTTGTCTAATGGAGTGTACGAAAATAGATGGGGCAGTAACAACGGTGTTTACGTATCTCCTTCTCCTTTGAGTATCTTCTATGATTTTCTATTCGAGTAATTCAATGTTCCTATGTTTAGAATCATTTTTCTATTCTATCTATATTTCTATTGCGAAAAGAACTTCAATAGGAAAAAATTCGATTCAAAAATCACGATGGTTCTTATCCGTTATTGTTTCTCTATTCTTCGTCTATTATTTCAAGTAATAGTAATTCGATGTAACCTTTTTCTCGAACAACGCGGTATCAGTTCCATTCAGTCGCAAGATTAATTTTGACGCAGACCCTGAAATTACATCGCCCCACTCGTTGCTCGTGAGAGAGGGACAAGCGTTCTCCGCTTGTCTTTCTGTTTCCATTAATAGTTCACAGCCGCGTTGTTGCACGCGTTCTCGAGCTCAATCGACGGACAGATTCTTGACGTTGTCCGTTGCCAAATGTACCGTAATTGCATTTTAATTGCTTGCCATTTCTCAGCCAGGAGAACGAACTGCGTCGACCAATTTTGTTCGACTATTTTTCTACCAACGATTGGGAATTCGAAGTTATAAATTACGATGCCAATAGTTCGAACGACTTGAAGCTCGACAGTGTCGTTTGACGTTGTTTCCGCCTGTGCAATACCAGACTCGACTGCTTGACACCAAAAGTACATTCATAAAAAGAAAAGTCGACGAGGTTCCCCCAGCCAAGAAACTGGCGACATAATTTATATGTAAATATGGTCGTCACGTTCGTTTACATCGAAATCGAAATCGAAATTGTTCCCCCTTTGCAATCTATTTTCAACAGATTGGTTACGTTGAAAGTATCTTTGAGTAATTTTGATAAAATACTCTTTCGCGTCTTATTTTCGACGACGTATTTACGTTTGAACGAGGTAGGAATACGACAAATTTAGCTTACGAGTACAATTCTACCGAATTAAATCTCTTAACTTTGCAGGTAAAATGAGATTATAATCGAAATCTGTTTCATATAAATTCGCAATCTCTTTCGAATGATTTGATCGTGCTGGCAATATCTTGAATAATTTCCATCTTTTATTTAATCTAACGAAGTAACCTTACCAACATCCAGGTTTCATTGGTTTTGATTTAAGTTTCTCGAGTTTGCATTAAAATAGAATTATAACACGAAATTGAAATTATTCTTGTCGGGAGATTGTTTTTAACGGGGGATTAGTTGTTGAGAAATATCTTTCTGTAATTTTGATAATACACCTTTGTATATTTTATTCAATTTAGGACGAAATACAAATACGAAAATTCAAGCTTTTTAACTTTCCGATTGTGGAAGTAAAATAATTCCATCGATCAAGTTCTTTTCAAGAGTGTCGTCCGATTGTTTCCATTTTTGCCAGATCGCGATGAAAGCATTTTGTCTTCTTGGCAAAACAAATTTATTAATCGAGATTTATAAGACTGTGAGTTGATGTATTTTTGCCAGTGACTTGCTACTTACAATACAAAGGTCTGGATTTCGCTCGAACGGAATTCTGCAGTCTTACAATTCGACTCCATAAATTCTAAAATGGAGTTCGCTGTAGGTTCTCGGTCGGGACAGGTTTTCTCTTCTTGGCAATCGACGCAAAACAAATGTGGTCACGGATTTCGTAGTTGGAATGACGTGTACACATTTATCAGCGAGAAAGCCAATATTCCTTTTATTCGAAGAAGAAAATGAAGATAGCTGCTTCCTTTAAACTTTTGAGATAAAATCGATATTTATCTCGAACTTCCGAAACTACATCTTCGATCTGGCTGAACTTTGAACGAGACGCGAGAAAATCAGTCGAACGTTTACTGGTTTTCGATTCGTGAAATTTGAAACAAATTTATTTGCTATTTATTTTAATTGCTAAATCATTCTTCTATTTGTTCGCATTTGCAATTAATCTCTCGATTCATCGGAATTAAGTCAGTTACATAACAACGATACTTTACCCAAGCTTATTATTTTATTACATTCTATTTCATTTTAATCTAATAAACACGAACCAATGAAACAACGCGGAAACGGAAAATTATCCAGAGAGTTTATCTCATCTTATATTGTTTTATCGAAGCGTTGACGATTTTCTAGAATCATAAACACTGATTTATTAATAATAGACATAAAATATACAGAAAGAAAAATGTCTATTCCTCCAAAAAAAGAAAAAGGCAGTGCGTTCAATCGTGCTGCTACAAATATTTCAATTTCTCCAAACTTCGTAAAAGTGTAGAATCTAATCGATAGACGAAATAACGACAAAAAATGTATTAATCCAGTCATTGGTCATCTTTTTCCAATTACAACGTCGAAGAAAGCAGAACTCGGTAACGTGAATTAGCGAGGAGAAATTGGAAATATAACGTCGACTCTTCATAAGTTAGTCGACGAAATTCATGATCAAGGTCTCGCGTACGATTTCAATCGGTCATCATCCAACGAAACACGCATAATGCGTGTTTTCCGATGCGTGCGCATCCGTCGTAAATATAAAAGGTCGGTCACCTCCCCTTATCGGCGTCGTTGCACGAATATTAATTCATCGACCAGTCGGAATGATCGTCTCTCGTTGGTGTACCCTAGGGAAAACGTTCTTGCGAAACGTTCCAGCTATTAAAATCAATGGGGCTTCCTCTATCTCGTAAGTACAACGACCGCGAAATTCTTTCTTTCGCCTGTTATTTCTTTATTCTTGGTGCTTTTATTCTCCGGTGACGTAGCTTTTAATTTCCGTTGCCATTGCGTTATAATCACGTTATTTTCGATCTTTTGCCATGTTCTCGATGGCTCACTTTGCGTTTCACGTTTCTTCGGCTCGCGTTTCTTCGCGACTTCCTTTCTTTGTTGGCTTTTCTAACGACTCCTGCTTTCAAATTGCTTTCAATTTCCTAGCAATTAATCTTATTTAATTTAATTAATTAATCTTATTAATTAAGATTACACCTGTTCGCTTTCTAACGTATACTTACAGATTTTAACAGATGTAAATTATACAAATTGAAACGGTATGTTGAAAATAGATATAGGTATATACGAGTAATCACCTTTTCGTCTCAATATTAACTTTGTCAAAAGCATATGTATGCTTTTTTTTATTATTACAAAGAACGAAAGATATCGGGCAAAGCGGAATTCGTTCGTAGCCGTTGGTCGGCTGTTGGTTCTATTATCGTTGGCTGATACGTCGTTCGAGATCATTAACGATAGCACGAGCTCATTATGTAACAGACGACTATCGGATAAAAGTTTAATTACCGATAGGAGGATGGTAATTTATTTCTAACTAGCGTTACAGACAGAGTTTAGATTAGTTGATTAATATAGCATTGCTATTTGTGTTATTTCGTGCTCTGCATTGTTTCTTACTCGATTTAATCTTATATTAAATTTTCCCTTAAGGGTTTAAAAGTGTTCTTGATTAAACGAGAGCAAAATTGGAATATAGAAGTTCAAGAGCCGTAGCAGGATTACGAAACGCTGTAAAATGAGTAAAGAATAAAGAACAAAATTTACACTTGCTTTATTTGAATATTTTCTGGGTCAAAATAACGAAGAATTTATATGTACATATATAATATACATATATTACGTGGAACTATATCACTGTAACATCTATTCTGCTGTAAAACTTTTATCGCGACGAGTTTCATCGAATTTCGGTCACCAGAAAAATTACGTTACTTGTAAAGCGACCTAATAAAATTAATCGAAATATGGCTTCAATTTTCACATTGTATATCGCAGGTAAGATATTCGATTAGATAGCAACAATGAATCGCAATTACCTTCGGTTTTCACGTGGAAAATATACAGCCGCAGCGTTCGCTTTTCATGCATCTTTCACTTAAACGTATAATTTAGAGACTACAATTAAAACGATATCGTAGAACCCAGCATCTACTTCCGGAATGACGGATATTAAGGGTGTTTTGTACGAAACAAGACATTAACAGCTCCTATGAATAAGAATTAAGCAGTCTATTTATCGTCTGCTTGAGTTGCCCCGTCGAAAGCTAGAAAATTTATGCTGCTTTTCCTCAAAGCAGCCCACGAACGTACGACTCACGATTTGCGACGAATATTCGCGAAATGGACGCATGAGAAACAATCATAAAATTCGTACGCGGGAATCGCGGTCGTAAATGTTTTCTTAGGACACAATGGAGCTTTTCATCAAGCTGCTACGATTTTATTAGCTTTTGTTGCGAAAGACATTTATCCTTGTATAAACTGGCTACGATTTTTTTTTTTTTTTTTTTTTTACTTAACGACTGAAGAAATTGCAAGGAGGCAGCTTCATTTTGTACACATCGACGTTGATGGTTATTATGTTTGTTGACTTTATATAATTTTTTGTTTTACGAGAACCTAGGCAACGATATACATACGGTTCGATTAAAAAAACGTGTAACGCGTGATATCGTTAGGAAAGTTTCTTGGAAAATGAAAAAAGTGTCTTTCGTTGTTGCATCCAATTTCGAAGCTCAAACTCAAACTCGAATTTAACGAAAAAGAGGCGTATGTTCTAAATTCAACGGAAGTGTTTACTACCGATACACGTAACTATAAATTTACAGTGTGTTTGGAAGAAAACATAGTTTTCTATTTAAATTGCTGGAAACTCAAACTCTCTCCTTACAATTGCAATATATTTAGTTATGTTTTTCTTTTAAAAATGAAACTCAAACAAAAATAGAAATATCATTTCTTATCTTTATATTTACTTGTTGATTGATATTGACAATCTTGATTAAAGTACATGCTATCAATATGATCAAAGTTACTACACTTTGTCGCTCTTTTTCATCGATCAGCGTGTGTTTAAAAGATATTCGTCTCAGCTAATTCTCGTAACCGATGAAATTTCTTTTCGCCAGTTCTCGAAGCGTTATTATTCACATCGAAACGTAGGAACGTAGAGATATAACGTAACCGCCGTAATGTTATCACAGTGGCTGAGGAATATCGTGATTATACATGTTATTATACATTGTGCTCATGTGCGTGTCACTCGATTTACCAGAGGTTTATATCGTGTAAACAAGTCTCGCAATAGCATACCGTGGATTTGACGAGGATTCTACATATTATTCGTGGTACGGTCGTATTTAGGAGGTTTTCGCGTTAAACTCGCGACAATCGATGGGAAATCGTGTGCATACATAATCGAGCGTAATATTTTTATAGATCTTTTCGCTATCTTTAACGTCGTGCTGTTTGAAAGTTACCCCCAGAAGGTATTCCCAGATTTTGAAAATTTGATTTCTATTTATCACTTCGATTTATTTATAATAATTGTTGGTTACTAATTTTATTATTAAGAAAGTAATTGCATTATTAGACGGTGGATTGTTATGGAAAATTTATATTTGCATGAATACCGAAGTAGCGAAACCCGAGTAAGGGTTTGTTTCGCTTTAGATGTTATAACGAGAACTTTACGTTAGAAATTTTATACCTTTTTAAATATCGCGTATACTCTGCACAGTCTCGCGCATTTCCTTGCAAAAACATAATAATCCGCGGTCTGTTTATTATATTATATTCTGCTACTTTTGCAACGTTACCCAATAAGCTTTGAAACGGGTGAGCACTTTTTGAAAACTGGTTTACAGCAATTAAAAAATGCACTCAAATTATGCTTGCGATAAAACGAAAGTAACATTATTTTGAATAATGTTAGAAATTCAGAATGTTTGAATAAAATGTTGAAATAAAAAGCTGCGATCCGTTCTAATTTTTCTTCTCATAAGCAAACAAATATATGCTAAATATATGCTAAAGACAGAATTATATTGTTTGTGGATAAACGAATGGCGAGAATCTGTGTTGTTTCTCGAAGGTAACTTCGCGAAGACAACTAGTTGATTGACCCATAGCTAAGCCATAAACTTCGCGATACACCTTTTAATTAGCAATTCGAACTTGCAAACTCGAATTGGGAACGAAGGATCGCGTTCAACGACGGGTAAAATTGTTGAAACTAGAAATCAAATTAACGGTCGTTTATGGAGCTTTTTTTAACCAGGAAATTTTATTGCTCATTAAAATGCACGAAATTGTAAGCTAAAACCTTAATGGCATCTCGGAGCAAACGTGTTCTGCCACTCTCGGATAATCATCAAAGTCGGATGTTTAAAATTAATATATAATTCCCTAAAAAAAAAGAAAAAAAAAAAAAACAAAACTGAAACAGACGAGAGAAGAAGAAAAGCAAAGAGATAAGAAAAAATGTTGATCGAAATCGAGCTATTAATCCTAGTCTTAATTAATTCTGCTGCGTTCCTCAAACTTTTTACGTTTCAATCTTATCTTAGTTTCACTCGAGGGAAGAAGTTTAATGTTTTGGAGAAATCATCGATGTATATAATTGAGACAAGAAATCATACAGATCACGCAGTAATGATTCTTTCACATGTTCCTCAAATTGCAAAAATTTTTCGAATGCTAAAAAAATACGATTCGATCGAAAATGATTCAGAGAACGATTAAAAGATGATTAATTTAATAAAACAGGCGTATAGAACCGCCAATAAATCCTTCAGAAATGAGAGAAAGATAAACAGGAGAAAAAAAAGCAAACGATTGAACAATAGCGTTAATAAAGTACTTGATCGAATAATTAATTAAGTGTATATTTACAACATCAAATAATTAAGATTACCAACAAGTGCAAAATAACGAAGAGATAAGCATAGAAAACCGATGAAAACGATATTGAACCGATAAAAATAAAGCGAGAGCGAAATTATTTAAAAATCAAAATTAATAGCGAACGATTGAAATCGCATTAATTGTAGATTTGACGTGATTGATATTAATGAGAAATTGCAGATTGCATGCCCCGGGAAACGTTTTCCACGTTCTCTGCCCGTTGTTTTTCGTTTCTATCCCGCGCAAGCCATTCTGTTGAGCGATGTTTCCACGATCCGAGCTTTCGATTCTTTTCCCAGGCCGCGGGAAGAACACTAGCAATTGCTTTCGAGGCTTTATCGAGATATTGCCTCACGGAGAGCCGCCAGTCAGATATCGTGGCCTGGGGTAATTGCATTTTACCTTTTCTCGAAACGCGCTTTCACGACACTTTGCATCTG
This sequence comes from Bombus affinis, assembly GCF_024516045.1. Classification (NCBI taxonomy): domain Eukaryota; kingdom Metazoa; phylum Arthropoda; class Insecta; order Hymenoptera; family Apidae; genus Bombus; species Bombus affinis. The sequence goes on from NC_066350.1 coordinate 14,965,878, forward strand.
CACAAGAACGAGCACAGGGATCGATCGTGCCGTATGACGTATGTGTGTGTGCAAGAACCAGCTCTTTCATATGGTACAGCGACTCTTTTTTTTTTTAATCCACTTCAACTGTTAGTTAATTGTCACGTTGCACAATGCGGCATTTGAACGAGGGTTCGGCACAAAAATCAAAATTCGCTGGCTACGTTCGCAGGCCCGCACGTTCGTAGCACACGTTCGCAGTTCACGTTCGCTGTTCACGTTCGCAGATCAGGTGTAGGCTACGTTTGTACGTTTGCAAGCGACGTTTGCCACATTCACATTGTCTGGACAATTTGTCCACATTGTCACGTTCCACAGTACGACATTTGAATGAGAATTCGGAACAAAGATAAAAAAATGCATTTAATGTACAGCTTTCCTGAAACCCGATAACAGGAGATCCGACACGAATAAAAGTTTCTTTATCAAATCTTTGTATTTTCCCTACTGTCTGGTTCACTTGAAATATCCTGAACGCTTATTCCTTTGTCTAACCACACGCGGTAACGTTTAAGTAAATAGCGCCGATGCCGGAAACGATCTTTCCATTTTTTCGTAAGTGGCATGCGAAAATTATTCATCTTTCCTTCCGTTCCGTCGAATATCGCGCTGACATTGAAAACAGAGTAAAGAACAGAACTTTTGCGTAGCTTTAAAAATTTTTCTTGGATTAAACGTGGTCAGAAATTTACTCTTCGACCAATTACGGATGGATTTCACTAAAAAAATGAAGAAAATTCAGTGTAACAGTTTGTAGCAAGAAAATTATACGACAATGTAATACAAAACCTACTTGGAATAGAATAATCAAAATTACAGGATAGCTTGAGTCGTTTCTTTCTAAAATAGATCTTCAAAGAAGGAACAAATTGTTTTGTGGAAATTATTGTTCACATTTAAATTATTTATAGACTGATGATATCATCGAATAATAAGATTAAGACGGAATAATGATTATTCCGATTTTTTTAAAGAAAGTAACGAACGATTAATTAAGGCAACTAAACAACGAGTTGGAAATCCAAGTGCACTGGAAGTTTGGTTTATAATATTTTCTTTCGTATAGATTTATTTTAAAGTGGTTGCAGTAACAATAGAATCATTAGCGTCAATTTGGTTTATAATATTGTCTGCATTGATTTATAGTACTGTTTGTAGAATTCGAAATAACAGACGATTAATTTGTATAGATAGAAAGGGATGAAAATTCAATAACATCGAAAATATGATCTATATGTACGTTCACAAAATTGAGTTAATAGAATCGTAATTGTTGATGTAACAGAAGATTTATTTATGTACGAAAAAATGGATTGGAAATTATTATAAATTGTATCGAAGGTTCGGTGTGGAATATTTTCTCAGTTCACCCAGAGTATTATTCGTAGAATTGGAAGTAATAGATGGTTAATATGCGAACGAAAGGAGGGAATGGAATAATGTTTTGAAAGTTCAGTATTATTTCGAGAATTATTAGTAGAATTGGAAATAATAGACAACGAAGATGTAATAGAGGAACACCATAATATACGTAACTACAAGTGCAATTGTAATATTGCTGGTTTTAATCAAGCGAATATAGACTTTGTGATAAATCTTTGAAGAAACACTGAAACACCAAGGTCACTTCTATTAAATGTTCAACAACGTCAAAGACACACCTCATTAAGTCACCGCAAAATTGAGTCAGCTTTATAAATTCTACTACCGTAATACAGTTAAACAACGATTCAAATTTTTGTTCAAACGAAACCACACCTGAATAATTGTCGCGAAAGGAAAGATAGGATGAAAATAGTTGAGAAAATTCCGACCCTCCAATGGTCGACCCACTAGTAACTCCCTTATCAGCTTAAAAACGCATAGACTATTTAATTTTCACTTTCCTTTTTTTTTCTCGATGCGTCTAAATTGCTGCGCTTCCAGCTGACCCAGTTTCCACGCAGAAGCTGTTTGCGTCACATTGCAAATTATGTTGTGCATAAGGGTCCCTCTCCACCACCCCTATGTAATCTCGTAGAACTGATCGCGAGCATGTGCTAGGTTCGAGTGATTATAAGGCCATCGAAGGATTAAATACTCGTTTAACGAGATTTCGTTTCATCGTTCGATGTTCGACGAACGCGAATTCGTCGACCACGCGACATGTTGTACTTCCTCTCATAAGTTGGATATCCGTTGGTCGCGTAAAATGTTTGCTAACGTTTGCGAACATGTATTTGCTTTTCGGTTGGGACGCGAAGCGTAGATGGACGATAAATAGAGCCGCGAACGATTATTGCGCACATTTGCGAATTTTCGGAGTAATTTCGATATTTCAAAGAAAATTTGGCGTTTATTTGCACTTGTGCGTGCTTGGAGATTGATACTTGATATACTATTTTATGCTTGCGAATAGGTATTTATGCGGAAAAATATGTTTATTCAACTATATCTGTGGCAAAGCTTTGCAAACGTTTCCGGGTATTTGTGAATGCAAATTTGTCTCGGTTGAGATACGTAGCATTCACGGACGACAAATAACCGAGAATGATTACGAGCGTCTGTAATCGTGCAGAGTAATATTGGTGTATCAAAGAAAATTCGCTATTCCATTGCGTTCAATAGAGGTAAATGTCTGAATGGTTCCGTTATTAATGATCTTTTGCTTTAAACTCTCCGCCTCTTTCTCCATCATATCTTCACCATTTTTATCATTTTTCAAATTTGTCTCCTGAGAATTCCCTTAGCGTTTCACTGCCCTAGGAAATTAACGCTAAATACCAGGCTTTCGTTTTCTCAACTGGTAGCGACGTTCAAGCGTCTAAGCAAAATTATCGAGACTTATCGACAGAAACATGATTATATATACTTATCTATGTAGTATCTTAATGGGTCTTAGAGGAAAGGACAAGTAATGATGTTTTGATTTAATTAATAATATTCGAAGCAACGAAATAATTACAATGCTGTCGTACGTCTTATTTTCAGACGCGGCTTTCGACTTCCCGATTCACACTCTTCGGCTTCTACACTCGCTCGCTCTCGCTTCTCAATTCACACTCTGCACACCTTTTGCATCCGTTCTCTCCGGCTTCTCAACTAATACTGACTTTAACGTCTCTTTGTCTTTTCCCGCCGTTCGAGACACGTGTCCCGAAACGCCCGTGGCCAGGGTCACGCGGGCCCTTTCCACGAAACTATCCACTTAAAAAGGATCGACGACACATTGATGTACCCGACGATGCCGCGGCTCTCACGACATTGTTTACGATTCGGCAGATATCTTAGGCCTTTTGTCCACGATACTACATCTATTTTCATAATGTTGCTTTAATTTGAAGTAGCTATGTTTATATCATATATTTTATACGTTATGAATCGGTGGTTTCAGTGTTGATGTAACGACCGTATCAAACAGCTGCAAACCTACGAATATTCTTAGTTGATGTTACATCACAAAAAGGAAATAAATATACAGGAAGCATATATAATAGGGAGCAATCATAGATAAAACAAAAATGAGTAGAGAATACAGCAGCCCACTGTACTGTTCGAGGATTAAGAATGCACGTTTGACGGATACTCGGTTTAACGAAGAAGGCGTTGAATACTCGTCAGCGTATGATATGGGTCTGCATGGAAATTCGAGGCAGAGTCGTGTTCAATTATGCATCGAGATGAAAAGTTTGCATCGAGCTTATGGTATAGAGCATGCACGATGTTCGACGAACTTTCCACGATATTCTCAGAGTACGTCGCCGGCCTGCACTTATCCGACGTTTCGAAAATTTAAAGTAAGACGTTTCTCTTCGCAATCCTCTTAAACGTCTCGTCGAAGATTTCATTTCCTGCTCGTAAATCTTCGTCGCTGTTAAACGGTGCGCACGTGCGAAACTAGCATCCGATAGAACTACGTTAATGGGTGTATTTCTATTTTACAAGGGAATTGCAAGCGTCGCGTCAATTAACCTGACTCCATCTACCTTTTCGAATTCATTATTGCTTCCTTTTCTGCGTTTAATTCTTTCTTTCGTGATTTCTTTTCTGGCTATGTATACCGACGAGCAGGATGAAAGACATAATCTGTATCTGATAATCTTTTACAAATTGGAGCTAAAAATAGAATCGAAGATAAGATTTAAGTATTATTATTTCTTCTGCCTGATTGACTCGTGAATATAGATTCGTGTAACTAGTATAGACAGAGCTATATTTTATAACTATACGTAATATCTAATTTTACAATATTTCATTACTCCAGGGAGACTGATACATAATATATATTTAATTTTCCTTAAGATAAGTACAGTTTCCCTATAGGAGATACAACGAATTGGTCATTGTGAATGAAATTACCTTTTTTTTGACCTAGATAAACACGACCCTGAAGAGACTCATCTATTAATTATCAACTTCTTTTCCTCAAGACTCTTTTCCTCCGCCCCTCCCCCAATTATTATATAATCCTAATTAATTTTCAATGATTTGAATCAACGCACCTTTCTAAAATATTAAGCGCATTTATCCTTTAATCAAGTTATACTGTAAAATACAAATTTCCTCCCATGATCCTCAAACGTAGATCATAGAGCAGCTAATGAGTCGAACGTACAAGCTTCGCCAAAATTTGCTTCTGCCAAACCAAAACAACTCAAATAACCAAAGCTAACTGAAACCTCAGCCTCAAACATTCGAACCACACGCATCAGAAACTACCGGAAGCAAACACCTTCTGTAAACAAATTCGCAAAAGCAAGAAAGAAGAAGAGGCAAAAGAAGGAAAGAAGGTGGATCGAATCCTATGGAAACCGCATTGGCCGCACTCTTCAAACATACTCGGTCGTTTGCGTTAATTCGACGGAAAGTAATGGCGCGACGTTGGTCACATGGTCGGCGAGTTTTGTTTGTGCAGGTCCGTTTCAGCCTCGGGCCACGCTCGAATCGCAGAAATGGAAAATTAATGCGTGGCACGGCCCTCGCGAGTGGCGCACGGCAACGCGAGTAAAAACTGGGTCACTAGGTCGAGCTTGGAAGAGAGAAGCCTCGTATCGAACCTGCATCCGCGGGCTCCAGTCCCTTCGTCTTTCGAAATGCGTCCGAGAGGGTGAAAAACCTTGAGCGGGCCAAGGATGAAAGAGCGCAGGCCTCAGGCCGCAGGCGCGTGCCACTCACAAGGAAGGTTAGGCAGCTGGGAAATTCGAAAAACAATGGAACTTTGTGTACAAGTAAAATATTTCATCCGTAATACAGTCCCATTTTTCCTTGATGTTCATAATTCGGTTGAAAATTTATTTTCTCGTGAAATATCTCAAGAATCGTGAAGGATATCTGAAAAAGGTTCATTGTTTAATTGCGTTATCGAATTGCTTAAAAATTTGTTTGGAAAATGTACGGTTTACGAGTTATCCCTACATCCCTTAAAAACACTTTTTTACTATACACGCTGAAATATCTTTGGATACCCTCTTTGCGTATCTGTAAATGACTTGATGTACTCGATCAACTTCATTTACGTGGAAATTATTAAAATTACATTTAATTGTAATAGCTTTTGTTTATAAAATAAATATTCGAACATTCGCATTGCCTTTTTGAATATTTTTACATACCAGAGTTGCGTAAGTAGCAAACGCTAAAAACAGTGAAAATTTGCAATTGCTACAATAATGATGTTCCTCGTAGAAATGTTTGAAATGAGGTGGGTATATGTCATCCGTGATAGTTGTTGCTGGCTATAGATGTCGCTGCCGGGGTACTGCTGATTCCTTTTCCGTTTTTGGTGCGTGGAAGAAAAATCGGACTCCGGTCACCGGGATTCGAACGTTCGTAACCCAAGCCGCTAACCATTGCGCTGCCGTCGTTCGACGCTAGTTAGTGTCGAGTGGTGGTATTTGACTTGTCGAGTGCCGCCACAGAAACAAAGATACTAGCCACGCACATCGTATAAAAATCGACGCCCTACAAATACTACATTTTGGTATAGCCTTTTCGCTCCTAAAGTATGGTAATGACCAACGAGACTGCATAGGGGCAAGGGAGGTGCTGTTCTCTATAGTTTATTGTCACATCACGTTTCTATCGTTACTAAATATTATTTTATTCGTATAAGTGTCGCGACCTATGAACTTAGGTGGCGATCAGTCAGATTGCAACTGTTCGATTGAGATCGCGAACCTTGAACGATATTAACGCTCAAGGTGAAGGTAAATTTTAAAGATTTCTAGTAAGCTTGGGCTTAGTATGTTTATTTGAACTGTTTGGTATAAACGGAAGAGTATGAAATGTAAGTAGTAGAGTTTAAACATAGGCGAGTGTGCGATGAGTCTCCTTTCTCTTGAAGCGCCTGGTGTGTTTATATTCCAACTGTCCGTGTAGGGGGTGTGTTTTCATCAACGTTTCCTGCGAAGAGAGAATTCGTTTCTGTCCAATCCTGTGACTATAAAATTGTCGCGGGCATCCTGCATCTGGTGCGTCTTGTGCGTATCTGGTCGAGGATGCGTAACGTCCCGTTGGTTTATCGTCGAATTCTCATCGAGTCAAGATTCATGACGCGTGGTTTACTGTCGAGCGCAACGTGGGAAATTCCAACTTTCCAAAAAATAGCGGATGTGTTGCCCGTATCGTAAATTGAGGGCAATCTGAAATCCTGAATAAATCAGGTCCACATTCCTAACGCTAGTTGTTCGCAGCCCTGCGCTGTATCGATTGCCGCTACAAACTGCCACCATTGACTGCTATTAATGTCACTACAGTTAACAGTAATTTGACTGTAATCGATATATAACTTAATGACTACCAGGATAAAAGTCGCTGAGTCAGTAGATGTGGTTTTTCGGTAATTTAACTTCTACTTGACGTTGTACCTTGGCTTCTGTATTAATGTAAATTGCGAACAGGGTAGAAATTCGTTTTTAATAATAACGGACGGGCGACAAAAGTGGAAATGACTGGCCAGCAATCGCTAATGCGATTTCATTTTATTGTATTAAGCCGTTGTGCGTAAAATGTCTTTTCAAGTAAAACTTTTGAACGCGTGTTAGTTCTCTGGAACGACGTGTATTTAATCAACCTTTGGCGTCAAATGACATTCAAAACACGTCACTGTATAGTTTGACATGGGAAAAGTACGACGTGACATATGCACGCCACCAATCTCCTTCGTACACTCCGAGCGATGAAAAAAGGAAACAACGTATGTTATTTTGAAATTAAAATATTTTTATGAAAGGCATAGATTGTTAATCCTTTGTACATTTTGACATGGGAAACAGAAGCCTTGTTTCACGTCGGGAATTCAGAGTAACAATTTATTTATTAAAAATATTTTCATTTCCTGTTGGCATATGATGTTTTTTTTTTCATCTCTCAGTGTATGGAAATTTGTGCGAAATTCAATGAAATCTTTATGGAAAATTTCTATTAATTTAATCGCGCGTCAAAGGACTGATGCAATTTTCATTTGATCTTTTCTAACGATATCTCTTGTTACTTTGTATCTATGAAAATTACTAATTTTGAGATTGCGAAATTCTTTTAAATTAATAAATTGACAAATTGAACACGCGTTAGAAAAAGTAGTCGTCCGTGAATATACGATCATTGGAATAGAAGGAATATACCAAAATTCCTTATCTGATCCATGTTTTATTCTTTGAAACGACAAAGTAGCTATTTTCTCTCGTCTTGGCTTTTGTTTGTCGCTTAACTCATGCGTAACCCATTTATTCGCTTTCTGTACTTTTCCTATTTACACCAAGCGACGTATAATCGTAGAATAGTTTTACTTTCATCTGAAACACTACCTCTTTCGTTGTTTACACTGAGCTGTTTTCAGTAGCATCTTCTAATACACTGTCATCGATATTCCCCTTGACTTATCCTCCGACGAAGGATTATCAGTCTAAGAAGAATTATCAGTCTTCCATTCTACGAGTTAACATTGAACTTTTTCTTTCGACGTTATCAGCTTTTTTAAACGCACATACTGAAACCTTCAATTTTAAAGTAGCATCTCTTTAAATAAGCATCTATTTATTATTGCATTTATCAAGCATCTTATTTATAGCATCTATTTAAATATCTTTCTCTATGATAACATTTTTCAAGATCGGAGCGATATAGAAAATTATACGAATATCTCAAACAATAAAGTTTAACGAAATTATAATAAATATTAAAGCAGATTTCGTCTTTTTCAACAGTTTGTAATATTGGACATCGAACAGAATGTTTTACATTTGGAAAAATGATTATTCGTGATTCGAAAGTAAGAAACCTTCGGAAGGAATTACGGTTGATCGAAACTTGCCGATAGTTTTTAGAAAATGAACAAAAGTTATACTTACTATGTCAAGAATACAATATTTCGCGTTATACGGTAACGTTGCACAAAAATAAAATATTTTCATTTCTTATTCAAGCAGTAATTTTATCGTATGATTTACAACAGTATCATAGAAACACAAGTTTGCTTTTAATAAGTGTAGTTTTATACTTTGGTCTAGCACGACGCATTTTACTTCAATTATGTACGTGTATCGCGTTTAAAGCGTTAACCATCGATAACTAGGCTGAATTATACGTTATATATCTGGTGGAGTAGGATAAGCACGATTAAACCACGGACTGAAATATACGAATATTTAACCAACATTTGATCGTATAATTACGTTTCCATGATAAATAAACTAGCTAGGAGACTGTGTTTTAAACCGTTGAAAAGACCGCTCATTTAATTCGTTTAATTAATTAGTGATCAATTAAAACATAATGTTGCATATGTACAACGCGAAGCGTAAAAGCGTAAACGATTTTTCTATATTTTCGTCAAACATAGGAAATACCTAACGATGCAAAGACATAATTAAATCGTAAATATTCCAATAAATGCCGCCAGATTAATTTCTCTAACATATGATGCTTCGTGAAATTTTAGAATTTCTACTCCGTAGAAAGTTCCTTTCGTTAAGAATGAAATGAAGCGAGATACAATTATATATTTCTTCCCTTCTGGGTTCTTTTTATTCCCCTGGTTTTTAATTGCGATAAAATTCGACCTGGTGTTGGTGCAACCAGTTAGGTCGAACTAACAGAGGATCGTGATGAACACGGCATGGTCGGCGCGCGTTTAATAAAGATAATTCACGAGGCTGGATAAAGTGCGCTTCGAACAGAAAAAACACTTTTTCGTGGCAATTTGTTCGGCGAGACTTGTTCCATTTTGCGCGTCGTAGCGCGGTGATATCGATTTTTCTCGCGCGAATCCGGCTAAACTGTAGCGAAATTAACTCGTCGAAAACTTAGCGACCGTTATCAAATAGAAAGTCGGTAGAATGAAATCGAATTTACCGAAATCTGTTCGAGAGAGACGCGAATCACACGATTGAAAAATTGAGTTTAGAAAGGGACCAAATTTGAACGAATTTGAATATTCAGATGTTAAACATCACGGTGGTATACGAAGTAGTTAAATATATTATACCGTGTCCAGTCGTTACTCGGTCATTTTCTCTAGACGAGTCTCTGAAAAGTGCACGGCAGACACTAGGTGGAGATACAACATGGCCCTCCCCCAAAAGGATACAGAAGACAAACACAGAAAAAACACAAAAAAATATTGGTGGATACGGAATCCACAACAAAAAACAACAAGATAAAGAGCCACAGAACGGCAACGCTCACCGAATAAAAGTGTAAATATGTAAATATGTAAATATGTAAATAGATAAACAAATATTATACTAATCCCACAGAACACCCCTCCCCACCCTCCCAGTCCATCCCCTCCCAGCCCCTCCCTAATAGGCTAGCGAACTGTCCTGTTTTTGCGTCCAGGCTTTCAGGACATAAATTAAAATATCGTACATAAGCACAGCGCAACAGCGGCTTAATTTTATCTTATTTAACAATAATAAATTTAAAAAAAAAAAAAAAGAGAAAAGAATGTAATAATGCATGGCTACGTCGTACCGTCGCGTATCGGTACTTTTGCCTGTACCACCCTACAATTAGAATTCAGCGTTTATTCTGGAAAAAAAATCATGTAAAAAAAAATATGTAAAAAACCTGGAATTAATAAACAAAGTTAAAAAAAAAAAAAAAAAAGTCTCTGAAAAGTCAAACCGAACTTGCACTCGCTGTACGCTGTAACGACTCGCTGTCGTTTGCTCGTTTGATCTACACGCACCTTTACGACGTTGTTCGACAAGTTTCGATAATTGTGATCTCGTCGTATAAAGTTTATGGTTGATCGGTCGTGAAGGAAGTTTAAAGAGATGTGACACGAATATGAATTGCGAAAAGTAATGACTGAGAGGATTGGTCAAAGCAGGAAATACGCAGGAATAGCTCAGTTATCGCACAAACGAGAGATCATCCTATGGTCCATTACGATTCAATCAGACAGAAACAGGAAATGGTCGGCTTCGGTTACGGTGTTCGACCAGCTATTTACAACCCTTGTAGGTTTTAGTAGGGCGTAATGGAACACCGTGTCGTTGTAGGAAATTTCTAAATCATACGCAATTACTGCTCGCCCTCTCTCTCGTCTCATTTTTTAAATTGTGCAATTCACCTCCGTGAAACTTAATCCTAAGAAATTAGACGTTGTACTATGTTAATAATGTACTATATTATTTTCTACATCGTAGAAAAGTTACAAGAAATTTTACTGAAAATATCTGTGATTAAGTGCATCGTCGGATAAAGTTTCAAGATCGATATACAATTACTTTCGACTTTATTACTTTTTAAAATTATCAAAATCAAAGCAAAGATAGAAGCTTATAGAATGATTTTATACAAGCAATGGTTCTCCTGTATTTGAAGTAATCCAAACAATAGCGGCTATTTGTTCGGTACACGTGTGATCGTTCATAAAAACGTAATTAAACTCAGTTTGCCAAGGCATGCACAATGTTTCGCCAACCAATAATCGAACGTTCATGCAAAAAGTTGAAAGGGAAAAATTCACACACGACAGAATGAAAAAAAAAAAGAAAGAATATCTGTACGAATTGGATTTATAAACCGTCGAATGATGTAGACATCAAATTCAGAAATGCGAATACGTTTAAAAAAGCGCGTATACGCGCCGCTGCTCTAATAACGCGTGCACGATCTTTTGAACAAAAAAATTCGACGAAAAAATACGACCGAATACGGCGTACATAGCGAGAGGAGAACAAAAATATAGGAAAAAAGAAAGAAAATAAAAATCACGAAAGAGGAGAGGAAGGATGAGTCCACGAGGTTCGATGAACTCTCGTTGCACGCCGGATAGGAATTAAACTGGGTGCTGCTTGTGCATTCCCGTAGCTCCGATTCCGCGTGGATATCGATACTTTCACCGTGAATCGGCGCGCGCGTGTTTCCACGTGCGTGTACGCACAGGTGGGTCACGTTTCTCGCCTATGCGTCTGCCGCGGACGCACAACGCACGTTTACATCGCCACGTGTGTAAGTTGCATTACCACCCATAAGTATTTCGATAGCTCAGTCCTCTTGTAGAGTTTCGCTATTTTGCGCCAGATTGATCCAAGTAACGATCTGTTACGTTTGTACCACAACTTGTTCTATTACAGTAACTTTGGTAATAAAATAAATTCAATTTTATAAATAAAGTTTACAAATTGGCGAGTCGTTTGTTTGCCCCATATAACGTAAAATTGCAAAATTACGAAGGAAAATTGTAACTTACAACTTGTCAATTGGTAAACCTGTCGATTCACTAATATCGTTAGTTGGTAAATTATCGTACAAGTGGTGGTGTAATCGACGAAATTGGATTAGTTTGAAGAGCTTTATTTGAAAAGTAACTTTTATATATCTGCAATAATTTGGAAGCTTGCAGCGTTGGAAATGTTCAAATATTTACACACAGCGTAGCGTAGAGGCACAGGTAGGCTGTGTGTACGTAAGCTGTGTCGTGTGTGGGTGCGATCGCAAATGTACTAACGCGCATGTACGTTCGCGAATCGTGATTCTCGAACGCAAAAGTCGGTCCGCTGTGACGGAAAACCGAGAGAGCCGTGCACTCCAGGTCTGCGTAATAGCTGGTGTGGCCTTCTGTTACTCGACTTTGGAATACTCGAGCTGAATCGATTCGACGATTCATCGTATCGTTTTTTCGCAACGATGCTCGTTATTCAACATAGTCGGAGTCGGCAGGCAACATTTTTAAAACGTTCAGAGGGAAATTTTCCTTTTTCTTCCTATTTTCGGTAGTAGGCATAGAGATCAGTTCCGTTTGATATATTAGTTTTCGTGCCTCTCTTAAAACAACAAATTGCATAATTCTCGTTGATATTGATAAATCCTAATTGTTATTCATTTAAACAAACAAAGTACGTATCTCAGACGTTTAATAAAGAAACTAGCTAACGTACATGGTGTACCAGTTTTTTTTTCCTCGCTAAACGTTGTCGGTATATTCTACGGGTCGAGATAAGAAAAATTTCACATAAACGTATATCGTTGGAAGCATTGTTAAAGAGTTATAACAAAAAAAGTGAGGTATGAAAGTACCGTAACTACGAGCTACAAAGTATGAATAGATCAGGAATATCTACAGCTCCAGTTGCAATTTCATTTCAAAATATTCATCATTGCTCTCACTACAAGATTGCCAGCGGCGAAGAATTGATTTTATTCCTCTTTGAAATTATCTTTTATTAGTTATATTTCGTTATCGTATTCGTAGTTATATTATCGTTTATTTATTATATTTTTATCGTCGAAGCTGGAATCGTAGAACTATGTTACGATATATTATTCTGAATATCATTAGACGTAAATTTCCCAGTCTGTTCATAACTTTTGTAGCGTAGTAACGCACGTTCCTCATCTTTGACAATGTGAGGTGGTATATATCGTCGTCCCTGATAGTTGTAGCTGCTGGGACTCGTCCGGAGTAATTGTCGCTAGGGGACTGCTGGGGTACTGCTGATTTTTCCTCCGTTTTTTGGCGCGTGGAAGAAAAATCGGACTCCGGGATTCGAACTCGGGTTCCGAACGTTCGTAACCTAAGGCGCTAACCACCGCGCTGTATTCGGCTTGTCGAGTGTCGCCACAAATGCTTCCAACGATGTATGTTTATATATGACATTCATTTCCTATCCGGACCTGTAGAATATACAGACAACGTTTGGCGGGAAAAAGCTGGTACACCCTGTATAAAGGTACACCCTGTTAAAAAATGATGCGTCTTACACATAAGATATTTAATCTTCAAATTCTTAAAATGAAGTAAAAGGCCTGCTCGCATTGTGGACTCGCACCAACTTTACGACACGTAGTTGTACCATGTCTCAACTAATTATGATCATTTTCAAATAGATATAATTCTACGAAGCAGTCCTACTTTAGAGGGTGAAATTTGCTCGTCGTTAATTGGTCAGTATCGGTCCTCGCATGTTATTGCCGCAATTTCGTCGCAGATGGCCCGAGAACGAATATCCGTGAACAGAGAACAGGATGGAATCGGCACAGCAGCCCATTCTATACGTATCATCGATGCCCGCCGGCTTTTCCGATTTCGATGCGATTATCATGCGATAGATAGCTCGATTTCTCTCTGTTTCCACGATCATATTAATTATGGTATTAATTTCCAAGAGAATTAACTAGCGAGCTAGCCATGGTATAATCGTGCAAACAAGAAGGCAAGTATCTCGCGGTGTTTCAAACGTTGCGGACCGTTTATTACACAATATCGGTCTGATATTTTTATTCCATACAATGCCGCTCGAAGAACGTTGTTCCTTTGTCCCGATTCTCCCTTTTCCCTTTCTCTTCAATCCATTTTTACTTTTGGGCACAGTCGAGAACGCTTCAATCGCGATTTGACAGTTAATTGGACGTTCTCGTATGAGCGTTATTTTATGCGAAATTTTATAAGTCACAAGGTAAAAGTTACCGATATTAATACGTGATATTAATATGTAAAAGTGTATAAAATATACAAAGCAAGATATTAAGTTATGATACTTGCAGAATGGAACAAATCTCCAATCGGATTTCTTTCTTCCAGTTTTGTTTATATAGATATTAATTTTCGTGAACATCCGTATTTCGAAGTTTTCTGTTGTAACGGTAACAAAATTAATAATACAGCAAGCAAGTGGCAATAAAATAGTAAGAAAGCAAGCATACTTTCGTACTTGTAATCTTACAAATTACAAGTAGACCGACCGTTTAGTTCCAGGTAAAATTGTAAGAATATAAATATTGTCAAATTATGGAGGTTCCTTAAGGTTCCGACCCTTCGTGTGCCTCAAATGTTTATACTCGCCGACTAATTGATTACCTACCAGATTTCCCGCTTCGAGGACCAACTGGCTGAAAAAATACATTTCGTTCCTCGCTCGTTCCGTTACCTCTACGCTTCTTCTTCTTCCAATCTCTTTTTCTCCTTTTCCCTCGACTCATTCCGAACGTTTCCAGTGATTGATTTTAATCCGCGGTCGAAGGTCTCGTTGCTCGTTGTTGTCGAAATAAATTTCATTCGACGAACACTCTGTTCTTTGTCTCTACGTTCTCAACGTTCGATCGACCGGTATCTTCTGGTCACGTTCTACGCGCTACGTACGATTTATCGAGGTACATCGAATACCCTGCCGCAAGTAATTAGCGCGAACCATGTGTTTGGCCGATTCAAAGGGACGATTCGGCACGTTAAACCGAATTTTCGGAGAAATTTCGAGCAAAATACCGACCAATTTACATGATCCCATTCAGCGATCAATTTCCGAGATATCATACACGTTGTTCGACAATGTAATAAAGTAGTAGTACAATAAACGGTATAACGAAGCCTAGAACCAACGATTTACAAAACGATAATTTTGTTCTATCGTTCGGGTTTCTCAGGTTTCCAGCATCGGTGCATAAATATCGGTAATTTTATTGGCGATAATTTGGCTGTAGACGTTAACGCATTTAAAAGAAATTTAAAAGTGTAAAAACTAAAGTTTCGCTCTTGGAGATTTCGCGATACTACGATAGCTAATACTTTCCGCCGTATATTACGCATAGAAGACTTTCTACGTATGATCGTTACCGACATTGTATTCTTCTATTACGTTACAGCACCTTACGAGGGTGGAATATGGAAAGTGAGGGTTCACTTACCCGAGCACTACCCCTTCAAATCTCCTTCGATCGGCTTTATGAACAAGGTGTACCACCCCAACATTGACGAAGTCTCAGGCACCGTGTGTCTAGACGTAATAAACCAGGCTTGGACTGCCCTTTACGGTACGTATTTACATAATTTGGAAATTTAATCGCCAACTCTCTATAAATCTTACATTGGCCAATATTTCAACATATAATTTTGCCAATCGCGTTTCTCTCTACCAATTCAACGACCATCTTTCCCATTTGCTGTTTCAGATTTGTCAAATATATTCGAGTCCTTCCTGCCCCAGTTGTTAACATATCCTAATCCGATCGACCCGTTAAATGGCGACGCAGCGGCCATGTATCTACACAAACCTGAGGAGTACAAGAAGAAAGTAGCAGGTGAGTTGAGAGGAACTCGTATCGAAACACGAGAAACACGCTGTTTTAGTGCGTGTTTACGAGCCTCGTCTTCGTTCAGTTACGGCTTTCTCTGATCGATTATCTCGCGATGGAAATCACGAGACAACTCGTGGCTACGACGTTCGAAGTTATTTTCAACGTCGAACGAAGTATATTTAGCCGGGGATGCAATTTCCTTCTTGATTTCTTGGCAGATTACGTGAGGAAATACGCAACGGAGGAGGCGCTAAGGGACCAGGAGAACAGCGGTACTGAAAACGGGGTGTCGTCCGATAGCGAGTCTTCGATGAGCGACTTCAGCGAGGACGAGGCGCAGGACATGGAGTTGTAACCAAATATTTTACCATCCGTACCCATATCCTTAATCTCGATTTCTTGTAAACTCCGACCGCTCGTCCTACCAAATAGATGCTTACATTTCGAACCTCCGAACCTCACTATCGGTTTAGCTGCGTGGCACACTCGTCACTTTGTTTCGTAGAGAACGTTGAACCGCGACCAGGTTGTCCGTTAACGAATCGGGAGGTAAAAAGAAAAGAAAAAAAAGATAACAGGGAACGCAATACATAAACGAAAGAAGAGAAAATGAAAAGGAAACGAAATTTGAAGGAAAAGAGAAAGTACGAGAATGACGATGTATACGTAGAAAAAAAGGATATCGCTTTTGAAGTTCTCTTTACGCGAGAGATTGGCGCTCTCGTCGTCGCCGTCGTGTTTTTCAACGAGGGACGTTGACGAGAAAAATGATACGCGCCGTTTTCGAGAAAGAAACACCTCGTTTTTTTGCATTTTTTTTTTTTTGTTGGTTTTCTTCTTTTAAACTCACGGCTTTGCTATCGATTTTGATCGAACGTCGATACCTTCGGATTGTCGTCGATCGGGCATCGATCGAATAGTCGCGAATTATCGCGCGTTGTTGACGTTTCGTTTAACGATTGTACGCGCGGTTGCACCGTCAAATTCTGCGACGAATTATTCTGGAAAAATTGTTTCTTTTCTTTTTTTTTTTTTTTCGTTGAATATTTTTGTTCGATTATTCCTCCACGTTTCGAATTCTTCGTCGATCTCCCTCTGGTTCTTTCTCTTTCTTTTTTTCCCCTTCCCGATCGAGTCGAGTCAGAAACAGACAGTCTTGGGGCGTTAAAAAGAACGATGCACGAACATGAAAGAAAGATCACGTTCGCTCGACAAGTATGTATATCTTTCGGATGTCGTAATTCACATTACGCTTGTTATTCTCTGTCTCTCTGTGCGCTCTCGTTATTCGTACAGGTGCCACGAGCAAGCACGATATAGATCTCGAATCAACATCGATTTCGAATAAACATTCGTTTCACGTGTTTTCGAAAATGCTTGCTCGTAGAGTAACGACTCTTTTGTAATTTGAACGATAATTTGTCACGAGACTATTGCATCGTATTTGAAATTGATAGGATTCGTACGTTTGTAACGACACGAACAGTCAACGATGCGATAAAACTAAAGAAAAAAGCTATTGTTTACCGCTCGTTTAACATTCGAATTAATTATTTCTTTTTGTTGTTTGCCGTGGTTCGAAAGATATATCTGGTTATTAGACGATCTCATTTCTTTTTTCTTACGTTTAAAAAATGAATTATCATGCGAAAGAGAAACAAAAAAGAAAAAGCGGAATGGAAAATAGGATACTAGGTGCGTCTTCCTCTTTCTGTTCTGTCATCACCATCCCTGAACGTTTCCCTCGTAGGGCGCAGCAACGAGAAAAGGCTTCGTCAACAGTGTTGAAGACACTGACAAATCTACGATATAAACGGCGTTTAAGTAGCGATGTTAATGTCGGGACATCCCAGCCACAGTTGAAATCTGCACGGTCAACGTTTTTCGACGGAAGGGAAACGATCGAAGACACTGGTCACTTACGAACGACCTCGGCCTCCTGTCTCGAGACACACGCGAACACATCGAACGTACGAATTTTCAGAGAGTTGCGAGAGGACAACGACGCGGCGTACACACCGGAGTTGCGTCAATATTCGGAAATGGACGTAGATTTCATTCACTCGGGAGGAAGTAGAAGCAATCTGGACACAACCGTCTAACGGCTCATCGCGAAAATTTCTCTGGTGATATTCTCACGATTATTTTATCATAAAAAAAAAAAGTAAGAAAAAGAACAAAAAAAAAAAAAAAAGAAAAGAAGAAGAAGAAGAAGAAGAAAAAAGGAGAAAAAGAAACAAATGACTTTAGAGCAATTAATATTGTTTGTATAAGGATTTTTCTAAACGCATGGTATGAAAAGTTTTTCCAAATTTTTAATCGAAACGAGAGAGTCGCTTGTAAGAGAGAAAAATGACTTCATTCGAGCGCCGTGGCGTATGTAATATTTTATTTGTGTCGAATAAGAAAGGATGGAAAAAGGAAAAAAAAATTTTTTTGATACAATCGATATTTTTTAGAGATAACTTTAAACTGCGCGTTCATGCGAGTCGTATTCATGCATCGTGTTTTTTCTTTTTTTTTTTTTTTTTTTTTTTTTTTAATTCTATCGACGTTCGGCTTAATCGAGAGAACAAAGCGCATACGGCGTGAAAGTCTGGGGCAGAATTGGCGAGAAGCAAAGGAAATCAATGGATGATAGAAGAATATTTAGTGGGAGTGAGGAATCGTTTCTTTTTTCCGACGATGCGAAAAGGCTTGTAGCAAACGGGAGAACATGAATTTGTACAAATCTTGGTGCACAATAATCTTCGTTTAGTTGTAACTCGCTTCAAACTGATCTCTCTCCTTTTGCGTGGTTTACGTATATGCAATACGATCAACTATACGTGCAAGTATAGAAAATGATATTTTAGTGCCTTCTCAGGCAGAAAATTGTGCCTTATTACATGGGTCTCTGTAAAAAAAACAAAAACAAAAAAAAAAAAAGAAAAGAAAAAAAAAGAGTAAGAAGAATGAAAATCTTATTGGTAAACATATTTGGTGGAAAAAAATAACGAAGAGCATTAATTAAACAAACACAAACAAACACACACATCAATAATTAAATCAATCGCTTGGAAGAACGTAAAACTAATACAGCGTGTGCTTTTATTTTCGAATATCGAGATAACGTTGAAGAACAATGTTAAGCTTTGTGTAAGTCTTTTTTTCTCTTTTGAAGAGTGTTCGGCTAGTTGGGTATGCGATGTCAGAGAGAAATATTATTAGAAAGAGAAAACAGAAAATATAGAAAATAGAAAAGAAAGAGGAAAGGATACGAGGATAGAGAATAAATTTTACCAAAAATGTTTATAAGAAAAATCGAAATTTCTTGTCTGTATTCTTGCAATAGGTTCACTCCTTAGTTTTTAACGAATAAATTTAATATTATCGTTCTATTATTACTCGTAGTATGGGCGCGGTTATCGTTTCATTTATGTCAACGCATCGTTTTTTTATGCGCTTTCATTCGTCTATGATTTAGAGATTTCGCATATTTGATTTCTTATTTTCAAAGAGTCGCGAACGTTGTCAAGATCGTTGGATCTTGATAATTCTCCTTTCTTTTATTTATTACGCGGTTTTAATTTTAATTGTGCCAAGGGACGAGTCGTGAAATTCGTAAAAAGCGATAGCTGCGTCCACACGTTTTTAATTGTTACGCGATCTTTCCTTTTTATTTAAGGAAATAGAATATATTTACGTGGAAGTAAAACAAGAAAATGGATAAAAATAATACTGTCATTCAGAATTTACAATTATTTATGATTATTTAAGACGCGCTTTCATCGTATTTTTTCGTATGATTCGCAGTGGCTCTATACGTTGGTGAAGTGTATAGCAATGTATTTACTGATTAGAGAAATGATTATTAAAATGGAGTGAAACATGATACGGCGTTTGTATGGCTTATTAGGCATTCACATGCCCTTTCGACGTTTTTCTCAGGCACTGTAACGATATATATGTAAATTATATTTGTTTCATTTTGTCATACTTCTTTTTTGTATCATCTCGTCATTGCGATATACTCGTGAACCTTCTTTTTCACCGAAATTACATTTAGGACAACACACGAAGAAAAATACACAAAGATTAAGAGGCAATGATTCAAATGATTTTCTTTTTACGATCGTTTGTATTTAGATAGTCCGTTTGTAATTCTGAACAGTAATTTACGCTAATTTCTCTCGGTGTTTATCCGTGTTCTATACCTCTCCATAGAATATTCTCTTTACTTCCAAGTAAACTGTTGTAGTAAGCTTTAATACGTTCTCATTAGCATCTTTAGACGCGTCTTCGGGCGCTTATGTTCTTCTCAAAGATATCTTTAAACGATAAGCAAAAGGGTCGAACGGATAATGAAAAGGAAAAAGAAAAAAAAAGAAAAAAATTATAGAAGGAAGAGAGCGTGAGAAACGATAATCAGAAATTTTGCGTTCTCGTAGATTACAATAATCGAGGTAAAGTCGTATTCACAGATCTCACATTATTACTTTTATACATGTAACATAGGTTTATCGATTAATTATTATGTTATTATTGATCGTATTCGCATAACTCTATTATGTATTATTATGGTTTTACTAACTGATTGTTTAACCAACCGAAAGGATAGTTTTAATAATCATTTTTTATTTTTTTGCAATTGTTGTTTGTCTCTCCTTATGTTTATTACTTCTACATTGTACGTCTTAGCGCATACTTAATCTCGTAAGTTTATCAGATCGATTCATTTGTTGTTCCTTCGCACATTACCGCTAACAAGTATGGGATCAGTCATTTAACGAAAAAGGAACTCGTAGTTCTTATGAAAAAAATACTAATTAATATTTGAACTTTTCTATATTTTAAGTTGGTACATGCAATTATAAGAAAAAGAAAGTAAGATTTGGATTAGGATTCATTATCAAAATAACTTTTCTTCCTCATAAAAGTTTCTCATATCTATGGTATCCGTTTTACAAATTTTTCCAATTTTTCTTGTTGAATATTTATTTTTCCAACTATTTCATATTAATTCCTAGAGACGCGTTTAAGACGTTAGATTCGATTTTCCCGTTAACTTTGTCCAGTTCATTCCTTAACAACTCGATGGCGTTAATTGATCGATCGATCGATGAACAAACCACGATGCATAAAGTCTTTTCGTCGTATTTTTATCTCAGGCGTTCCTTACAGAATTTCACAGTACGTTTCGAATTATAATTTTATCGCAAACAAGAACTCTGCTCAATTCGTGATTTTATAAAAACGAAGAACGAACACACGTGACAATACAATGAAAGAAGCTTCTAATAAACCAATGTAAGACAAAACATAGTAAACTATTTTATTTTCTTCCACGGAATTGCGAATTTCAAAAGTAATGTCAAACCTTTGAACAATAGTATGCAAGTCTACGTTATGCCTTTCCATGTTAATCGTGCACCCATCAAACAAATATTATTCCTCCAATTTTTAATTCTTTTTACTACGTGTCAAACTTCAAAAAAGACATCGTCTCATTGCTTACGTTTATACGCGTCTCTCCCTGTGTTTCCACTCCTTTCCCCCACCCCCCCTCTTTTTTCGTGGCGTAGCATTTTACGAAAAGAAAACGTATATAATGCAAAGGAGTCGTTATCTATGATCAAATTGAACGTGTGTGATTAAGATCGACGATTAAGATCGATATTAGAGGACGCAGAGTTATTCGTGACTCCCCAGATTTATCCGGCGAAATCGCGTTAGCCGTTTTCTCGCTCGTTCGAACTCGTGCAAAAATGAATGAAACGTACGTAAGTATATGTGGATACACGATCGTGGGACAACTCCAGAAGCAAGCAGTGACGAGAAATGCCATTCGTTGCCAAAGCGAGTGTCACTTCATTAATTTCCATTCTAGTCAGGGGAGGCGGCCACGTTTCCGCTTTCTTCTGCGAAGAATCAACTGACCATTCGTTAAATGTTTCGAGTATGACCATAAGTTTACAACTAAGGTTCATCGCGTTTACAATTTTTCATCGTAAGGCCGCGATGAAGCTGACGTTTCGAACGCAGCTATGGAACGAGTCGTTTCTTTGTCAGAGCAAGAACAGTCGTACGATAGAATCTGAATATTTTAATGATCGGTCGAAGAAAAACGTCATACGTGTGTATTTGATCGTGAAAGAAAAAAGAAAATTTCGAAATTATGGCAATTTTAAAATTCAAAATCGGCTGTCAATTTACGCATTAATAAAACTGTCTTTTTATTTAATTTTGAAATTAACCCTTTGAATAGGGGATTGAGGGATAAATTTAATAAAATTGGAAGAAGATAACTATGTTTAACGTTTTCAAACAAATGGTACTTTCCAAGTTCGCTTCAACAAGTAGTATATATCATGCTTTCTTCTGTACGATCTTCAATCGGAGAAAATTACACCTTCGCAGATAAACTGAATCGTCGAATACTTAAACGAAATTTTACTCTTGTATTTCTTTTCTTGAATTTTTATTTCTATCGAAAAAGTTTCAACCATTTAATCTAATAAACGACTGTATATAATGTACCAACGACATTAAGCGTTCGAAACGGTTCAGTTCATCTACAAGGGACTTAAAAAAATATGTATGCCCATGAAGAGTTAAGTGTTTATCATTGCCACGGCTATTCTTGCTCCGTCATTAAGATTCTCAATGATTGTTCGAAAACATCTTCTCTCGTAACACATTTTAGCGTTTAGTTTTACGATTATCGAACTAATTTCGAGCGATACATCTTCCCACTTTCGGATAAATTCCACCGAGACAAGGAAATAGCAATATTTTTGCTACTCGTTCATAATAACTATATCGTCGATGTTATCTAATGTGTTAATGACGACGCCAACGTACGCATTCGCAATAATGGTTGATTAAAGCTATACAGAACTTATCGTTATCGTACGATTAGAAACGATCGAAGCTAGTTTTACACAAGATACCCAACAACGATGCAATTACGTTAACGGAGAATATATTCGATTTGATTCTTTCATCTCCATCTATTCATATCGAGTCCTATTATTTTTCATTTCTTCTCCTTCTGTTTTCTTTCAC
This sequence comes from Bombus affinis, assembly GCF_024516045.1. Classification (NCBI taxonomy): domain Eukaryota; kingdom Metazoa; phylum Arthropoda; class Insecta; order Hymenoptera; family Apidae; genus Bombus; species Bombus affinis. The sequence continues at coordinate 14,988,447 of NC_066350.1, forward strand.
AGTTTTTATGAAACATTCTATCGAAACTCTTCATCTTACGTTTCTATTACAATAAGGCCAAATCGTATACGAATTTTTAATGGATATCGAGCTTGTTCATAGTTATATATACAGGGTGCTTGGTAACTGATGGTACAAGCGGAAAGGGGGTGATTCTACGCGAAAAAAGAAGTCGAAAATATAGAATAAAAATTTTTCGTTCGAGGCTTTGTTTTCGAGAAAATCGACTTTGAATTTTCGCTCGGTACGCGTGCACTTTATTGCAGCCTTTCGTACTTTAAAAGAATCGAATACGTTAGGAAGCGTTCATAGAAATTTAATTAGAAGAGCAGAAGTATGTGTTCGGCAGAATGGGCAACATTTTCAGCAATTTTTGTAATAATAAACTTTATGCTTACTTCATATTATTTCATTATGTATTCCTAATTTTCCGTTACGGCAAAAACAAACTTAAACTGCGATAATATCCATCGAGACAACGACCTACAGTGAGATCCGTTATAACGAGACGTGATAAAGTGCACGCGTACCGAGCGAAAATTCAAAGTCAATTTTCTCGAAAATAAAGCCCCAAATGAAAAATTTTTATTCTATATTTTCGACTTCTTTTTTCACATAGAAGCACCCCCATTTCGCTTGTACCACCAGTTACCAACCACCCTATATATTAAAAAAAAAAAAAAAGAGAAAAAGAAAAACTGTTATGAACGACGCATAACGATGCAAAGTTGAATTTTTGCAACATCTTCGTAGACAAATTTCACGATATTATACGCGAAGTCGATATCCAACATGGTCACAATAAGGAATTCGTATACTATGAAAACGTGAAATACTGTGTTTAAATGTTTCAGCATAAAAGAACGAAGAGAATCGTCAAATTTTCTTCGTGAATCGTCGATAATGTACTTATTGTGAAATGAACGATCATAGGATTATCGCGAAGGTACGAGCTTGTTATTTTTTTGTCTCTTCTTTCTTCTATCCAATTTTAGAAGAATTGAAATTAAAGTCAAATGAAAATTAAATTTTAAGGTAACGAATAAAACGAGTCACGAAATATATTCTCCATTATGCGTCTGATACATTGAAGTACGCTGTAATATTTTGAAATTTGTAAGCGTAGTAGATCTCATTATACGAGATGGGATGCAGTGACGGAAGTTGAGGAACATCCTATTCGATCGTCTGATTCGATCGTGAAATAGTTGATACATAAATGCAATTATATATATGTGATGAACGATTAAGAGGAAGGTGATGCACAATAACAGATATAAAAGAGTGAGGAGAGAAACGATAAGAGGAAGGAAAGAAAGAAAAAGAAGAAACATATTTTCTTTTAAGCGACTGTTAATCGGTGAGTCTTAGTCACGTGAAAATGAAGACGTTTTATTATCGACTTGTCACAGTCGTTCAGAAAAAAGAAGAACAAAGAATGATTGATCTACGAAGTAAACAAAAATCAGGTTCGAGTATGCAGGGCTTTAAAACTTAGGTACTGCGTCGGTAGAAGTATTCTCAATACGTAGCATGTAATGTCAGATTAACATTAAGATGCTGAAACATACAAAACACGATTGTCATTAACTCTGCAGTAAGTCAGTCGGTGATACATCATAATTAGATTGCGGATTTTTATGCATTTATGGGAAACTTAAAAAATGCAAGAAATTGTAGAATGCACACAATCTGTAAAAGATATTTACAATACGATATTTGTTATGATATTTAGATTTCGTTTTCCTCTGGTTATGTTTATATAGAAATGTGACTTTGCATAAACATCCACAGTCTATCCGTAATACTTCGCGACACAGAATCGTCAATAAAAGGAACAAAGAAAAGGAAAAAAAATGTTCTTGTTGCAGTCTAATGTGTTCAATTCAGTTTTCGCAGAAAGTCTTAAAGATACAACACGTGCTATATGTAAACCTGTCGGAACGCCAGCCGACCAACAAACTCGTTGACTCGCATGAGTACTGCAGGGTTTACAGGGAATCGAGGTACTTGTTAAAGAAAAAAAAAAAAAAAAAAAAAAAAGAAAAAAAATAAGTAAAGAAGTCAAAGTTAAGCTTTAGAAGAATTAAAAAGAGGAATGGTGTAAAAGAGGAACGTAGCGACGTGGTAAATTTTTGGAGCACTTGTTTGCGAATTTCCGAAAACCGACTTGCTAGTAAAAAGAAGAAAAAAAAAGATAAGAAGATAAATAGATAAATAAAAGAAAATGAGAAAAAGAAGTAATGTTTTTGGGAACTGTGTCTACGTTCCACGTACAATCGTGAGATCGAATTATTGGTGTCCGTAGAGGTATATATATTTTCTTATTGTATAACGGTAATTAGCTCCGCTGCTTTGACACATTAAGGCCTTAGTACATTAAAATCAGTTACATACGAGGGTTTCAATTGTTCGATTTATTGTTCGATCAATAGAAACGATCACGGCGTAAAAAGAGAAGATCGTGTATCTGCGAATAATCGTTCGGTGAAGATATTGTCGATACGAACCCGAAATTATCGGAGAATATTAACATACATATATACACGTTGCTCGTTTGGATTCTAATTCGAACTGATTTAAGGGAACTAGAGCCTTAAGCGAGTTGTAAAATTTCCTTAGGTATCTATTGTTTTAACGTATGAATTGTCTATGTCTGAATGCTCTCATCAATTAAAATACACGGTTAAAAGAAGAGAAAATAAGGAGAAAGAACAAACTGTTCTTCCGGTAAAAGTATCTGGGAATTTACACAAGTGTCTCCGCGCTTTACTCTTTTTAGAAAAAAAAAGTAAAGTAAAAAAAGAAAACGAAAAGCAAACATACAAAAAAAGAGAGAGAGAGAGAGAGAGAGAGGAAGAGAAATGGAGAAGCACGCAACCACGTGGCGTGCTTCTGTTAATATGTTTCGTGGATTTATTAAAAAGGATCACAAAACGTCTTTCTAGTTAGTATAGTAACGGTAATTAAGAACTTGCTGATTCCACGTTTTCATGGCTCATGGCGACACAATAAAGAATAACGATGAATACTACACTATTATAAATATTTATTATAAATAAGATATAACAAATATAAAGGATAAATATATTATATTGAATTAATAATGATTGAACGAGATGAAATTTTTTGGTACAATAAAATGAAAAGATTAACGTTGTTGAGATTATTTCATCCTGAAATTGCACCTCCTCGTACATTATAATTTCATACATTCCTTTTTAAACAACCTTCTTGTCTGCTTCATTGTATTTGATAGTCTAATACCAGAGATGAGATACAGTAGCTATTGTCAGAATTTTCTAAAATCCTTGCGTCAGCTTTCTGTCATAATATGGAAGCAGCTCGTCTCGAAGATAAAATTCGTCTTTTACTCTGCGTTGAAAGCTTTCGTTTTAAATATAGAAGAATTTTTAAAGAAATATATCAATAACTTATTTGGTATATGTATAGACATTAAAAGTTATCTAAAACAGAATATATATTATAAAAGGGTAAATGATTACAGAAATACTATTTTGTTTCGTTCTATTTTAATCTTAATTAATGGAATGATTGAGAGTGTGAATATAGTAGATAGGAGCTATCAATTAACACACTGAGTTAACTGATAGCTCTTGTCCAGCCTGTCCGCATCTCAAGATCACGTAGTTAATTTACTAGCGATGCTGGCAATGTGTTTGATACGAAATTAAATGATTTGCGATTGTGTGATCCCACGTTGCGAGATTTCACGTTTCTTACACGAACAGGAACTGGTTGCTTCGTAATAGTAAATATGATAATGATCTGATAATTATTCACAATATGGAAGTCAGCTACGATGACCTTGATCTTGACACATCGTTATCAAGGATACTCTCCTGAGCAACCTCCAGGAGGTTTTAGTCGACACTCGTTACTCTTTAAAGTGTTATTAACGAAAAGCTATGGTTACTACTACTGTGAATTCTGCTTATAATTATTCCTATAAGTGTGGCAGCGTGTGCGTCAATACTGGTTACCAGCAATTTCACCGCACTATGCGCCAGCCGAATAAAATATTCACTAAGGACAGAATAGACATGACGAAATGGAATTTTGTGTCATAGGTTATGAAATATCGCCTGTCAAAAAGTCAAAATGTTTCTTACGCCCTCTACGATTTTCAACGGCGAACATAGGAATTATCAGAGAGGACTCGTCAGTGATTATCTCATCCACGAGGTACAGAATAGACGTGACATTTGTAACGTCGGCCTACCGACGTTTTACTGTTTTACCGATACGATTACCAAGAAACTTTGTTTCTATTGTCACTCCGTATTTGACATGCGAGATCCGCTAACGCGAGTCCTGTTGTCATCAATGATATCAACAACCATCAAATGGCAAGTTGCATCTTCATGTAGCTAGCTCCTTCTCTACAGAGAAAACCAGGACATAGAAGGGTTCGTATCACTGGGTCTCGCGCCATTATTTATTCGTTACAAAATGTCTCGTGCATTACAAGAGTATCGAGATACGCCTCGATCATTCGCAATTCAATAAAGAATAAAGAATATCGCCTAACATTTCAATTTGGGTTAAATGTCTCGCAATTTAGTTCACCCAGAATATTAAGGATCGTAGTTGATAAAAAAGATCCGAATAAAATTTCATTCGCTTGTCTAAATTAATGCAAAACGATTTTCAATTTGACCAGGAGGAAACAGGTAGAGACAGGTGAATGCGCGTGAACGAAAGGAAACGTGTGGAAACGCGTGCAAACGAGCGGAGACGCATGGAAATGAGCGGAGACGCGTGAACTCGAGGAAACGGGCGGATACATGTCTTAGTTATTTTTTACAACGAGCTCAATTTGACGTTAGTTGATAAATGAATTGTATTTGAAGATGCAACGTATTCGCAATTAAATCTCAAAGAATATTATGACATCTATTCTTAGATCTTCAGATCTAAATAGATAGAATCGAAGAAATACATAATACAAAAATACATTACTTGCAATTTCATAGGAAAATTTAGTTTCAATTCAAACCAGTACTCTACCGAATCGATAACGTCGCATGTGACGCGAAAATGGTAAAGAGATCGGGGATCACCAAAACGTGGGACGGGAAAAAGCGTTTCACGTTACCATTGACTACTTGGTCGGTGATATCACGTCCATTCTGCATCTATCTTTACCTCGCTGTGCCTTGTCTGTGATAAACAGATGGCAATATGTATCCAAGAATATCTACAATACCGATGGGTCTATCAGTTTAATAGGCGAAAATATCTCGTACTCTCGGAGTGCTAAAAGATATTCTTTTTCGTTATTAAAAAATTATGAGTGAATAAATAATAAATAATAATATCCATTAACTGATATTTATTAAAAAAATACATTTTATGTAAAGTCTTTCAAGGTCGTTTACTTTATCAACAAACGATGTTTTTCATTATCGCATTAAACAATAATTACTACTTTCATTGTTTGTTTGTTTTTCTAGATAATAGGAGTTATATTATTCCTATACCGATAGAAAAAAACTCGAAAATCCACAAAAGTATTTGAAAAAGTTGGAGTCGATTGATCATTGGACGATACGCAGCCATATGTAAAGTTGAGGCGAGTCCGCTTCCAGTATTCCAGTCGTGCCAGAACCACCGAGCGGTGCGAACGTTTTTGCTCGTGCGTCGTCTTCTAAACTCTCGTGTATACGTACGCACGTATCGGTGATTTTACGACCATAATCAAATTGCACGTTTTCGATATAATCCAGCGTCGTGAACGTTTCAACCAATCCTGTTTGTGTATCAAACGTAGTGGACGTTTACAAATTCTGTGCAGAAGAGAAAAACAGTATCCGTGACACGTACTTACATGAACAACTAGCGAGGCAAAATCACGAACGTTTTCGCCTTTTTCGTTGAGGTGCATCGACGAACCATCGTGAACGTAGTTTGAAATATTTTTGGCCATTCGAGGAACGTGTTCCGGCATTCGTAAGACCGGTGCGTTACCGCACTACGTTCAACGATTTCGATCGACAACGTGAAGTGCTCCGAAAGTGTCGGAACTGGTACAGGCGACCAGAACGTGAGTAAACACGTTTTTTCTTCTTCTCTCAGCTAACGCCGATAGTTCAAAGTACAAATTTTCTTTTATTTTCGTTCCTCCGGTTCATTTTCCTTTGCAATCTTCGATATCTATGAATATTTCTGTATGTTTTACTCGCATTGTTTTTCTTCGTGAAATATTTGATTGTCCTATATGTCTCGATAGGTTAGATTTTATTCCATAGGACAAATCGTAGGGTGACTGGTGTGCGTGAGAAACATGTCAATAAGTTTTAATAGATCTGTCAACTAACATGGGACAGACATTTTTCTTTAAACGACTGAAGGAACGTGCGTGCAGAATCGACTGCGTGTTTCGATCCTTTGTAATAAGCTCTGCATACTTTTAGGCATCAGCTGACAGTATTAGAACGGGGCTTTTTCAACGGCAGATCCGCTTGACGTTAGCCGCCAAGTTAATTTCCTTCGCGTTCGAATCCCTCGATACTTCGACTGTGGCAAGAGCGTGTTGTTATTCTGTGCGCACACAGTCTATTTGAAGTCGTTGCCAATTAAAGTCTCTACACCTTTTTGGAGCTGAAATCCTTCCTATTCGTAAAATTCCTGAATAATATTAACAAAGCGTTAATAGCGCTATCGACAATACAAACGACTGTCGCGGCACAGATTTTAAAAAGAAATTAATGTGGTTAAGAATGATTGATGTCAAGTATCCTATTTATCGTAACTATGCTAGTTTCTAAACCTATAGGAGACGAACTATTTTAACGAACACGATTCTAACGTTACGATTCTTATCTTTATGACTGAGCAAAATCTCAACTATTAAATCAGAATTAAATTCTGTATATCTTATTTACTTTAATATACTATCTAATTTTTGTTTTCAATTATAAATTTGATATACCTATACATAGAATCATCTAGCTAGCTCCTCGATAGAAGGAGCTCCTATCGCGAGCGCATGTACTTAGTCGTTCCTGGAGAATTGTGTAGGATTTATGCGATTCGTCTTGTAGAAGATTCCACACGAGCGATTTCAATCGGCACGTTTTATTTATCCTCCTTTCAATAGCACGCCACGCTTTACGCCGATCGTGTGTGTGTTATCGCATACGATTTCGGCCGCGAACACGAAAACTACGAAAATGGAACGTGGAATGAATTTAATTTGTTTGATATTAGGGGAACGCGCGAAATTGATTCGGTTACTACTACTTCCGCTTAGCGGCGATAATAAGCGTAGTCACGATCTTTCAATTGTTTCTTTTTGTTTCATTCGTTGTTGACACGCAGTAGCTCTCAATAAGAATCGTTTATTACGCTTTTTCAACTATAATTTAATTTCAATTTTCAAATTTAAGGCTACAGCTATATCGCCGATTAAGACATAGAACTTGCACCAGAGGAAAATTAAAACCTGTTTTCAAATATTTTACATAAGGTCATTTACAAGAGGTTATATCTAAATTAACGATATAGTATGATTCTTTTAGGCTTACCATTACAATTCTACCGACAACTGAGATATGAAATTTATACCAAAAGAAAATAATGCAAAGGAAAAGATCAAGTCTCTTTTCACGTATTTTACAAGATTTATTCGAATGAAAATTATTACGATAATTTCGTATTACAAAGACGATCACATAGTATATTGTTTAAACAAAGTTAGAAAAATAAAGACAATGAACGATTTGTATCAATCATAGTATCAACGACTGCGACTACCTTGTGCATTATGTGTACGTTATTTGCATCGCGTTTATCGTAAAAACGTCCACGTAACTTCGTCTAGTAAAGGCCAATGACTTGACCAACTCGATTTCATCTTCGGTGTATCTTTCTCGCATATCTTTCTCGCATATCCTTCCTCCGTATCATTGGCGGTAGATTATAAATGCATGCATATTGTTGCGTCGATGATCGAAACTTTCTATTATTAGTTTTATTTCGATGCAAAACGGATATATCGCATTATACATCGTATGCAGCGTGGGTCGCGACGTACACTCGGCAAATCCCGCAAAGGGTTAATGACATTTCGCGCGGGTGGTGAATCGCTTGAACTTCCTTCTTTTCGTGCACTTCGATTTGACTGACCTGAAATCGATATCGCAGAGTATCGACTCTCTCACATATACCACATTTGCTCCTCTTACGGCAAAAGCTACGGATGCGGAAATCTTCACTTGTCCAATGAACAAACGAGTCAAATATTACGTTTCTCGATTTTCATAATTATGTTACACGAACAAATCTAGAAAATATACAAAGTATAATAACTGTTTTAATATTTAAAATATGTAAAGTATTTTAATCCTCTATTTAGGTGTCATTCTTTTATTTATATTCGTAGAAATATACATTTGGACAAAATAATTGCAATTTAGTAACTATATTATATTTATTACACTTTGATTGTACTTATCATCTCGAGAACTATCGGATTATCTAATGTTCAAATATGAATTATTGTCATCTGTATAATCATATGAAAATCGCTCGTTCGTGACAACAACTGCTATCCCGTACTGTTACACCGTAGGCAATTGAAAAAGAGGCCAATGTATTCAGATATCATCTCATGTTCGAATTTTTTCAGCGAACGCGATAAATATTTTCGAAATTAGTTCATTTCCAGCGATCCGTTAGATAACTTCGAGTTATGAAATTTTCTTTGTTTCAATAAAAAACGTTCACGGAATTTATCGTATTTTTTTCTAAATAGATAATGTTTTTAGCAAGCATACATTTTTACCAGCAATTAAGGGATTCGTTTGAGATCTGAAGAAACGTCGTTAGAAATTCATCGATGACGTTTTTACGGACCTTATAATTTTCTACTTATCCGCAAAGTATTATTTATACGATCCAATGAATGGATTCATTGAAAAGAACCTCGATCGAAGTGATTTTTCAAAATCTTTCGAAATTCTACATATTCGCGAACGTTTTACGTGTTTTTAATTCACGGCAAGTGGATTATTTTCGCAACGCACAGCGAAATCGAGAGCCTTAGGAAGATTTAATGAAACGTTCTATTTTTTACTCTGTAGGGTGATAGCCTCTTTTAAGTTGAGTTCAACGACCTATCGAGCAAGGTCACGTATCATCGTAAACACACCACGAGAGAGGACCCCGCCATATAATCCTTTTTCGCAATGGATACTCAAAATTTCCGGTTCCGATTCGACGTTTAAGACGAAACGGAATATAAACCCTGGTTTTACGTTTGAAGCAACTTAACCAAAAAAAAAAAAGAAAAAGAAAAAGGAAAAAGAAAAGAACGGAACATTGGATATACGCGTGTACATCTCATCTGTAATTTGAAATATTTCGAAAGACTCGAATTCTCCCGAACCATTCAAATTCCATGCGCATATCAAATTTTCTCCATTGCACGTCACGTGATCCATTTACGCCGATTCGATAACTCCACTGCCATTCGAATTTCAAATATTCGCTCCATTTCCGACTCCATTTCCATTACCATGTTACGTCTTTTCTAAAACGGCCTTGTCTAACAGGTCTTTGAACTATTCTAAAAGACCCTCGTCAATCAAAAATAACTCGTTGAAGAAGTTGCCAAATGGCCTTGGACCATCTTTCACCTACCCACTAACCAATTTCCCTTTACAAAATTCGAACCAATTGCTTTCTCTCTTTTTAGCCCTTTGGCCACCACCACACGGGAGACAAACTCGGGCAAGCTGTATTAATTATTGTTGAAAATGACAACGTGAGTTTGCGCTCGTCATCCATATGCAGATGCGCTAGTTACAATAAATAGTAACTAGAAGATAGTTCTAGATACTATCGATAGGTTTAAGATGTTCTTTTGTTTTTATCCCTAGTCCATGTAAGAAAGTGCAATAAAGGTTTTTCGCCTCGGAACGTTGTGATAGATTTATCCAAAGAATAAAATAGTAACTATTACGATTCCATCTCTAAATACGGAAATAACAACAATTATTGTATATATCATAAATTTCTTAAACGTTCGAAATGAAATCGTAAGACCATAACGTGATCGAAGGCCGGAAGATTTTTTATCGTTCGATTTTAGTTTTCATGTTCTGATTTTCTCCAGGAGATCAAAATAATACTCTGTGACATTTTTTATTTCTATTCAATACATTTAATATCTATGTTTTTTTTACTTTTTAGTAAAGTAATTCATTATATTACGTTACTTTTACGAGTATATCTGTAATTATATATCTATGCTGTTAATTATTATATATGTATATCTATACACTGTAATTATATCACAGAAGAACTATATCTGTGTATGTAACTAAATTATGAAATTGTAGATCACACGAGAAAATAAGCATCGATTAATGTTTATTCGACTATACGTTAAGACACAGATCACTTTCACCGTTCACCATCGTTGTGAGTTAACTTTCGACTATCTAACTATCAGAATACTTTAGCCAAAAAATAAAAAAGACCGAAACGTACACGAATTACGTTTCGTGTACGTTTTTCCTGCAAAAAGTTGTTGTATCTCGTGCTGGGAATACAGGACATCTTAGATGATAAGACAATGATTTTCTAAATCTGTAATTCCGAATTCTTCGTCGCTCCTGCTACACCGTCAAAGGGTGAACGTCCAATTTCTTTCGCCGACGAATTCAAGAAAAAAGAAAGAAAAAAAAAATGCTTATCTGGTGTATCTAGCTTGCACGCGCGGAATTACGTGTACGGCAAATATTTATATCGAGGCGGATATCGATGAGCATCGGTGTCGCGTTAAATCGATCGTTCGCGAAGCGTGAGATGCAACTATCGAGGAAGGTAAAAAAGAAACAAAAAGTGGAGGAAAAAGATAGACGAGGAAAGCGTAGGCGACGCGTGTCGTGAAAAACCTTGGGAAAACGAAACTCTATATGGTTGTAACGTGATATACGACCACGATTCTGTAATGTTATGAAAACTATATTCTCGTGAAATGGAATAGTCTTTTATTGTTATGCAACCAGGACAAATTGAAAAGCGCGCGCGTGTACGCGATTCGCGTCGTCGCGTCGTCGTTCCGGGTTCTCCGTCGCTCGAGGAGAGGCCAAGGTGCACGGGCTTGAAATCCGTTTAATTATTGCATTATGCAATACGCTGCTCTGCGGCGACAGATTCGCTGCTTGAAATTTTGATTCTTGCGCGTAGTCCTGGATATCGTCTCTCGTTGATCCAACGCGTTTCGGATTCAATCTCGTGATTCGATTTGATAACGATATAGAAACATGTACATCATTCACGAATATGCTTATATCTACAGATCGGTAGATATACTTGTCCATTTTAATTGTAATTTTTACTAAAGTAAATTTATAAGTTTTTAAACTGTAACTTAGTTTCTCTTGTAATATATATATATATATATTACAAGCGTTAATAAGATTTGATTACAATTTGATTTGATCAAGTATTGATGAAAGTTCGTTTATTCCTTATTGGATAAGATTGAGTAGATGGAGCCGAAAAGACAAATAATTCGCTGCTATTTCCATTGCAATAAGTTTGATAGGGAAAAATGACCTGTATAAAATTGAAAATAGGTCTTGCGAATTATTTCTACGTTCTTTGTGACTTTCGAACGTTATTAATTTGTATGATATTGATATTGGATTCAGAATAAGAAAGAAAGTAAAAAGGCTGGCTCTTTCAACGCTCTGTACGATGTTTGATCTTCTGTGCAGAGAAAAAAAGAAGAAAACAGCTATCGAGAGGCAGCGGAGAAAAAAAAATAGAGGGGACGAGCAGATGTTTCTTTTATTTCTTCGTCGGATGTGCCAGTGATCGAACAATAATCGTCAATTGACTGGCAATTGACGATCTAATGAAACCGTATCTATGCGTCGACAGGCTCTGTTGAAATCTTAAGCTCGTGCTTACAGTTTTTTATGTTATAGATATCTTTATTTCTATTACAACATTTTTAATTAACGTCGTTATAGAGACTTTGGAGTATTTTATCGATGCTTCTTTCGACGATTTCGATTTAAATTCGATTAACGTCTCATTCGCAAAAAACGAAGAAAGAGAAAAGCAAGGAGAAATAAAAACGAAAGAAGAAACGTAAGGACTGTTTATGAATATCGTACGTAGTACGGGGTTCGTCGATGGTGCTTGTAAAATTCCATTAATCTCATTCATCTTCGATTATCGTCTATGCGTCGTACGAAATTTTTTCAACTTGTAGCGTTGCGGTGAATTAAGAACGTCCGTTTTACAGCATTGAACGCGCTGTGTTTTACGATTATTTCGAGCACAGCCAGCGATTATTCGTGGACTGTATTTTTTCAGACGAAACGTTCACGTTAACGGCCCGTGAACAATTTGTCAGCCGATCATTTCCATATAAAATAGCGTTCTCATTTCAGAACACTGTTAAATTCTGATAAACAGGGGAAAAAGGGACAAAGAAAGAGAAAATACTTAAAGATCGCAGGGAAGAATAGGACAAGTCACATTTTCCATCTTTTTTAATTAACTCTGTGTTTGTACTTTTATCTCATTTTGGTGCTAAACATCAGCCTCTTCGTAATCTTAAATATGTTGTCTGCCCTTGTACTTGTACTTCGTCAATTGTATCTTTAGACCTAACAGATCTAACAGTTTAGCTTATTTCACTTATTTTATATTACAATGTCCGTTTTGGTCACAGAATGACGTTAGAATAAAAGGACGAACAGAAATAATTATCACGTTTCTCTTCTCTTCGTACTCATTCTCTTCGTACGTATGGTACGCGCGAAAGAAATACCTTTGAATCCGAGATTATTGGAATATCAAACGGCGTAGGTAACTTAACGAAATAATGCTCGTTTTAATGACTGCTCGGTGAATTCTGGTTATTTTCACTCTGACTTTTTCCAGCCGATTTATTTTCGCGAATCGTTTCAATGGAGATCCAGAGGGAGCTAGAGCAGTGTGATTTTAATTTCTGATCACTGGTATTCTGTATTCTTGGCTTAGTTCGTTCACGCGCGTATGTTTAACGCTGTTCTCGCATCGACTTGACAAAACGTTGAAAATATTCTTTACAGATTAACTGTTAAACACATTAACACGCAACACTCGTTGCGAATTGTTTAATCGTGTTATATCAAGTTTATAAACTCACCGTGAATAATTAAAAGATGTGGCATTTAAATGAAGCACAAGGTGTGTTATTTAAGTTTCTCTTTATGTAAAGTTGCATTATAGAGGCAGTAATATAAATGAATGGAAGCAGGACCGGTTTTACAGAGATATGTTAATACACGACCAGATTGGTAATAAATTTAACGGCAGCTTGTACAGTTTGTTGAATTTTCACTAATTGAAACGGCCTGCTGTACTTCTAATTAGATTTACAGCCTAGTTATGACTTCATTGCGTTCTGCTTTTATTTGTTTATCTAATATTTATGTCGTCTATTTATATCGATGGAATATATTATTCGATGATGCGTGTGTATTAAACTCTTAATCAGCAGAGAGTTCATACAACAATAATAATTCTTTTACTCAAAGACCTATTATTTTGTATAATTTTTTATTTCTTTGTATGATATCTACATTCGCAAAACTTACCATCGATTTAATTAAAATTCCCGTGACTTTATTAATTTTTAATTTCGTGTTTTTAGAAATCTATTATCTCAAGTTTGTTCATTTTTCAAGATATGTTGAAATATCTCAATTCATCTGCGATTTTTCATCTTTTAAGTACAGTTATATCAAAACAGACTATATATCTTCGATTGATCGGTTAACTGCGTTCGACGAGTATACGAGTTAAACAAAAACTTCATCGCAGTACTTTTGACGAGCATGCTCGTCGCGTAAAATAAAAAGTTGTCATTTACTATAAAAATTACAAACTTTAGTAAGGAGTAATAAAGATATCGTTTAGTGACATGTTTACTTTACATCGTCTTTAAAGCTGCTATATATTTTACGAAGAAAAATTTGATTATTTTCTTTGATGTATCGGTTATTCCTCGTATACTGATCCGTTTTTACAAACTGTTGATTATTTTTTATTTTCCCACCTTATATCGGGTATTTTCGAATATATATAACGCATATACTACTATACAAATCTATACTACATATATGCTACAACTACAAGTATTTCGCCATTGTATAGACGGCATGTGGTTGAACTCATACATATTACATATAAAAAGAAAAAGAAAAAGAAAAATAACAGAAAACCAAGCTGATGAAATTTTTTGGTCGAAGGTGTTGAACAAATTATTAAAAAATACCACACTGAGAAGACCAACTAAATTTCCTATGTGTCTTTCTAATTTTTTTTGTTTATGAATTCTATTATTTTACTGTAATCTTGGAACTTCTTACAACGATAAATTTTTCAACGATGAATCGTTAATTTTTCCGAATAAAAATATAAGCTATCGTCGCTTTGCTTTGTTGCGAAATTTATAATAGGAGCATTTGATTTGAAATGATGGATATTAATTAACAGATACGCTTTAATTAAGAATAAATTAAATGAAATTTTGATAGTTCGGTTCATCTTTTTATTGATGAGCGTTTAAACGTGACGTTGATTATCCCAGATAAAAATTGAATTTACCTCCGTGACTCATCGTGCGTTCGTGCTGGTCTCGTGGCTTTTTCTATGAATGAACACCAAGAATAGAATGTTGTTGAATGAAGTAACACATTTGACTATATATTACAAGGAAGTTCGACATAGATATAGAATCTTGGATGGAGAAAGTAGCTCACATAGGATAGTTGCGTATATACATTGGTATCACAGAATAGTTTAAACACAGACGAGTAGTCTATACGGTAACAATGATCGAGGAAATTGTAATATGCTCTCCAAAGCAATTGGCAGACAAATTACGCGAGCGGATTGTGTCTTGGAGATAAAAGAAAATAGGGCGAGAGAAATTGAAGTTTCCGAACTTTGAAGTTAAACCAGTTAATCTAAATTTCAAATCATCGTGAAAACGTCACGAATATAAATTGTCGAACTGTTAAATTGCTATTCAGATTTTCGCCAAAAAAAAGCTAGAGAAAAGCAAAGCTTTCTAATTGTTAACTGATAAAATTCGAATTAAAATTGAAAGTAAATTTTGAAAAATTAAAAAGAGACCTTAAAATTCTGTTCATAAAATAATCTTTCCATGAAATCGTGAACATAACACGTTGCTCTTTATTCCATGGTCCGGATTTCAAACAAAAGTCAAATAGCTTGGTGAAAACGCGGCTCGTATAATAACAAATCAATACAAAATCAAATCGTAATACCCTCCGGTGCGTTTCTCTGCGCGGCAAAGTAGTCACGCTGGTGCTTCGAATGATTTAATTGCTCGACAATAGAGCTACAAATTGCGGCTGATACTGCCCAGCTATAGAAACCTGCTGCACAATAAACGCTAAACGATCATTCTGTACGATAGACGCGTCAGCCGATTGGATATATATTTTATGGAAAAAGAAAAGATTGATTTTTTACTCCCTCGATAAGGCCAGGACAAACGAAACTGTTAGGGTTTCGCGCTTAAGAAGCTTAAAATTAAAGCGTTATAAGAGGGATGAGAGGCTGTAATCCACGCTGAATCATCGTAAAGACAGCCACGTTAAGATACAGTGATAACATTCAACCAAGAAATTTACTGATCTTCTAAAGTCTAAATGTTCGGTAAAATGGCACGTAAAATAAACTTACAAGTTGCTTTTCTGTTTAACCTACTTTTTTTTATCTGTTTACTACTACACTGTAACTGCAGTTTAATGGTTATGAAAGTTATGCTGTATTGTGTACTATTATTACAACAAACGTTATGTAAATTCGCTTGGATACGAATTTAACATTCTGCTTCTCTTTGGCCAGGTTTTTGAATGGAAATTAATCATGTAAAACTTAGTTGCGCAGTAATATACGTAACACGTACTATCAACAGCTGCGTTTTAATTTTTATGCGTTTTAACAACGTGATTTAGAAAGATAAGAAATGGGAAATAATGTTTAAAGCAAACGCTATTAGTTGATTGCGAATTTTTATGCAGCAGATCTACAGGATGCACATGATGTACAAAAATATATGAAATATTCGAGTTATAGCGCTGTTTATGATATTTAATACGCACGACGATTTTCTATCCAAGTTTCATTTATTTCGAATATATTTAGAACGACATGAATTTGTATAAATGTGCGTAGTTTAATTATTACCTAAACAAAGATAGCAGTATCTTTAATGTGAAAGGTCTGCACTTTCAGGAAAAGAATTATCACGTTCGAATAGCAGTGAATTTGCTATCTCCATTTTAACGTTCCTAATCTATCGATAAAAGGATTTAAAAATTGTCTAGATTAAGAGAGATTTACCAATCGATCGTCTCGAAACAATTGCAATCACGAAAAACATCTAATTGAGAGTCAGTCGATGCTTCGAACTGAGCAAAGTTTCGTTCCGTGCAGCAGCAAATTCTTTTAAGAATTAATTGACAAGCGAAGAGCTTTCCTTTGTTTCTTTTAAATTCGTTGGGAAGACGAACGAAGAGATTCCCTGGGGTGAAGCTATCTGTAATCAAGATGTCTTCGAGGCAAAGGAAGAATGCCGTGGTTATATCTAGAAATAAACTGACCTTCAACCTTAGGCTTACGTGTAAACAGCTAGATATGGGTTCAGTTTTGCAGAAAGAAATCGATGATAATGTTCTTGTGGTGGAAAATATGGTGGAAAGGTTTGTGTAGCTGGCGCGAAGATTTAACGAGGTACACAGTTCAACATAATTGAACGATCGTCGAAAGTCAGATGTGGCAGAAATGTTTGCCAACTCGCGCTATGAGACGAGAAGCTAACAGTGGAACGGATTTTCGAATGAGCTTTGACATTAAGCAACATCGAAGAATAATTTTATTGCTACGATTATTATCGAACAGTTTGGTTCAGTTCGACTAGAAACGTTTCGTTAGGATTGAAAGAGTTACTTTTTTATGAATTTATATATATATTACTTACATATATATATATATTAATATAATATATAATATATATATTATATATATTTATTATATATATTTATAATATATATATATGTAAATAAATATAAATATAATATAAATAATAATAATATGAATAACATGAAAAGCAAGTGGAGCGTAATTCCTTGTAGAAAAATAAGAAAAAAAATGTGGAATAAAATTTTCTCATCGGTTTAGTTTTTGAAAAAATAGAGATTGAAAATTTATCAAGTGTACTCGAACGTGGCTAATTTAAGGCTGAGCAAAACTAGATAATCGACAGAAGGTCGTTCTATGTATGAAAATAAGTGGGTAATGCAGAACAAAATTTTTCCGTTTAAGGTTTCGTTTTCAAGAAAATTTTATTCTAGCATATTATTAGGAAATATTATTATTGTATATTCTAGAAGTTGGGCTTCTCTATTATAAAAGTTAGATATATTTTATAACATAATTCGAATTAATTTTAAAGTTACTTCCTCAATTTTTGAACACAACATATATATCGTATTTTATAACGTAGAAAATTAGCTCTTTGGACTGTTGAATTTCTAATCAAACCTTTTAAGAACATTCTTTAACTACAAAACAACTCCCAATAATAATCGATAAATAATCAAAACCTAAACAAATTCTTCTTAATAAGAAATAATTATTTCATACCTTCGTTTTTCATTTGTCAAAGTGGAAATTTAGAGAGCAAGCTCATTACAAGGATAGGAAATACAGGGTAGACCAATTTCCTTCATTTCGTTTTCGTGGTGGATTCAGTTGGACAGGAGAAAGGTAGCAATTTCCATCGTGAAATCAAGTTTAATCTGACCTATTTCAGAAGGATCGCGTAACACGTTGAAAGCGACCGGAAGTCTCCAGGGGGATGCAAAAATTTCAGTCGCAATTGCCTGACTCTGGTCCCAGAGTATAATAGCAATTGGAAATATATGAATCGCAGAGTTAACGAGGCACGTGTAATCCGTCTCGTTTATTCGATTGGGAAATGCAATTCATTCAGTTTATCCGGATATTATTCCGGTTTTCATCCTGTTTATAAATAGTTTCGCGACGGATCGATAAACAATTTGACGGTATATAAGCGATTTATATCGGTCAAGAATTGTTTCCATCACTTTCGGTTCGCTCGTAATAACATGTTTACCGTGGAAGTATTAGATGTATAAATCGATTCGTTGCCTTCAGGTTTATGACAGTTTGTAATAATTGCCTTAGATTTAAAAATTACACCAAATATACTGATTCTTCAAATGATATTTTTATGGCAGTTTTAAAAACGTATTATCTTTGTTTAGTTAATTCCACGGTGAGTTGACGGAATAAAAATCGACATATGTTAATTTTACGAAAACTACCTGCATATTGTTGGTATAATAATGGCAAATACAAAATATCTAAAGCTCGTTAGCTTGAATTTAGCAATTCTTTTGTACAACTGTGGATCATTATAATTATAATATAATTATTATTATAATTTCATTATCTAGCAATATATTACTTGTGTCAGGTGTTTCGACGAGTTTCAATTACGATTACAATTACGATTTATGGATTTAGATTTAAATTTTCTATCGGACATGAAATTTGGAATCGAATCGATTAATATATCATACATGGATGGAAAGTTGTTCGTTTCTCCGACCTTTGAACGTAGATGCGTCTATTTCTGTGAATAATAGGAACGCCCTGTTCCTGTAAAATATTCTATAGCATGTCGTATTTTTCATATCGTGTCACAGAAGGTGGTCCTGTTAAACGATTCAGACCTGTATCCCCTTCCTTTAGCTAAGATCCCAGCTGCGAATGGTACATATCCATTGAAAACGATCAACAATAAGACGTTTATGATTCTACATACGTCCAAATCCAAAAAATTCTCTTATGAACGTCTACACCAATTTTATAATAAACATCCGTTCATAATTCAAAAGTACTATAAAGCTTTCGACAAAAAGGAAATGAAAATATGAAATTTCGAGAACAGGTTCTGCTGTTCCACTTATAAGTAGACTGTGGATATTTATGCAAATTTATATTTTTATAAACACGACCAGAAGAATATACCTGGTGGAATATACCTAATTAATACTTAGGCACGTATTTTCTTTCATTTATATCGGGTGTTATATTTTGCACAGCTTGTACATATATTTTCGCATATTACGCGCGTTCTCTGACTTTTCACAGCCATAAATTTCCCATAAATGCATGAAAATTCACAGTCCACTACTTTGCGACTCTCGTAAATCTTAAACCCTTTATTCGATCTTGAATAAAGAAACACTCTCGTGAAGCATCCGGTGCTCCGTTTGCCATCGACGAACAGTAAAGATAATTTTTACCCCCGTAGGTGTAGCCATGAATAATTCACTCGGCTAAGAGGTTGAATTTCTACGACTTTGGGGCAGCGAGAGAGAAAGAAAGAGCGAGAGACTCCGAACACAACAGCTTCAAGATGGGCGAGATCCTCGGCTCCGCGAGTTTCCTGCATCTGGGCGACATCGTCAGCCTATACGCCGAAGGCAACGTATCCGGCTTTCTCTCCACCCTCGGGTAAGTTGAATATTCATTAAATCGTACCGACTAATTAGCATAGTTCCGCCGTCGCAAAGCTTCGTTCTAACGCTTCGTTACTTCGTGATAAAGAACTTGTACCCTGTTTTCTTTCTTTAAGAAGAAGCCCTGGTGCGAGTTGCCAGAGAAGTAACAGGGGATTTACTAATAATTAATAAGTCAAGTTTCTCCTGAGAAGTTTCTATTTAACTTCTAATAACGGAAAATGGGGACACGGCTTTAGGCTACGTCGATCTACGAACATTTCTGGAATCGAATCTTCAAATTTGATCCAGGAATCAAGCTCGAACCTCTAAATTCGATACTTTTAATTTTTAATCTTCGGAGATTTCAAATTCGAATAATTTTCAAATTAGCGTTACTTATATATATCTCGAAGCATCGGAACAAGCCGAATTCTCAATATTTTTGATGCGAGTAAAATTAGATCCTCGATCTTTCTCGACCATTTCGAAGCCACGTATCAACGGCAACAATTAATTCTGCTTATAAAACAATGTTTTTACGAAATCGTTAAATCAACACGGTACTCCATAAGTTTCATAATTCGCGTTTTAAACGAAAATCAATCAGGTGAAAACGTTGTTCATGTAATAATACGATTTTAGATTCGGACGATTTACGAACGCTTTCGGGATGGAACGTTTAATCGGGCGGGTCAAAGTGTGTACGATAAGAGATTTTCTAGTTTAATGTGATATTTTCTGTGTTTTCAGTCGGCTAAGTTTTGGCGGAAGGCAGGGAGCAGAGTAATTTTTCTGAAAATTATGGCGATTATTATAATAGGAATGACGCTGTAGAAAATAGGTCGAGGAGTATGTAGAGATATTTTTGAAGGATTAGAGAAGTCTTAGGAATTTGATTGGAATGCATGAAGAGTCTAGATAGAGGCAATAGTAGTTTGGGTACTCGTAGAAGAGAAGATGAAAGGAAAGGATTCCTTTGTCTGAAGTCTGCTAGTTGGGTTCGTCGATAAGGCTTTGCTCAGCAGATCGTGCTTTAGGCGTAGAGTTGTTTGGATCTGCAGCAGACTTTTCTGCTGGTAGCTATTAGTGAAATTAGTGAAAATTGTGCCAGATATATATTCTGAATGCTTCAAAATTGCTAACAAATTATAATCGTCATTCAACGAATGAATTTATTCGACATATAAACAAAACTAAATGAAATATAGCATTTCGATAAAACTTCTATATTTTTTCAATAAAGTGATCTGTTGGCAAAGTCATATATTAAACGAAAATATATGCAAAAGCTTCAGGCAGCTTTCATCATCACGGATATATTTATTCAGATAAAGTACACATTTCATTTACTTTCTGATAGAAGACAGATTGACCTTGGCCATTACATAATACGCATTTCACCAAGTTGAAGATTACATTTTTTCGAGGATTTATCAAGCCCCTGAT
This sequence comes from Bombus affinis, assembly GCF_024516045.1. Taxonomy (NCBI): domain Eukaryota; kingdom Metazoa; phylum Arthropoda; class Insecta; order Hymenoptera; family Apidae; genus Bombus; species Bombus affinis. Next base: position 15,009,497 of record NC_066350.1, read on the forward strand.
ACTCTTCTTCGCGTTCTTTAGATACGAATCATATTCTGGAGAATACTATTCCCATTAGCGTCTTCTGATCTCGAATACTTATCTCGGTGTCACCATTTTACGCTCGATAATTCATTTCCTTATCCGCGCGACATTCCGTCTTCGCGTAGAAGGGGTAGGGACCAGGTTATTTCAATAATCTTAATGCACATGCTATATATATTCTGAACTCTTTCTCGCGATTAGCATCCGAAACGATTAGATATTCCAAGACAAACATTGGTATCTTGTTCTTTGAAATATTTCTACGCGGTGATTCAAGAAATTCCTAACTTCATATGCATTGGTATTAAATTTTATGCATTCTACTAGGATGTATCTTTTGGCGTATAAGAAATAATAGAAATTTATTCGGTATTTATATCTGAACTTTGTGAAATTGTATGGCCATTTGGCTAATCTTAGAGAATGTTTTCCTTGTTATTTAAACCGTTTCTATGATCATTTTTTCATATTGGCAAAGTTGAGATTATTTCGTAATAGATTTAAAATGATTGTGATACTCTAATAAAATTGTCAATTATCTGAACATTATTTTTTATTCATTTTTTCTTTGAGATTGACAAGATAAGAAAGCCTGCTAGCTTCATGTAGTCAAAGATTCCAAATTTTAGCGATTTAAGCGAAAGGTTTACCGTAACGCTAAAAAACATTTCAATTTCTCCAATTCTCATGGAATCTCAGTAAAAACCAAATAACGTTGAAAAGGATATAATATCAGGCATTTATATCGAAATAAACGTCACAAGTAAATTCTCAGGATTTTCCATAATCTCCATAATCACAACAAAAAAAAGAAAAAAGAAAAAACAGAGTTAGAAAAGGTGAATCGACTTAACAATGCCGACAAAATATTACAAATGATATGTTGGATGAACACAATATCGTCCATTAATAGATTCAGGAAAATCTGGTATATGTTTACAGGTAAACTATTTTACTCCGTGTTACTTTTCCCCGATAATGGTTTAAAGATGCAGATTAACATCAATATGCAGAGATACCCTTTGAAAAGTCTGCGCAGTCGGGTACACGATAGGCGGGGTCGATTACAAAGAGATCGCCTTATTACCTGCTCGTATCGACTCGATCCTATCTTTGTGCTGGCACGAAGCAGCAGCGCGCGGATAATACACGCGGGCAAAGAATAGCACGTGTTCTCCCTGAGTCGAGGGGGAGAATTTATTCGACGGTAGCAGATGCTCTCTGGGTAGCCTGGGATTTATTTGTAAGCTGATTAAATAACTTCCCTTCGCGGACAAGTTGTTGAAACATCGACAAATATCGAAAACGTTTCGAAAGATAAACATCGCGATATCGTGGAATTCTCGTTCTGAAACTTGTGCATGGAAACAGAAGCCAAAAGGAAAATCTGTCATCGATTTCCGCATTTTTTCCGCTGCAAAACGTCGAGAAGAGCAGATACATTGGACAGCCTGAGATTTATTCGATAGCTGGTTAAATAACTTTCTTTCTTTTGTCGACGAGCTGTTGGAACGGCGACAAGCATTGAAAACATTCTGAAAAGCAAGTGTCGTAATATCGTGGAATTACCGTTTTGAAATTTCTGGTTGGAAATGGGAATCACTCGATGGCGTTTGGTTTAAATAGAAAAGAAATACTGGAAGAAAAAGGCACTTGAAATATAAGAAAGTAAAGAGACTGTTGAATTTTATATCGAAGTGAAAGGTCGCTTTGAAATATTTATTTACGAGTTGGAATAATGGACTCGCTGAATTTCCAGAATTCTAATTTTATGTCTCGTTTAAATAAAATTTCATTTCCGACTATAATAACGTAGATTCTGTTTTGATCGATTAATTATACTGACGACCACGTGATACGTAGTAATTTCCAAAATCGACTTGTGTTATCGTTTTACATTAATTCGTAATATATGTTTTCTTTTCGATTGAGTCTTGTTCGAGCGTAGAATTACGTACGCAAATACCTGTCGCTTTTTATACCGGAACCGGTCTTCAACCAGTGAAAATTGCCTATAATCATTGCTCCGATTAGCGGTGCAAGGCGACACGGAAAAAAGACGTATTTCACAGAGACCTGCTGTCTCGTGAAATCGATGCACATGCCTTTTTGATGTTCTCCTTCAAAGGGAGTTAAACCTTTTATTGCATCGACAGAGTATCCAACTGGTTGTTTAAACCTTGGTCAAAATTATTTATTCTAACGAAATTTTTGTCAGTGTCTTTTCTCTGTTATTTAGATCCTACAATTTTGCGGAACTCGGAAAGATCGAAGTATTAATAGTACCGTGTTAAACTATTCTGTTTTTAAATCATGGAAATTTTTCCCATTTGTTCCAAGGAAACTTTACTTAGCGTCTTTTATCTTCTAGTTATTGTTTCATCTCATATCGTAGATTTCAAGCTTATTACAAAGTTAATAATTAACTATGTCAAATCACTTTCATTTTAAAATCATTATTTTGTTCTATCTTTGACAATGTGTAACACGTACAATATCATTGGCTTTCGAAGGCATTTTTATGCGTTATCCTCGCGATAATGAAATTTTATGTAATATACTTTTTGATAAATGATCTAATGGAAGTAAATTATTTCTTTTTAAAACATTCGATACCAATCCGACAATATTAATATATCCGAAAAATGCACAAAATGTGAAATTGGTCAGTTTAACGTTCGCAAGGTTCATATGTGAACCATTTTATGTTTCTCCTCTATAATTTCAGACGAATAAAGTTCTTTACCATGAACGACATTGCCAAGCTAAAAGCCACGTGAAGTGTAATGTTTATTAGTTACATTTTCCTTGTTGGATGAGAGCGGTGAAATCGCATAGACTTAGGAGAAAAACGAGGAAACTTACCTGGCTAGTAAGAAAAGGAGAAAAGAATTATACGATGATGGTTTTGAGAAATTGCTTGACATTTCTCAACGTGAAAGCTGCTTGTATTTTTACATGAGTTTCGAGTAAATGTCAAATGTTAGCTTTTTGCACATTTAACAAAATGTAAGAGAAAAGAATCGTAAGAGAAATATCGCCGAAGAATTATATAAAATTTCTTACAGCAAATTTCTTACAAAGAATTTCGAAGAGAACAAAGAACGAATAGAGGAAATACGTATTTGTTTGGTATACTGAAAATTCTTCGATAGCAGAGGATTCAGTTTGTAAATGATTTTGACACGCATCATTCCAAGAGCGATTAATCGCTAAGTTCCATTTAGACTCGCCTGCCACTCGAAAAACAGGTCAGGCACACTTCGCCCACTCTACTGGCATTCACCGGCATGAATGGCCACTTAAATAAAATCTCGGCGATCGAATTCCGCGAATCTGGTTTTGCGAATGGACTTAGTTGGCGAGCAGGTCTCTGCAATTCGTTATTATCTCCTTTCATAGCGTAAGCCAAAGATAACGTGCTTTCAGCTAAGTAGCTAAGACAAAGAGTATATATAATATACATATGCGTATGAATTATGACGATGGCACATGGATTTCTTACGTTTTAGAACGTTTTTACATTGTGTTCCTTTTCAACCGTCTTAATTATCAATGTTTATGTATATACATTGAATATGAAAATAATACTTTGAATATGAAAAAGGCTAGTGTATTTCTAGAGCAAATCTAGCTCGCTTTTGATATTGTAAGAAATGTTGAAGTGGTCATCAATTCTACGAAAACTCTACATCCGGTCTTTTTAGTTTTCTCAAGCGCTGAAGCCATCGACAGCATATTGACAAAAGACTAGCATGAAGGCAGACCATAAACAATAGACAGGCGACGTTGGCTTCGGGGTTTTTCAGTTATAAGGTAACGCTGCTAGCGTGCGGATCTGGGCCAGTTCGAATTGTATTCCTACTTATTATTACACTTCTCTATTAAATATATATATTTTGTACCTTACACTTTATCCACGCGTTTTCTCTCTTTATACATCTAATAACCTCAACAAGAAATAATATTAGAATTATAATTTCACTTCTTTACGGTCCATGAATATAATTCTTAATGCATAATAATTGATGGATTTCTAAGTATAACGAAATTTATTACATTACTTAGTACATGTTAATATAGTACACTAAAAAGAATAATCTAAAGAATAAATAATATATTAGGATCTTATAGGTGAAATTAATAGTTTCTTGAATAAATTATGAGATGCCAGTTGAAGATAGAAGAAGAAAGACGTGGAAGAAGATAATCTCTAAATTTTGCAATATCCGTTTAGCGAGATTTTTATCAAAATATCTTATAATCATAAAATAATCTAGTACTGTAACGTTCCACGTTTATATTTATTATCCACATACATATATTCTCGTTATCGTAACCATATCCATGAATCCGAGATATCTTTATTTTGATAAAATACAGGTCCATTAATAAAAAATATTAGGCTAATAAATAATGTGAAAACCACATTTCTTTTCCTATCCCTTCCTCTGTAACTCTTAATTATACTAACGTACATTCATGAATCATAACGTAAGCGTTAGTAAGCACACGATATCGTAGCAGTATACTTTTTCAAAAAATTCAATAAAGCATACGATAATCGAATCTCTCGACCGTTGTCACTGTATCTATGATAGAAATTTTTAAAGACAGGGTGCAAGGTATTTGATGATCTTTGGGTCATATTGCGCTATTGTTCGATTAATGCCAATATACGGAGATAATAGTTGATCGCAGCTCGTCAAGCTAAATCCCTGACCCGGTGAATGGAGTATATCTACTAATTCCTGTTTTCTGCCAGCATCTTGATTATACGGCCACTTGTCATTTGCCATAACAGTGCACTCGCTATATGTGTTCGGTATACCAGCTCGCGGTGCGAATGAAAGGGATGTAATTAACGTTTGCAACAACGCGTTCATCTTATCAGCTTCTTAGCTCCTAGGTTTCAAGATACTTCGAAAAGTCACCATTCCTTTATATCTATTTACTATAAATTTATTGTGCATACATTTTTCTTTCTTCTCGATCGGTCTACATTTACATTTAGGCAAAAAAATATACTCTTTCTTGAAGAAGTTCTCTTGCATAATTCAATTATCTGTTCCATTATCCTCGATTTGAATTTACCCCTTGGAATCACAGTGATATAGCAGTAAAGGATGAATATATCGAAAGGATAAATAATTATGCCAATTTTTTTATTCGAAATAGAAAATGAGACTTTAAAAATCAGTAAGAAGCAAATATTGCTAATGGATCCTGATCAAGTAATAGCTTTAACTCATAGGAAAAATCACTAGTCTTCCAAGGCTATAACAATAACAATTTTATAAATAAGTTTCTACGTCATATAAAGTCGGAATCACTTTGTAACAAACACTGCATTAATAATATTAGTGATTTAATTTGTAACTTTTTAAATAATAGATGCTGTTTGTACGATAAAAATCTATATCCTTCGTCAGTTTTAGGGTTCATTAATATTAGTTAACAAATGATCGCGCAACAAGGTTTAGAAAAGTTTCGCGATGCTTATCGCCTTAAAGCAATATCAGTGTTCGAATGATCGTCACGACCGTCGATTTATTGTTATTTTTTCTTTCTGAAGATCTTTTAAGTGTTTCATACGTCGAGTACACAATCGTTTTGCGTCAATGCTTAATTAAGCGCGAGATTAGATTGCCAGCGATATCCAACTCTTAATCACCTCTCTCATCGATAGAAGCTTTACTCTGACGTTATTCAACCCTTAAATCACTACACGAGCCGTTCACACACCAAAGTGGTTAACACCGTTTTTTCAAATCTTTGAAATTTCTGTGCCAAAATATTTGACTGACGCTTATCTCGTATAATTTCGAACAATCGATTTCGCAGCTCGTACACGTACCTTCTTCTTCCACCGCGAGAGAAACGCTCGCACGGTTACCAATTTTGAACGATCGTCGACGAAGTTATTAATAAAATTATCGAGGGCGTGGGACGTGGTGATTTATTGATCAGCAGGAAGTGCACGGTACGCAGTCGAAAGCACATACCGTGCATTCCTGCAGGTATCCTAGAAATCCATTATTACGTGGCAACATCTCGGTTTCTCGGCTTTCGATTTGCCATCTCTTCGATATTACTCGATAGACGTAAAGAACGAACACCGACGAACCGCGCGCGTGGATGAACGTGTGTGACGAAGTTAGGTTTCTAAGCGTGTGAAGGCTTTTTAAACGAGATAATGCGCAATGCATGTATACGTTCTTGGGTTAAAACCGCCTTCAGTTCTGCTTCTAATGGTCTAACAGTAGCAACCATGGGCTATATGCGGTAACGTGGCTAACTCAATCACGGTTATGCATGTACGATGGACACGACATTGTAGGTGACACGATATCGGCTTTCGTGGCCGAACCGTTTCCTCAGTTATGTGTATTATAGGCAACCCCTGCGAAAATTTACATCGTGTGTCTACGTTGTCTTTCTTGTTCGCTGACCCGATAGCTTTGACTCGCGCGTCTCTCTTTAGAACGCCTCTTCGATCGATCGTATTGCATTCATTGCTGAAAGAGCGACGTGCATCGTTACTCGAATATTAATTTGCTTTGTTCCTGGTGAGATTTTTTTCTCATTTTTCTCCTATGCTCATGAAAGTGTATCTTCATTCGTTGTATTGGTAATGGCATTTCGATGGCAATGTAAATTGAATCGAGATTGTTGAATCTATAGAGACATTTTCGAATAAGATCGGTTTGCTCTCGTCTTTTCAATGGATCCCTTTTCTTCGTACACTGGTGAAGATATGCCGACGAACATCTTCGGTTGAATCGGCTAGAACTGAAATATAGTTTCAATTGCAAACATATCGGATTGATGTACGAATTGTTATTGTTATTTATTCAATTCTTGTCTTTCGGCTTTGAATGGCTTCCGGTAGCCAACCTTAGAAAAATACCCAGCCTGTGAATTATTATCAGTGAACGTGGATGGTAGAACTAAAATATAGTTTCAGTTGCAAACATATAACAAACCTGGTATTGATTTACATTGTGTTTTGGCCAAATATTTTTTCTTTACGCGTTGGCGAAGATTCGGGACTTTCGATAGACGTCTTAAGTGAAGTCGAGTCAATTCGATTTATAGATTAATCTGTGAATTATTACTCGAAACGTAGGACAGAAATATGGTTCCGATAACAAACGTACCGCGAATCCGACGTTTATTCGCCTGTTTTATTAGGCGAAATTATTTGCACATCGAATAGCATAGAAGATATTTCGACGAATATTTTGACTTGACCCGACATCATTCAGTTTATGGAGAATCCACGGATCATTAATAGGAAACGTGAGCGACAGAGTCGAGATGTGGTTTCGATTACAGATGTATCGCGTTCGAGTATTCGTGGTTACACGCCAGGTGCTGGCACACGTTGTTTCTCACTGTTTGCCGATCAGAATCCACGTGCAAGCCCGATTTATCGTCTGAGTGATTTTAGCCGTGCAATATCGGATCATTGTCTATGCATGCCTCGATATACATAAAGAGGCACTCGACGTAACATGTCGATCTTTTATAATTTATAGCAATGCAGCATACCGAGTGTCACTTTTTTTTTCGTTTTTAACGAGAGTGAAATATAATTTCGAATCTTCACTTTGTTGTTTGCCTTGGATACTACATCGCGCGGACAATTGATTTGTAGCTAGTGGCGAGTTTCACGTTTTTCACACTTTGAACATTTGTCACAGCCGGTAGATGCTACCAGTAGTTTCCTGCTATTTTAGATCTCTTTGATTTATGATATCGAGAATATTTATCGTCAGATGATGATTTATTTTATAAGACGCATGTCGCACGATAGCAAATCGTTTCTGACTGGGAATTTTATTATTTTTCATTCGTGACTAATTGAAATTTACATACACCGTTCTAAGATAAACGAGCAGAATTCTTACTTTCTGTAATCATAGTAATTAATAGCGTAATAAAAATTGATTTACAATCTAATAAAATAATACAGAATAGGTCAAGATTATATCACCGCTTATAAACGGCAAACACATTTACATTCTTTTTATCGAATATAGCGAAGTGACATTATCAATAATATAATAGATACAGAGATAATAAAAAATATACAGAATAAATAAATTCGATAAAAAGATACAGAAATAAAGCAATGTACGTAAAACAAATATCATTTAAATAATTTTTTTTATTTAAAATAATTTTTCTAATATCTTCCTAATGAAACAAAATAAGGAGGCAGCTATTTTATGATATTATAAAATCTAAAGACATTCAATGATTAATACATCAAAATAAGAATATATTTCACGCGAAACGAACGGTTTTATCTTATACGAACCTTGTCAGCCTTTGCGGCTACGTTCTATAGGGAACGCATTAGCCTTCGAGGTAGTTAAAAGAGCTTACGTTTGCGGATGAAAGAAGCCTAAATGCAATCTCGTTAGCAAACTATGTATTCTATTAGTGACGAACAACAAGCGGTGTGGTTAGTTACGGATAGCCAAGCTGACACTGAAAAGGATGTAATCAACCCTCCTCGTAACAACTTTCTTCTGTCAACCATAAGAGCGGCCTTTGTAATTAATCGTTATTTGGACAGGAAACGTAATTTTTTCCCTTGATGTTTTACAGTAACCGTTCACCGTGGAATCCAACGTTTCAGTGCTTCGTTGATGCAAGATTCCGCGATCAATATGTACCTTCGTTTCTGTTCAGCTTGTAAACGCGCTTTTGTCATGGTAAAATAATGCTCGATTCCGTTTTCATTCTCTGGTCGAATCTATTCTTGCCTATCTGTATTTTCCGTGACAGACTATGCTCAAATAGGTATACGGTCTTTACTGTCAACGTGAAAAATGTATTTTTAGTTAGAAATAAGAAAATTGGATTTATCGAAAGGATAATATTTTTTAAGATCTTTCCCAAGTCGGTTATTTCATTGGGATTTTTTAAATTCGGACATTAATTTGAATTGAATTCACTACGGTAATTCGTTAATTTTTTTGTACGTAAATCAGGTGGTTGATGTAATTGTAGGGAAAATCTGTTAGATCTCTTTCCTTCAACTTTTTCCTTCTATTCGGAAATATTTTAAACATCCGACTTAGAAGCCGCTTTTACAGTGAGTCGTTCATATGTGTGCTGGAATCTTTCCAAATCTTTTGAAAGTTCAAAACAATAAAAAGTTAGACTTGCATATGAATGACCTAGTTTACTCGCAGACTATGGAGAAGTGTGTTTGTCTAGCGAATGGCACGTATTATTCGAAAGTTACCGAAGAAGGAAAACTAAAACGTAAAATAAATATCCCCCTGTTCTAACAATTTTTCCTGCAAAAATATTTATCTGGGACAACTTTAAAAAAGGTTCTAAAAAAAAAGAAAACATACTTGTTAGCTACGTTCCGCGATGTGCAATTAAAACGCTATAAAATTATTTTCTCTTTTTCTATATTAATCCCAACACCGCATCATTTAAAGGAGAAATATTATATTCAGGATATTATTTTACTTTAAATTGCACCAAATTTCAACTTCAAAAATAAAAGCTTATTGATTTGCAATTATTTGATGACACTCCATTTTATATAAAACTTCTACTGCTTTCGTACATTCCATTTTTCTCATCGTGTATTACGTTTCTTCGTGCAGAGTGATTTATGGCTATTTTGGTCTACACAGCCATCGCATATCACCATTCACTGTTGGAAAAGTTTTCTGATCTTTTCAGGAAAGGAACAACGGTGTAATTTGTTAAACTTTAAACGTCTCACTCCGCCGCTGCAAGTGCACTTGTTTCAACGCGCGAAAGCATCGTACGATGGCAACGATACGCCGATATTTCGACAGATGAAAGTTCGTCGACGCTGCGTAGCTTTAAAGCTCCCGGGCGAGACTGGGTCTGCCCCAATATCGATCTGCACGTTGCTTTCGTTCTAGCTGGACCACACTTATTTCACGACTGTCTCCTATATCATGTTGTTAACCCCGAGGCGTTGCCATCAAAAGACAATCTCGTGGTTTAGTTGCTCTAGAGCTCTCGCTACTTTGTGTCGAGTTTAAGTGAAGTTTAAATCGAGTTTAACTCAAAGAGTATCGGATATGTTGAAGTGGTCACCACTTCTAGGAAAACTCCACATTTGGTCTTTTTAGCTTTCTCAAGCGCTGAAGCTATCGACAGCATATAGACAAAAGAATAGCAGGGAGGCAGACCATAAACAGTAGACAGGCGACGTTGGCTTCGGGGTTTTCAGTTATAAAGTAACACTGCTAGCGTGCGGATCTGGACCAGCTCAAATTGTATTCCTGTATTCAAATATATATTTTGTATCTTACACTTTATCCACGCGTTTTTCTCTCTTTATATACCGAATAACCTCAACAGGTTATGGGCCCAGGGCTGTAAAGTGTAAGATAGCAACGCGAAGTGAATAAAAGTATTGTGCTTAGTAAAGCAAGTGATAGTGCTAAAATGGAATCAGCAAGTGCGAAAATCGAGATGTTACGTGGCGAAGAAAACTGACTCCAGTGGCGTTTTGTCATGCGTACACTTTTGGGGGAAGATGACGACCTGATCAACGCGTGCGAAGGGAGTCTGTGTCATCCAGGTAACAGTGCGGAGAAAGAAATCGCCCGTAAAATTAATTGTGACTTCAGTAGGAAGGAAACCGTTGGATCTTCTTTTATGTTGCACAACAGCACATGAAATGTGGAAAAAGATGAATACAGTATATGACATGAAGTCGGATGAGAATCTAAGTATGGTCCAGAAGCAGTTCTTCGATTTTAAATGGGAAGAATCTGAAAATGTATCTTACAACTTATCAAAGTTGGAATTGATAGCGGCGAAGATGAAAGCTCTTGGGAGTGAAATTGGCGAGAAAATGCTGATAACACGCATTTTATCGGTGTTACCGAACAAATTTGACCATTTTCACAGTGCGTGGGATTCGGTGGAAGAAGAAAAGAAGACCTTAGACAGGCTTAGTACCAGGCTGATGGCGGAAGAAATCAGATGGAAGAAAGACGACCAGGAAACATCGGTGGCGCTGGTAACAAAAGGCAACAATTATAAAAGGAAACAGCAGAAGCAGTCAAGCAAACGCGAATACGAGAAACAAAGACCAAGCTGTTTCAACTGTGGAAAAGTTGGCCATCTAAAGAAGGATTGCTTTAGATGCTTTACATGCAAAAGGAAAGGCTACACCAGCAAAAATTGCTTCAAAAATAAGAAAGGAAACAACAGCAGAGACAACCAGGAACCCAGAAATGAAAATCGAGATTACAGCGGAATTGGTCTATTAGGAAGCACCTCAACGATACAAGTGGCAAACCATGATGCTTGGATAATCGACTCAGGAGCTACGGATCACATGACAGGACGACAAGAATGGTTCAGCGTCTTCGAAAAATTCGATAACACGGTGAAGATAGAAATCGGCGATGGTTCATTGATGCGTACGGCAAAGGAAAAATCAAGATAGAGACTTTTGTGGACGGCAAATGGGTAGCATGTACAATGAACGATGTCTTGTATGTACCAGCTATTTTCCATTAGATCCGTTGCAAGAAGAGGTATAGATTTCTGTATTCTAAGGGAGGGTGTCGAAGTGACTATCACTTCTTAAAAAAAGAAACTCTACATGATCTGTTTAGTCCTCTCGTGTTTTTAGTAATAAATTAATTTGAATGGAAAAGAGAAAGGCAGCTGGCAAATGTATTTGTGAAGACATTGACAAAATCAAGGTTCAGATATTTACGACAAGAGTTAGAAAAATATTAAGATATAATTGTTTGTAGGGATGTAGAGTTTTAGGGAGGGTGTTGAAGTGGTCACCACTTATAGGAAAACTCCACATCTGATCTTTTTAGCTTTCTCAAGCTCTGAAGCCATCGACAGCATATAGACAAAAGAATAGCAGGGAGGCAGACCATAAACAGTAGACAGGCGACGTTGGCTTCGGGGTTTTCAGTTATAAAGTAACACTGTTAGCGTGCGGATCTGGACCAGCTCAAATTGTATTCCTGTATTGCACTGTTAAGTCAAATATATACTTTGTATCTTACACTTTATCCACGCGTTTTTCTCTCTTTATATACTGAATAACCTCAACAGGATAGGATACTGTTTTTATAATATTTATTCAGAAACGAATCCTAAGCTTTACAGTAGATTATTTGATACGAAATAAGAGGAAAGTAGTTTAACATAAACTGAAATATGGAGAGATTGTAAGATCTTTAAACAGAAATGAGAGCTTTAACTTATTAACGTATTGTGCATGCAACGTTCGATTCGCAATTTCTTTTAATTAAATTAAATTGTCGAATTTTGTCGTTTCAAATTGCTACTGTAAAAGGAAATTCTAAAAATTTCTTTAATAGTTTTTTCGTCATTTCACCTAGATCCTGTAATTTTTTATACGTCGCGGATCTCTGTTGTCAGTTTCTGAAAAATGTGTATCACTCTCATGTACCTATATCTTCTTACGCTTCAATAAAATCAAATATGAATCAATAAAGTCAGATTCAATAGTCATATTTAACGCGCTATTTCATTACTTTTAGCCTTTAATCGATGGAATTTAATACCAAGTTGGTTCTTTAACACTCGTTTTGACTACGCGGAGTTTTCAAATAAATGCAAAGAAAATTTAATATCTACACAGATTCTTTCACTTTAATTATTTTCTAGGTTGGTGGACGATAGATGCGTGGTATGTCCCGAGGCTGGAGATTTGTCGAATCCACCCAAGAAGTTCCGAGGTAAACCAGCAAAAATTATCATCGATGATTATCGTAGAAATAAAAGATCAGTCAGTAACTTAATCGATCGTTTCTAAAACGAGCTCTCATTGCTTTAATCAAAATTTACACCGATATGTCTTTCGTCCGATTAACGTGTCGCTGGTCTTCTGCGTAATTTTTAGATTGCCTGTTCAAAATATGCCCTATGAACCGTTACTCTGCCCAAAAACAATTTTGGAAGGCAGCAAAGCAAAGCGCTAGCGGCACCGACGCTGTGCTTTTGAAAAGATTGCACGTGAGTTTGAAAGTCTCATGAAACATTTACGCTGTTTCATTTAACAATCGAAGCGTGAATTAATGAATTAATTATATTTTATATTGTTAAATAAAGCATATTAATCCTGATTAACGTGGATCAATTTCTAGCATGCCGCCGAGATAGAAAAGAAACAAAACGAGACTGAAAACAAGAAACTGCTTGGCAGCGTGGTCTCCTACGGTAATGTCGTACAGGTGAGAAAGAATCAAAGCTACCATGTTTTGTTTCTCTAATATTTCTCTGTATTTTTACATTGTCCCCGTTATACAAACTAAATCAATTTACCTTGCGCTACACGCTTCAAAAGCCCAGCTTTTGCTTTAGAACTCAAGGACAGAATTCTCTTTTATACGGACGCTTCACTTACCATTTCTATACTAATGAAAAATATTAAATAATACCTTTTGAATGGAACGACCCGATAATACCCTGTTTCTTTCCCTTTAACCCTCTCAGAATTAACTGAATAACACGCTCCAAGGTAGCTTTTACAAAGACTGTGTTGTGGGCTGTTATATTCTTCCGTCGCGAAGATTTATAGGGACACAGGATCTCATTATAAATGGAGCTATATATCCTACATAATACATTATGGTCAACTTACCTTTTTCACAATTTAAGCGATTTACCGTCCGTGGTATTATTTTACAAAGTTCATCGCGAGAAGAAGAAGAAGAATGTATCGCGGAACAGTTAATGTAAAATTTCAATCCTTTCCCCTTACGTTTTGTATTTTTCACGCTTAATTCATTTTCTTTAAATTTGCCTGCGTTATACTCCTATTATTCTATTATAGCATTTAAACACACGATGATTTTTTGTCGAAAGAAAAATAAGTCTAAAAGAAATAAATGCAAAATCTCGAGCTTTCTCTCTACATTTTCGTTCTTCGTGCTTGACCTATTTCTTTTATTATGCTCCGTGTTATTATGTTATTGCGTTCAGTGTTGAAAAAAGACAATTAATTTAATTCCCACTCATTTCCTGAAATTTTTATTCTCCGTGTTTAATCAATTCCCTTCGAATTTAAACGTACTATACCTGCTCCGTATTATTATACTTTATTGTTAGTGTATCCTGTTAGTATATTTTAAGAAAAATTCGCCTTTATAAGGCGTTAATGTAAAATTTCACATCTCTTTATACATTCTTTTTCAAATTTCAGCGTATCGTACTCCATACTATCGTATTATCGTTTTCATTATTAAACGAAAAATACACCACGAAAGTGTTAGCATAAATGCTCGCTACCTTACTTACTTCTTTTTATTTCTTATTATCAAATATCATAGGCTAATGATATTTCGCCATTTTCCTTCTGCATGTTGTCGACTTATCGCAAAAAAGAAAAAAAAAGAACAACACGAAACGATAACCAGTCGCCAATTAACAGAATTAGCTTCCTTTCGTGATATCCGTGTCGCATGAAACTATCGCGGAAAGCATCGTCAAGATGCAGTGCATTATCTAAACACTGAATTTCGTCTTGGCTTTCAACTCGCGATTGCGTGTTGTTTTAAGTGTATGATCGAATTATTAATCCCATTCGCGGTGCTTTTAGCGTCAACAACTAGGGGGAACAACGTTACATAGGCGAAGTGATGGTCGCTAAATGTATTATACGTGGAGGCGAAATATATCGTCTCCTGGCGTGCGAGCGAGTGTCTATGAACGTCGTTAGACGTCTACTTAACGTGATGCAATAACGTATAACATCGGGTCTTTGTCGATCTATCGAGCTGCTTTATTCCTTCCATGTGTGGGAATTATGATAGACTTGAAAGTTAATATACCAGCCAGTGTGATTGACGTCCTGCTTCTTATTTTAGCGCTCCGTGCTTCATTTTCATTCTTTTTTCTCCTGTGGATCGAACGATAATAGAATTTTGCTCTTGCCTTTCGATAGCTTCTATTTCAATCAATTGCTATATTACTAGGCAATAGTAGAATACTCTGGTATGATTACCTGAAAATTGTATGTCACTACAGTCATGGAAAATAATATTCTAGCTTAAAATATTTATGTAATCGTTTAAATAATAATATTCTAGATTCTGTGTGATAATGTAGCGAATAATTGCACTCAACTATCATTTTGATATCCATAAAATTTCTATAGCTAGAAAATTCTATTTTGCCATTACTATGTAATTTTAAATAATACTTTTCTGAATCCTAAGTAACAATAATAAATAAATAATCGTCCAGTGCTGTTTCGAAATAAGCTTTCGAAATATTTCAAACTTCCATTTATAAAATATCTCCAATACCCAATTTCCAAATTGTCCAGATTTCTATAGAAAGCAGTATTCAATTTACGATACCTTTGGAATTCCAAATAATAACGTTGAAAGTTCTGCAAATAATAATTCCGTATTACATAAATATTATTCCTTTAAATATAGCAGTATCCTTTATAGATCGAAGTACGTCTCTCTTCTAGTTATTGCATCTGAAATCCAATAAATTCCTGACGGTGAACAAGAGACTTCCGGCTCTACTCGAGAAGAACGCGATGAGGGTGTACCTGGACGCGAACGGAAACGAGGGCTCCTGGCTCTACATAATGCCTTTCTACAAACTGCGTAGCGATGGTGACAGCGTAGTCGTCGGTGACAAAGTGATTTTGGAACCAGTGAACGCCGGAAGACAAGGTCTTCACGTGGCCGCCAATTACGAATTGAGCGACAATCCCGGTTGCAAGGAAGTGAATGTAGTGAATGCGGCCACGTCCTGGAAAGTAACGTTATTTATGGAGCATAGGGAGAACCAAGAGGAGATTTTAAAGGGTGGCGATGTCGTTCGTCTGTTTCACGCGGAACAAGAGAAGTTTCTTACGATGGACGAGTACAAGAAGAAGCAACACGTATTTCTCAGGACTACTGGTAGGACTAGCGCCACTGCAGCTACGAGCAGTAAAGCTCTGTGGGAGGTTGAGGTAAGAAAATTATCGTCTGATTAATATTATGTGTTCAAGGAACCTAGCGTATAAATCCTTGGTGCTCGGTACTTACATATTGTTAGTATTGGACGGCCTTCAATTGGCGTGGCGAGTGTTAGATCTTGGAATAAATAAAGAATTAATAAATTATTTATTAAGAAATCAAAATAAACGTACAAGAAATTACCGGCATAGGAATTAATAAGCAAGAAACTAATTAGTAAATAGTAAGCTTGAATAACAACTGATCTTACCTCGTAACGAATGCATTGATGATTTGAATAGATTGACGATTTGATCTATGCTACGACATGTCAGGGTTAGATTCTTTGATATCTTATTGTTAGTTTACTTAATAATAATATTATTTCTGCTACCGATGATTCTAAAGGTATAGAGATATAGTAATAATGGAAGATTATTTATTATCAAAGAGTATATGTATATAATATTGACAGGTTCTCAAGCATTTTAACAATCTTTTTCTATAGGTCGTTCAGCACGATCCTTGCAGGGGAGGAGCAGGTCATTGGAACTCCCTGTTCCGATTCAAACATTTGGCGACGGGACAATATTTGGCCGCAGAAATTGACACCGATGAACCACGTGAGACCACAAAAGGCAAGCGTGGTAAGATAGATATTTATGTGTAAAATAGAATCGACGACAGTCTTCAGGGAATGTATACATAAAGTTATTACATTTTCCCGCATGTTGTAATAGTAGAGAAGCCCTGCACAGCTATACAATAAACGTTTATAACATACGTGGTTCATACAGTTCTAAATATAATCGTGATATAGATCGTGTGGTTTATAGATCCACCTGGTCCAGTATATAGATTAGTGTCAGTACCACACAGTAACGAAATAAGTTCCTTATTCGAATTGGATCCGACTACATTAACGAGAGGCGACAGTTTGGTCCCACAATCATCGTTCGTCAGGTTACATCATATATGTACGAACACCTGGGTTCACTCAACCAGTGTACCAATCGATAAGGATGACGAAAAACCTGTTATGTCAAAGGTACTTTTAAATAAAACTGATTGCAATGTATACACTGTCAATTAAAAGTTTAAAATAACTTTCTGAGTTATCATATATTATGCTAATTACGTTATTAATGGGAAGTTAATGTTACAGATATTAATGATAATTTTCTGCACTTGTTAAATTTTATATTTTTGACTAAAGAATTTCCTAAACTAATGAAATTTTCACCTGACTTTTCTTTTTTTAATTCTTGAATTACGTGATACACGTATTGATTCTAAAATTTTGGTCAACAGTGTATACATATAATGCAATCTGTCCTATTTTCCATTCTTCTAAAAAAGAAATCGCTTGTCTAAATTGTAATGATATCGCAAGGTGGGTTGTGCAATCAATAAAGAAGATAAAGAGGCGTTTGCACTGAGGTCAGTGTCGCCAGTCGAGGTGCGAGATCTCGATTTCGCGAATGACGCATGCAAAGTATTAGCGTCAATTAGTGGTAAACTGGAAAAGGGTACGATCTCGCACAATGAAAGAAGAGCCGTGACAAGTTTATTGCAGGATATAGTATATTTTATAGCTGGCTTAGAGAACGAGCAGAATAAATCCGAAGCTTTAGATTTAATCGTTACCAATGCTGTCAGGGACCGGCAAAAGTTGTTGCGAGAGCAATACATACTTGGTCAATTATTTAAGATACTTCAGGTAAAATTGTTAAATATTGTTAAATATGCTTCCTTTGTTATTTAAAATCTCCTATCTAATTTTTTTTTTCTCAAGATATATTTAAGTATTTGAAATTTTCCGCGTTTTTTACTTTTCCAGTTAGATAAAAGTTATATTACCCGTTTTATTACGAAATAACTAAATATTTTCAATTGAGTTGAAGATGACGCGAAAGGAAACGATAAAACTTCAATTTTCTTCGCTTCAGAGATGGTAGATAGGGCATTTTAACGAAGGAGGATAGTATGAATATTGTAATTTTTGGACGCGTAACTCTTCTAAAGTTTTCTTTGTAGGCTCCATTCTTAGAGTCTGCGGAAGGTGAGGGACCATTTCTTAGAATAGAAGAATTGAATGATCCACGACACGCGCCGTACAAATATATGTTTCGTTTATGTTATCGAATACTTAGATTATCTCAGCAAGATTATCGGAAAAACCAGGTATAGTATATTTAGATGTGATCTCACGTTTAGTTATGCATGTCTATTTGAGATACATTAATTAATGTACCTCATAACGCAGGAATATATCGCGAAACACTTTGCTTTCATGCAAAAACAAATTGGATACGATATTTTGGCGGAAGATACTATCACCGCGTTGTTACACAATAATAGGAAATTATTAGAAAAACATATCACGGCAGCGGAAATTGAAACTTTCGTGGGACTAGTGAGAAAAAATATGCACAATTGGGAGTCCAGATTTCTGGATTATTTATCGGATTTATGTATTTCTAACAGAAAGGCGATTGCCGTAACGCAAGAATTAATTTGTAAAAGCGTACTAAGCGAAAAGAATAAAGATATATTGTTAGAAACTAGGTAAGGTAGACTTCGTGCGTTAACAGTCGTGATTTCGTCTATATCGATTCCATGTAATAAGTTTTTTCAGAATGACGAAAACTCAGGTTGAAGTGGAAGAGTTAGACGAGAAACAGGAGAATGATGAACCACGAATAACTGTGATGGAAGAGTATGAAGTTTTTCTTATATGGAATAATGGGATGGTTAGTATCGTTGTATAAGTTGTATATTTATTTTTATATAGATATAAAGTCTATTCAAAGTATTTAAAACGTTTAATAATCTATATAGAAGACAATGTCTTTAAACGAGTTATCAAGAGCAGCAAAGATAGGCAACGTTCAAGACGCGGCCATATTAGACTATTATAGACATCAATTAAATCTCTTCAGCAATATGTGTCTAAATAGACAGTATTTAGCGTTAAATAACTTATCACCACATTTGGACATCGGTCTTATACTCAAGTAGGTCCAGATAAAATATCTTGTGATTATTATTTAATTTATTATCTGATGTAAAAATCGTTTCAACGAAATATTCAGGTGTATGGAGGACGAAACGGTGCCATATGAATTACGCGCCTCATTTTGTCGACTTATGTTACATCTTCACGTTGACAGAGATCCGCAAGAGCAAGTGACACCAGTTAAATACGCCCGACTTTGGTCTGAAATTCCTTCGAAAATGAGCATTAATGAGTACGTGAATAGAATGAAGAATTATGCGCATACGTAATATGCGAATGTATAATATTTTGAAACATTTATGAAATGTATTGTCTGCTTTTAGTTACGATGCAAACAGGATGCGGGATCAAAATAAGGAAGGCGTGCGCGCCAAGTTTAGCGCAACTATAATGTTTGTGGAAGATTATTTGTGTAATGTTGTGGCAAAGATGTGGTCTTTTGCGGATCAAGAACAGAATAAACTTACGTTCGAAGTAAAATATTTGAAAAAATATATCGAACATATTTTATTCGCAAAATAATCATTATCGTTTAATGTTACTTTAATAATGTTTTAGGTCGTCAAATTGGCACGCGATTTAATTTATTTCGGGTTCTATAGCTTCAGCGATCTTTTGAGACTAACGAAAACATTGCTCAGTATTTTAGACTGTATCTCAGAAAACGATGTAGCCGATGGAAAAATTCCAACTGGTGACATTGACTGTAAGTGTTTAAAAAATTATTTTTTATTTACCCGACTCACGATTAACAACGCTTGAACATAACGTTCCTTGTACAGTATTATTACTTCCTGATAATTGTGTCCTTTTTGTACACCATAGAACCAACCACTGTATCTCTTCCGTTGACACTATGTAAATGTTTAGTACAAAATAAGTAATTCATATTTTTATTTATTTCAATCCTCCAATATCAGTATCCTTTGACACAAACTAAAAAAATAATATATTAAACAAATACATATACTGAACACGCACAAATTCTAATATATGTCATATATAATTAACTAACCAATGTTGAAAACTCCTAAAGCTGATTCTGTGGATTCTAAGGACATAGGTAATATATAACTGTGATTTAATGACGACTTGAAATAGTTACGATTCAATTCTTTTAATACAATTTTTCTTTCATGTATGTTGTTCTATAACCTTCGTTGCACGTCTATTTGTTTTGCCCAGCAATTTCCTTTGATGTTTTCCATTTTTGTCATTTTGTATTCGTAAACATAAATATTTTTATCAATGATAATTATGATTCTGATAACGTAATTATTTGCTATATTTAATCTCCAATATCTCGCTTGAAATAATTTCTTTGCAAATTCATGTAGAAGTAATTAAAAAATTATATATTTAATGAATTAAGAACGGGTCTAAAATTGCTTGTAACATTTATTAGCGGAAGGTGGAGTATTGAGATGTATTGGAGATATGGGCGCAGTAATGACGAGCTTAACACTGGGTCCAGCTGGTCAAGTATTGGCAGGCAGTTCATCTCCTAGACCAAAGCCACTTTTGAAAAAAGAATATCCCCTAGTAATGGACACGAAGCTGAAAATAATAGAAATTTTACAATTCATACTCGATGTTCGATTGGACTACAGGATTTCTTGTTTGCTGAGCATCTTCAAGCAAGAGTTTGATGAAACTGAAAGAGCTTCCGGTGACTTGAGTCTTGGTCAGAAAACTATCGATTTAGAATTAATAGGCACACAAGCAGAGGGTATATTTGGTAGCAGGTAATTTATCATTTATGTTTTTCAGTTCTTTCACTACATATTAGAATATTTCATGAATTATTCTATTTAGCGAGGAATGCGTGGCGTTGGATCTAGATGGCCAAGGTGGCCGAACATTTCTACGTGTTTTGTTACATTTGGCTATGCACGACTATCCACCGTTAGTTTCCGGAGCGTTACATTTGCTTTTCAGACACTTTAGCCAAAGACAAGAAGTTTTACAAGCATTTAAACAAGTACGTTATGCGTGAATTTACGATAGAATCATTAACAGGAGGAGAAAAGAAACAAGAAAGATTTATTAAATTATTGCGATTAGGTGCAACTTTTGGTTTCCGATAGCGACGTTGAATCCTATAAACAAATAAAATCCGACTTAGATGTTTTACGACAGTCGGTTGAGAAATCGGAACTTTGGGTTTACAAATCTAAAGCATCGGAGGAACATGGTAATAAAAAGAAGAAGAGTAAAGAGGAAGAAGATGATGGAGCTACTCCTCGAAAAGCTCCGCCTCAATTGTCTACATCGGATAAAAAAGGTATTCCTGATAATCTTACATATGGAGTAATTAAAAATGGCGTATAAGAGTATAGGAACGTAGAAATATAGAAAAAGATATTAGGAAAAAAATGTAGAAATATATATAGGAATATAGGAATAAAATATATTCTTTCTAACGTAGAAATTATTTATAATTGTAGGGTCTGCGATAGACTTAGACATTGGTCCGCCATTGCACGCAGACCAAGCGGAGGAATATAAAAAGATACAGCAGATTCTAATTCGAATGAACAAGTTATGCATTCAAACGATAGGTGGTCAAATAAAACCACGAAAACACGAGCAAAGACTTTTACGTAACGTCGGAGTACATACGGTCGTCTTAGACTTGTTGCAAGTTCCGTTTGACGCGAAAGAAGACGTCAGAATGAACGAGTTGATGCGATTGGCGCACGATTTTCTACAGAACTTTTGCTTAGGAAATCAACAGAATCAAGTTCTTTTACATAAGCAATTGGATTTGTTTTTAAATCCTGGCATACGCGAAGCTCAAACAGTATGTAGCATTTTTCAAGACAATTCGACTTTGTGCAATGAAGTAAATGCCAAGGTGATACAGCATTTTGTGCATTGCATAGAAACTCATGGGAAACATGTGCAATATTTGAAATTTCTTCAAACGATAGTAAAAGCTGAGAATCAATTTATTAGGAAATGCCAGGAAATGGTAATGCAAGAAGTAAGTGGTACTCGTGTACTTGGCGAGTAAATCTTAAATTTTTAAACTTAGATTTTTTAAAAATATACGAATTAATTGCGCTTTTCGTCGTAGTTGGTTCAAGCAGGCGAGGACGTTTTGGTTTTTTATAACGATCGAGCTTCTTTCAATCATTTTGTGGAAATGATGCGATCTGAACGACATCGGATGGACGAAAGTAGTCCACTCAAGTAATTCATTTAAGAAATATAATAACGTAGTAAATTATGCGTTATATTTTATATTAATATATATGTATATATTTTAGATACCACGTAGAATTGGTTAAATTATTAGCTTGCTGTACAATGGGTAAGAATGTTAATACGGAAATTAAATGTCACAGTCTTTTACCACTAGACGATATCGTTGTTATGGTGTCGCATTCAGATTGCATACCTGAAGTAAGTTTATCCATAATTATTTCTGGAGAAATTGTATTTGGAAAATTACAGGTAATTGTCTTAACGTTTATTTATAGGTAAAAGAAGCATATATTAATTTCTTGAATCATTGTTACATTGACACGGAAGTCGAAATGAAAGAAATTTACACGTCGAATCATATGTGGTCGTTGTTCGAAAAGTCTTTCATTGTAGATATGGGAATTATAGCAACAGCCACACACGATCGTGAACACGCTGACACAGCTCTGGAAAATTATGTGACAGGTTGCCTAATGAATATCATTACAACGTTCTTTAGCAGTCCATTTTCAGATCAAAGTACTACAGTACAGGTATTGTATTCGTCTATTTCAATAATTTTAAATGAACTTTCTGGTTTTCGTTATTTCTCGGTACTATGTTTATAAATACAATTTCAGCGAAATCTAATTGGCTTAAGTGTTAAGTTGAAAGGAATTATTTATCTTTGTTAGTTACAAAACTTTTCACACGAATTTCCTAACTAATATTGGTATTTATTTGATGGCACTTTAATCTGTTAAGCACAATAATTTATTCGGATATAAGGAATTAACAAGCAAAAACACATTACTTCTTACCACATGTGTATATCATTTTAATAACAGCACAATAGCATTTCTTTTATTCTATGTTATGTTTTATCATTTTCTTACGTAAAAAAGATTTATCTGTGATTATGTCTATTTATATTACATTTCAGATTGTACAGTCAATATTTTGATTCTTTCGACTATTTGCACAATGAGATATTATATTCGTATCAAATTGATAAAATATTATTACTTTCTAATATTTCGATTGTATTTATATATAAGTATGGTTTATATAATTAATTCGCTATATACTTAGGTACTTCAAATTTAATATTTATTATGTTTCATTACTTAACTGCAGTACGTCATAATGGAGGTAATTTTTCGAAAAAGATATGGGCTGCTAGAACTAATGTAATAACATAAAAGTTATACTGTATCATAGTAAATTAAAAGTATATAGTGGTATCATGTAAAAATATCTCTAAGAAAATTGAATTTTCAAATACATATTTAAAGTATAAGCGTAATGAAATATACAGGCATATAATATATCTACAAATAACATAATCTTAACATATGAAATAATTATGAGCAAAAGCCTGTGCAGTTATTCTGTCACTTAATTTATCTGGTAATTTCTTGCTTTGCATGACAAACACATTAATTTTAGGTTTATTTAGAAAAGCCAAGTACATATCACAAACTTATGGAAGCATTAGTATTTATTTATATAATTTAATTTGTTTTATTTAACGCTCTATGGTATATATATATATATATATTTTATTTTTTCTTTGGTACACTTGTTTGCCTATACTGGTAAGCCAGAGTAATATAAGTCGATAACTACAGTATTAATATATTTTTTGATGTGTGCTTGGTAACTGGTGATTGCATCAGCGGCATGTTCTGTGTTTTTGGCATGCAACACCTGGCCTTCTTTGACTCATCAACATTGGTTTACTGGGTCTGGGTGCTGGGTCTATATGGTGGTGGGTTGATTTACTAATAGAAACATCTCCACGAGGCTAGACTTTATTGGAGCATCAAGGAAAGTGACCGGATTACTGATACTAATGTTACTGGCTATGTGAGTACCAAAATTAAAAGAAACGCTCACTCAATTTATGAGCAATTGTAAATACACTTGCAATACTAATATGGATGCTGTTGAGATTTAAAACGAAGAAAATCATTTCTCATTATATATATATATAATTCATTGAATAATATAAATTAATCTGAGAAGTTTTATCATTCGTAAACACTTTTATTGTAAATAGGCGTATCTCTTTGTAAACGAATAACAGCACGTATTGAGGGAATTTGGAAAATATAAGTACAGATATGTGCTTCATTGATGTTACAGTGGTTTTCAAATTTCTAAATTTAAATATTGTAAATAGAAACATTCTTACAATACAATTGTACTAACACATTCACTGTCTTCGCTTGCTGTATCTGTTCTTCTAACAATAAGTACTAGCCATAAATCATTTATTTTATTTGGAGTATTCTTCTGTATCTATTCTTTTGCACTTCACGCAGCATGAATCTGTGGTTTAATACATTATATGGAACTTTTTTCTCTATTGGAGCTTGGCAATGAGTGTGTTATATTACGTACGAAAAACAATTCAAATAATAATAGTAATTTTATTATATTACGAATTTATAACGAATGCACTTTGCTGTCTAAATTTTCAATAAAAGATGTTTTACATATTAAGATTTTATTTCGATAAAAATTGTAACAAAAATTTTAATAATATATATATTCCTTTTATATATAAATATTTATATACATTTATAAAAATGTTGACAATATTAAAAGGCATTAAACAGACTTCTTTTTTAAAACAGACACGACAACCTATATTCGTTCAATTACTTCATGCGGCTTTTAAAGTCTCACAATGCGGCTGGCTAAATGCTGGTCAAAGATTTAATGTCGAAAATTGTATAAGAACATTATCAGACGTAGGTGAGCTTATTTAGATTGCTCTTAATATTAAATTTACAATTTTTCTCTGTATCCATTTTATACAAGAAAAAATACAATTTATTTCAATTATCAGCTAAAGGAAGAGGCATAGCCATTCCAACAGATTTGGAAAGCCAAGTTGCTTCCATGTTCAATAAGGCAGCAATGCTTAGTAGACAAACAAGTAAATGGCTTCAAGCTGCGAAACAACCAAAGATAGAACGTACACAAAGTCAGGTAATTTTTATCAAAAAGCAATTACTTCATGTTTGACTAATTTCTCTAATAAATGTTAAACTTTTCGTAATCCATTTATAATTGATCTGATCTTTGGATATGTAGAGTGACTTAATTTGTGAGGAAGATAGTAAAGATCAGGTAAAAGTCACTCATAAAATCCTGATAGTGTATTAGCTTACTATATCTATAGTGCTCTAGCGTAGCATATTAGTTAATATTAGTTTGTAAGTAGCGTAAAATTATGGACGAATATTATACATAAGATAGATTAACAGGAGTAAATGCATCATAGAAACGAAATATTTATGTGTACTATGTAATTATTACGGAATGATGTATTTTTATTTAGCTAATGCGTTTGGATCGAAGTATCATAGAAGGTTTACAAGACATAGTATCGTTATTGGAAGAACAATTGAAACCACTAGTTCAGTCTGAATTATCTTTGTTAGTGGATATACTCTATCGGCCAGAATTACTGTTCCCAGCAGCGAGTGACGCTAGAAAACGTTGCGAGAATGGTGGCTTCATCAAAAGGTAAATTATTGCTTTATACCATCTCAAGCTATGTTGTCGTTTCAATATATTTTAATGTAAATCATTAATAATAATCCTTGATCGTTTCTCCACTGTTCAGATTAATCAAGCATACGGAAAAGCTACTCGAAGAAAAGGAAGAAAAATTATGTGTAAAGGTGTTGAGGACTCTCAGGGAAATGATGGCCATTGATCCTGAATACGGCGAGAAGGTGAGTTTTATAATATTATATTCTGCATGCAATTACAAGAATCGTATCTACCATACGGAGAAAGAGTCACATATTATGGAAAAGGGCATTCAGTTGTTTCCGACAAAACGTTATTGACATTAATTAGCGGTATCAAATCCTTCAGGCATGCTTTACGTATGCTAGCTAGCTTGGTAATTCCAATAATCGATATTTTGGAATGTACTTAGCGGTCCATGTTATACTTTAGATATATGCGATAATTTCAGCAAATCTTTCTTTTTTTTTATTGGAGCTTACAGACGCAGCGAGTAAAATGCATGCGCAAATTTGGTAGATGATCTTTTGGCGCGCGATATAGCAGTAAAAACTGTATAAGTATAGTTATCGACGAAGATAATTCGTTTGTGAATCGCTTATTTTATTAAAATAATATTAATGCTCCATCGATATACGTTGCGGCAGGGGGAAGATTTTAAGAATACTGTTTTGGGGCATGCCACGTTTAATTGGGATTTGCTACCGTTAATTAGCACCGTACCTCGACCGATTTAACATGTTACCGTTCTCTAAGTTCTAGTTGAACCTAAATTTACGAAGATTTGTGTCTCCATATCCACTCGTTCTTTACATGTTTGTTGAAAAGCTAAATGCCCATATGTACACGGCACATTTTAGATGATCAGCATATACACACGATCGACAGTTCTTTAGTTGACAATATATACATATGTTAAAAGTAAGGAGAAGAAAAGTATATGCGAATGAGATAGAAGTACACAATAAGCTTTGTGAATACATTATGCAAATTTAAAATTAAACAGTGTTCGGGTGAGTAGGTTTTGTAGAATAGATATGTAGGAAAAGATGTTTTCATGCTGCATATGAAGAGCGAAGGTGTCATGGAAAAAGAAGAAACAGAGAAGATGGCCGAGTTACAAGTTGGAACAGATTCTGTCGATGAGTCTGAAAATCGTCAAATGACTCAGGAAGAGCGGGTAAAAATTAAAGTAGATAAAACAACGGTAATTTGTGGGCACAACGTATATATAAATTGGCAACATAAATTTGATTTATACTAATGAGAATTTTATCTCACCATCACTCTATCGTTACTTATTATCTATATATTTATACAAATTTTGATATCGAGTACTTTCTCTTCTACTTTTTTTTCTTTTTTTTTTGCCTTTCTTATAAATTATCATATACGTATATACACGCATAGGGCATCCCGCTGATAAATAAGAAATCTAATCCGCTAATGTATCTTTAATATTAAGACCACAACTATTTATATGATATTTAGTGTAGCTGCTTGCTAACAAGCTACGTGATACATACTTAATTCAATTTGCTTAAATACAAAATACGATGTACGTTGTGTAGGTAACCTTATGTGCATGTGCTTGATTAATTTTACTACATTATACACTTTGATTCATTTTCTATTCCATTTTCTACTCTAGTATTTATTTCTTCTGTTCGTACATAAAATATAATCATCATAGCATAGGTATGTGATCTCGTGTATAACAAATAATTATGATTTACGATAGGAGATATTGTACATTGTGACTATGTCGACTGACTTGAACATAAGTAATTGAACATAAGTAATTGGATTGATAAGCAGATAGATATTTTAAATAAGTTGAATGATTTCAACTTATGGTGAATCAAAATTTCTAGAAAGTCTCCAAAATATATATTATTACATAGTGTAAAATATCTTTCCAAATACAATCCAGTATGGGCATAGAGTTTAGAAATAAGAAAGTACAGTATATGTACATACATTTTTATTACAGATAGGGTGTATCGATACGTCCATAGAACTTTCTACCATTTTAAACATAAGCCATATATATATAATTGACAGCATGAGAGCAGTAACGTAGAACGTAGAATGTAGAACTCAGATTGTATTTTAAACATAGAATTATCGAGTAATTAATAATAATGCTAGAAATTCCAAGAGTATACTGTATACATATACTGTATATAAAGCATTTAATTCTTTTTACTATATCTCCTTATATATGTGTTTCATATACTAAACATGTTTGAACGTACGACTTATAAACTTTATGTATAATATCTATTGGATTCGTCGTGTATTTGCCCTAAAAAGATCTGGTTCCAAACAAATCATTTCTACTGTACATTTTCCAAAATATACAACAATGTATTTTTTGCATCTTTTTATACATTACAAACTATGTGTAAAGTTAACTATATAGGATATTTATGAAAATACCAAGAACTGTGCAAGTATCTTTTTTACTCTGAAGCACAACTAATGTATATACACATCGATTTAATTATTTTTAGTATTAAATCAATATTATTATTGATATTTTTATAATATATAACAAACAATGCACCGGTGTCCCTTTAAAATATATTCAATTTCTTTTTTAATTATTATGCACGATGTATAGGTACATCTCAATTGATTCAAATTTGTTTTATCACACCAACGTGTTTCCCCTTTCCTTTTTCTCAGGGAGATGTACTACGGAATAATCTCTTGGTTCGTTACTTTGGAAAGTCCTTTATACAGAAGCCAGAAAACGTGGAAATTGGAGTATCTCATACTGCTCCAATTACACATGGACCAGGGGGTATAAAGAAAATTTTGGAAAACTAATTTTTCATTACAAAGATAAGGAACAACTTATTTTAAGTATTTTGTTTTTCATAGCTAAACTATTGAGTCGGGCAGGACGCACGTTGCATGAGATTCAAAGTCATCTTGATCGAGAAGGTGCCTCAGATTTGGTAGTGGAGTTGGTGATTAAAAGCGTCCACTCTCCCAGTATATTTGTGGAAGCTATAGAACTTGGCATCGCGTTGTTGGAAGGAGGAAATCCTATTATACAGAAAAGTGTGTTCAATAAACTAATGGGTGGAGACTTGAGTCAATCCTTTTTCAAGGTATGTCACTGATAATCTAATTGTTTCTAAAACATTATTGATAAACGACTAAATTAGATAAAAATAAAAAAATATAATCTACCTACTTTAATGTTAGATAAATTAACTTGCTTAAAAATAGAGATATAGTTATAAGAGTTATATATAAAGGATATCATTTCTGCAGGTGTTTTACGACAAAATGAAAGACGCTCAGCAAGAAATAAAATCCACGGTTACAGTGAACACTTCTGATATAGCAGCGAAGGCCCATGAAGACAAGGAACAGAGCAAAGAAATAGAGAAGATATCAAAGAAGCGTACATCAGGTATAGTAAAACGATACATTACATTGTTCCATATTTTCTACATTGTTTCTATATTGTCCCATGCAGGAAAACCCAATGGGATAGTAATAACAGACGAGTTACGAGAAGAATTAAATCAAGCTGCATCCTCTACCGTGCAAGCGTACGCGAATGTGCGTAATCTTGCTTCCGGCGAAGATCCAACGAATAACGCAGCTCTGGGAAGTGCGTTAGAAGATATGATAGCAGAAAAATTAGAAAGGCATCGTACGGGAACAACTGGTAACGAGAGAGACGAAGGGCAATTGAGCGCGAAAGTTTTAGTAATGCAACCAATCTTACGTTTTTTGCAATTGTTGTGTGAAAATCACAATCGTGACTTACAGGTAATTCTCTTGACTTTCGGCGATATTAAAAATACTTTCTTTAATATTATGCTTCGACTGCGGATGTTTATGCACGATTGAAAATATAGTTTCAAAGTATAATATTCATTATAAAATTTAGTAGATGAAAAAGATTTAAATCTCTGCGATAAATTCCATTTTTTGATAGCGTTTATAGACGCGTGAATTTGCATAAATATCCATAATCTAATGATAGTATTTACTATATTGAAAATATTTTTATGTTTTTGTAGAATTTCTTACGTAATCAAAATAACAAGACGAATTTCAATCTGGTATCCGAAACGCTCATGTTCTTAGACTGCATTTGTGGTTCAACGACTGGCGGATTAGGATTGTTAGGGCTGTATATAAATGAACAAAATGTTGCGTTAATCAATCAGACATTGGAAACATTGACAGAGTACTGCCAGGGACCATGTCACGATAATCAGAACTGTATTGCAACACACGAGTCTAACGGATTAGATATAATAACAGCCTTGATATTGAACGATATTAATCCTTTGGGAAAAACTAGAATGGACCTAGTGTTAGAATTAAAAAATAACGCTAGCAAATTGTTGCTTGCTATAATGGAAAGTAGAGGAGATAGCGAGAATGCAGAAAGGATTCTGTATAATATGAATCCAAAACAATTAGTTGATGTCGCATGCCGTGCATTCCACCAAGAATCTTTGGACGATGACGGCGACGTGGATGATTCTTCTATAGACGGCGAAGAAGGAGTATCACCCAAAGAAGTAACGATCTTACAGATAAATAAAATCTTATTTCTCCTTTTAGAGATGAACAATTAAGAATGGTTAAAAAGGATATAATATAATTATTGGTAATTAATTGTTCTTTTAGGTCGGGCATAATATTTATATCTTGTGTCATCAATTAGCACAGCATAATAAAGAATTATCATCGATGTTGAAACCATCTGAAGAGAATAATGCAGATCCGAAAATTAATAAGGCATTGCAATATTATGCGACTCATACAGCCCAAATTGAGGTACAACAGTTACATTTGTACGTACATAATACTTTACTGCTTATGTATCTTTCAAAAACTTGTAATTTACATTAGATCGTTAGACATGATAGAACGCTGGAGCAAATTGTCTTCCCAATTCCTGAGATTTGTGAACTCATTACTTTGGACACGAAGATTAAAGTACTAAATACTACAGAACGCGACGATCAAGGATCGAAGGTTTCTGATTTCTTTGAAAGGACCGAGGATATGTTTAACGAAATGAAATGGCAGAAAAAACTTAGAGGTACGATGTTTTAACGTTGCTATAGTTATTGGAGTTTTTTCTTTATCATTTATATTTTATCATTTCATTTATCATTTATTTACTCTTGTTCATTGAAATCTATTTACGTATATTTTTATAATTTTTCAGGACAACCAGTATTATTCTGGATGAGCAGTTACATGTCACTTTGGAGTAATATTTTATTCAACTGTGCAGTACTCATAAACCTTATCGTAGCTTTCTTCTATCCGTTTGTAGATTCTGTGCCTAGTAAGTTCTTATACTTTTCTTTTTTTAGTTCACAGATTTGCACTAAGCGAACGTATTTAAATATCTATTTTCTTGCCTATTGTAGAATTGAGTTCACACTTATCTGCTCTTATCTGGGCGGTGATGCTTTCGTCAGCAGTTATTGTCATTACCTTACCTCGAGAATCCGGTATACGAACGCTAGTCGCTTCAACGATATTACGATTGATTTTTTCTATAGGACCAGAACCAACATTATGGTTACTTGGCTTTCTTACGGTAAATTCAAAGCAACATACATAAAATGAGATCTATTCTTCTAACGTGACTGTCTGTAATCGATGTATGTTTCAGGTTGTATTAAAAGTTGTACATCTTATAAGTATTATAGGTAATCAGGGAACTTTGACAAAGAGTCTAGAGCAAATAGTGACAAACGTTGAAATTTTGTATCATATATCGTATCTTATATTTTGCGTTCTTGGCATTTGTATGCATCCATTTTTCTACTCAGTTTTAGTACGTATTGCGTTACTAAAGTAAATCGCGCTTAAACTAAAACCAAATGCATACTAAATTTTATATCTTTTTCTAGCTCTTTGACGTAGTGTATCGCGAAGAAACGTTGCTCAATGTAATAAGATCTGTTACAAGGAACGGAAGATCCATTATACTTACCGCTGTATTGGCGTTAATTCTAGTTTATATGTTCTCCATTATCGGTTTTATGTTTTTCAAGGACGATTTTCTGGTAACAGTTGACGAGGAGCTTGTGTGTGAGTTTTCTAATATTATACTTTATAATTGCCTTTTTAATAATAGAGATATTGATTTTATATGTTTATTAATTACAGCATCATATATGGATGCAGCGACGGGTACTTGTAACATTGCTGATAATGAAAAATGCGAAGCAACGGAGACAGTATCCCGATATATTCACGATGGTATTTTTCTTCTCCTATAGAATACCGTTTATATAGAAATATAACAATGAATATAATTAATATAAGATTATTATATTTTTAGCGTGATATTATTATAAGAAATATAATTGTACGAAATTACAGTAACATCTTCATGTTTGTGCAGTGAACGAAGAAGACAGCCAGGCAGATGTAATTAACGTTGGAGGAGAACTAAAGGAACGGGCATGCGATTCTCTTGTTATGTGTATTGTTACAACTTTGAATCAAGGTTTAAGAAACGGTGGAGGAATTGGAGATATTCTACGGGCCCCATCTAGTACAGTAAGTATAGAAACAAAGCCCGAAGGAAACGCTATTACTCATACGCATGTTAATTACGTTGCAGGAGCCCTTGTTCGTTGCTAGAGTCGTATACGATCTACTGTTCTTCTTCATTGTCATAATTATCGTTCTGAATCTTATCTTTGGTGTTATCATTGATACGTTTGCCGATCTGAGATCGGAAAAACAGCAGAAGGAGTTAATATTGAAGAATACCTGTTTCATTTGCGGTAAGATTATTGATATAATTATATTGTCATTTCATTTATTATATATTGTATGGTGCATATATCGTTAACCGATTTATCGTACATTGCTGTTTGTAACATTTCATTCGCAGGACTGAACAGATCATCTTTCGATAACAAAACGGTTTCCTTCGAAGAACACGTGAAACACGAGCATAATATGTGGCATTACCTCTATTTCATTGTTCTGGTAAAGGTGAAAGATCCTACGGAGTTCACAGGGCCAGAGTCTTACGTGTACGCGATGGTGAAGGTAATAGTCCATAGAGCTTCAAAAAATTGAATCATGCTTAAACTTTTAAGCTCTGTGTACTTTTTACAGGATCGGAATCTTGACTGGTTCCCAAGATTAAGGGCCAAATCGTTGGCAGCAGACGAGGGCGAAGGGGAACAAGTAGAGTTAAGAAGTTTACAATCTCAGTTAGAATCCACGCAACAGTTAGTGAAATGTTTATCTCAACAACTTACCGAGCTTCGCGATCAGGTAATTCATGTTTGAAAATTCTTACCTATATTTGGATATTATTTCCGATCGTTGTTAGTTTCGTGCACTATATTTGTCTGTTTTTAATCAGATGACGGAGCAACGAAAGCAGAAACAGCGGCTAGGCCTTTTGAATTCTGCATCCGCAATTTTACATAACGTAACAATGTAAATCTGAGATAAGTGTACTTCAGAATTTCCTTTTTAATCGTACATGAATCTCAATTTGATATTCTAACATGATATTTAATGCATAAGTATGTGTGTTCTTAAGAAGCATTTAAAGACATTGAGAAATATTATGAGAGTAACACGTAGCATTTGTACGGTTTTGTTCCTAATTTCAATGTAGGGTTAGATGAGAAAAATTATCGTACTCGATGAGTTGTATTGGTTAAACAGATTGAAGCATTTTACATCAAACATTAATATCTTTAAATATATTTTCAATCAGTTTCATCTCGTGCGAGTAATTTCTGTGAGGTCCGTGTTACTTAAAACGAAACAATCACGAAGAATATTGTCTTAAATAGAACAACACGATCGTTTTTATTGTTATACACACATAAATAGCCAAAGGATCATATCGAAATATGTAAAAGGAGTATGTTTAAAATTCCTATCGAGAGTTTTTAATATTTTTATGACTTGTTTAAAGCGAGTTCTTGAGAATGTGTTGTCTTTTATAGCCATAGAATGTGTATGTAAAATAACTGTCTGATTGATTTTATAGATTAGTTAATTATCACGGTTGTGTTTATAGATGTTTAAGTTTGTAAAATAGAGATCCCTTTCAATCGCTTGTTTTTAGGATCTGCGTGGAATGATTTCGAAAGATCCTCTCGACAAGCCTTTCCGAGTTTCCCAATTTTCGTATCGTTATGAAAAAGAAAAAAAAAAAGAAAAAACACGCACAGATTTGCGAGTAACGTGCGTAGAGACATTTTAACGAAACAAATATTTTTTCTAAGCATTAGGATGCTATGAAAGTTATTGAAGATTTTATAGCATCTACATCATATCATAGCATCTACATAACATCTACTATTTGCCTGATGTTGGTAAACAATTAAATTTATTAGAGTTGCGGAAAATATAGATAGACGATTACGATGATTGTTTCGAACATTTATCGCGTGGCGGATTTTCATGTGATTGCTCGTTAATATTTATAAATCAATGTCAATAAATATCGTTGTTCACGTCTGAACGTAAAATATAAATTAAGATAATTGTTGTATCCAAAGTATGGTGAATGGGAATCTATAGGAATTGTTATATTATGCACCGGAATCACTTACGAGGATCGTGTGCGATAAATAGTTATGTTTTTCGATTCGTTGAAAGTTTATTTTTAACTAAAATATTTTAACTCGGACGATATCCAACGTCTCTGTCTATATATATAAACATTTATACGTATATGTACATGAATATATGTAGTATCTAAATGGGTTTTAGAGGAAGGGACATGTTTTGACTTAATAAATATTTGAAGCAATGAAATTATTACAATGCAGTTGTACGTCCTATTCTCACAGGCGGCTTTCGACTTCCCGATTCAAGCTCTGCCCACTCTGCACACTCTACACACTCTGCACACTCTTGGCATCCGTTCACTTTGACATCTCAACTAACACTCTCTAACGTCTCTTTGCCTTTTTCCGTTCTTCGGGGAAGTTTAACGATATCGCGAATCACTTCACGACAATGCGGTTCCTGCACGTGCGATGAATCTACTTTGTCAGTCTGCTCTATATTGACCCTCGATATATCCGGCGCGTCTTTGAAATCGTCAGTCTGTTCGTCAAGTCGTAGAAAGGTCACCTCGCCTCGTTTAACCTGCAACTCTATCTGATCTAAAAAATCAGTGCCTAACAACAGACTG
This sequence comes from Bombus affinis, assembly GCF_024516045.1. Classification (NCBI taxonomy): domain Eukaryota; kingdom Metazoa; phylum Arthropoda; class Insecta; order Hymenoptera; family Apidae; genus Bombus; species Bombus affinis. Next base: position 15,044,442 of record NC_066350.1, read on the forward strand.
TGTTTTCCTAATACTTTATCTGAGACAACATGCGCAGTAACCGAAAATTCATGTCCGTCGGCCGTCATTACCTTCGCGAATTCACCCGAGGTCTCATTGTCAGCGGAACCCAAACCATCAAACTTGAGTTTACCATTTCCTAGCGGTGGTGATCCTAACCTCGCATACTCGTCTGATCGTACGAACGTGAGATCACTACCCGTATCTACCAACGATGTAAACCTACATTCATCTATCGTCACCTCCTTTATGTCCTCCTTCTTCTCGGGTCTCGAGATGACGTAAGTCTCCTTTGGTCGTGCAGTACACTTCGCCGCAACATGTCCAAATTCGTTGCAGCTGAAGCACTTCACACCTTCCTCTTTCTTCGGACACGTAACACTTAAGTGATCGTCACCGCCGCGATTAAAGCACCTTTTGGGATCACTGCTCGTTTGTCTCGACTGATTCCGCATTGCTGATCGTTCTGCTTTATCGCCCTTACGTTCCCCAAATTTTGTTTTCGCCTTCATGTCACTTTTCATCGCTTCATACTTCTTGAAGCGTTCCTTCAACTGCTGCATATTCCTGGCCCCGTATAGTATAGCTTTATTCGTGACCTCATCGGGAATACCCTGGATAATATAGTCGATTACCGACTGTGTATCGACTCTTCCTTGTCCCGCAATCTCACGCATACTATACATATATTGAAGCAGACTCTCGTCTGCTCTTTTCGTTCTATGCGCTAACTGCTGATGTACCTGCCGGTCACTCACTACGTCTTCGAATTCATCTACCAGCGCCTTTTTAAACTTCGCCCGGGACTTCGTGCATCGTTCCTGGCGTACGAAAGCTTGAGCAGAGCCCGTGAGAAGCTTCCTCGCGAAAGCCACCATGTGGATGTCCGACCAGCCACACACTTTCGCCATTTCCTCGAAATCTCTTATCCACTGAGTTACATTCGGTAGGTCATCTCCGCTGAATTTTTTTAACGAGTCTTCCACGTCTTCAAACGTTAACACCGTGCACTTACGCTCGTCTTGCCTTCGACGTCTTCCCACTGGAGTCACCCGAACTCCGCCGTCTTGACTATTGAGATCGTGATTCCCTGGACCGTTGCCGTCTAAACGGTCCCCAATCACGCCCATCTCATCATCGTCATCGTCTTCTTCTCGTGCACCGTGTTCCCGCTCTAAACGTACCGCAGCCAGCAATCGCGCTACCAGCTCGCGTTTTCTACCCGCTAATCTCAGCCGTCGTCTTCTCAGCTCGTCTTTTAACTCCGGTATTTGCATCTGAGCCACCTGCTCGTCAGTCAAATCTGCTTCTCCTGCAATGTAGTCACTCATTGTTCCGAAATATCACTTTCACTTGTCACTTAGCGCAATTGCCTCATCCACTCTCCAGCGAAGTCTCGACTCCATGAAAAAGTGGTTCCAAAAATGGGGCTTTAAAATAAACGAAAAAAAATCCTCCCATGTAACCTTCACGCTCCGAAAACAAACCTGCCCCCAGGTCACCATTAACAACACAATAATCCCAAGCAAGGACTCCGTAAGATACCTGGGCATGACCCTGGACAGGAGGCTAACTTGGAAAAAACATATCTCAGAAAAAACAAAGCAACTAAAGGAAAAACTAAGAAAATTCTATTGGCCCACGGGCCGACGCTGCAAACTATACATACAGAACGAAATAACCCTCTACAAGGCCGTAATAAAACCTGTCTGGACCTACGGAATCCAACTATGGGGAACAGCAAGTAACTCCAACATTGAAATACTCCAACGCTTCCAATCGAAAACGCTAAGATCCCTATTAAATGCACCCTGGTATGTTACCAACGAAACAATCCACCGTGACCTCAAGATACCTACAGTCAAAGATGAAATACACAAGTCCAGAAGCAGATATAACACAAGAGTCAACAACCACCACAACCCACTAGTCACCCAACTACTGGACACGACGGACCAGATCCGCAGACTAAAAAGAAAATACCCTCTAGATTAAATCCTTAGTTTCTACTAGAACCAACAATATAAAGCTATTATAATCCATGTCATTGTATCACGCCAAATTAAGTTACTGAAAATTCTCAACGAGAATTGATTGTAAATATTCTAATAAATAAAAAAAAAAAAAAAAAACTTGTCACTTAGCGCTCTAGATCCCGGACGAGCCCCCAAAATTTATGTAGTATCTTAATGGGTCTTAGAGGAAAGGACATGTTTTGATTTGATAAATGATATTTCAAGCAACGAAATTATTACAATGCAGTTGTACGTCCTATTCTCACAGGCGGCTTTCGACTTCCCGATTCAAGCTCTGCCCACTCTGCACACTCTACACACTCTGCACACTCTGCACACTCTGCACACTCTGCACACTCTGCACACTCTGCACACTCTTGGCATCCGTTCACTTCGGCATCTCAACTAACACTCTCTAACGTCTCTTTGCCTTTTCCCGTTCTTCGGAACAGGTATCCCGAAAGCCCCGTGGTCAAGGTCATGCAGCCTTTTCACGAAAACTGTCCACTTAAAAGACCCAACGGTATTGATGCTGAACGGTACTTTGTTTACAGTTCGGCCGATACCTTGGGCCTTTTGGCCCCGATACTACATATATTGTATGTTGATATATAATTTTCTTTTTCTTTCCTTTTAAATAGCGAAATTAGATGTATTGTATATATGGATACATTTTGTTGAATGTTTGTTACACTCCTCAAATAGTACGTGTTGAGAGTACAATTACGATATAACACGAAAACGTCGTTTTTGTCTGAACCAATCTTATGGGATATTAGCGAATTGTTATTTGAGACTTTCACCTTGCATCAGAGAGGATAAAATAAATCGCAGATGCGTTACCTGTAGATGTACATGTTTCATCTTTCGACCGTAGGATGTATAAATATGTATGTAGATTGTATTAAAACTCGTATGTGAATAAATCGTTCTTTTTTTATCAAATCACCTTATACGATTTAATCAACCTTTACGCGTGGTTGAGTAAGATTTTTTTAAAAGAGAATGAAACCAAGTTCATTTGTATTTGAGATTATTATAATAATATCAGGGATTTTACAATTCTTGCGTTCTACTCAATAGCAATGATTGGTAAATTTTATCCATCGATTTCCCTGACGCTGTGCGAAGTTAGAGATGATTATAGATATAAAGGAAATGTGAGATCCATCGATTAATTTTCCTTACACCAAGCTTTTGCCTGCACGAAAAATTCTTTCGTGTTACGTAAAATAAAGAATTCATTTCACCTGTCGTTTCTTTTAATGCCACATACATTTGGTAATGTTAAAGTAAGGATCGAATCCAAAAATTAAATATCCCCGAGCCTTCGGGACTTTGGTGCGCTATGACAAACATTCAGGTGAAAATTCACAAACAACGCGTAGTTTCTGTTTTATTTTATTCGTACTTTATATGAAACAATTGACTATTTATTGTGTCTTAAGTATACGCGGCTAGTACATATATGTAACATATATCTTTTCTTCGTAAGTTAGACGTGCCTTGTGCAAAACCGGTACATCCATTGAAGGAACAGATCGCATTACAATCGTTGTGAGGACGTGATCGAGTAATCTTAAAAAGGAACGGTACACACGTAATTTCGTTTCTCTTGGTTTTTCGTTAAGCGACGATTCCTTACGAACAAACGAAATCTCTGTCGAGAAACGACTCACCGATTTCAAACACAAGTCACTTAAATCACATGCCCCTCTTTCCTGGCCGACATTAATTACATTTATTAAACGCGCGTCTCTTCTTCTCTTTTCTCCTATAACGATACTCTCGTTTTAGCACGCCGATTAATTACAGTCTGACTTTCATCTCTGTTTCGACGAGGTTGCGGAAAAGAGACTGCCGACTATTCTATTCGAGCTTGTTCGTTTATTATACAAATCTTAACATGCGTATGCATCAACGCGATTTGACTGCTATCCTTCGTATAGATTAGTCGTATCGATCATTACCAGCCTTCCAACGATATACGTATAAATTGCACTCTGATAAAATTCAGTCTTTCTATTCGCTAATGTAAATCGATTCTCAACAATTTCAAAATTAATAACGAATTCTTAATGCACACGTTTCTCTATTATTTATTTAAAAAAAAGAAGAAAAACGTTAAACGACAAATCGTGCAGATTATATTTGTTCGAACGCAATGAACGAAAGCTTGAAACGTTAACGAGAGTATCGGGATCAATCGATAATGTCGAAGGTTCGTAATGATTCGACGTATCTCGCGAAACACGAGACCGTCTAATACGTGTCACGATTTAATCAGAAGTTTCAACAGGCATTAAAATCTCTGGTAAGGTAACTGTATTATTTCGCAGTGAAATAATACAGCTCGTGTTATCGTAGAGTATAAAAGGACGACGTAAAATAAATAACAGAATTCGCCATACCATACAGTCACAAACCACGGCATATTGTTATTCAGAAACAAAGAATATTACTCGTAATATTCTGTACAAATAATGGTAGCAATACGACGGCGTTGTAAAACGTATGAAAACCGGTGGAAACATTTCCGCACCGTTGGATGGTTCTTTTTAATTCGATTAGCCTGTTTGCCTGTTTAGTTTAATATTTTCCTTCTTAGTCGATACGTATATTAAACATTCACAGTCTAGCCTTTATTTCCATCTTAATCTAACGACCAATCGCGTCTCCGAAAGTAAATCAAAATAATTTCTTCTTCGTAAAATATTCTTCGGAAATTTGTTTCATTTATCGTTCATTTCATCAGCGAATATCTTTTTTCTCTTTCTCTCTCTCTCTCTTTTGTTTAAGCAAGCAAGAAGAGATTTTCGATGAACTTCCGGACGAACGCGTTAACAATTATTCGAAATGTGCCTCGGGCACTCGAAGCTCGTTCGTTAAAATACAATCTGTCTTCGTTCGCGGGTTCGCGCTATGTTTTACGGTAAATTGTAATTTACAATAATGCTGAGGTCTTAACGTAGTTCGTGATACTCTGTACAAATCCTACCTATTCTATCCACGTATGTACAAGGACCTATAATTATATAGAACTTCTTCTTACACGTTTATTTTGGCATTTGCGTGAAAGTGATGACGCGTGATTTCTTGCTACTTCAAATCCGTGCATCGCGTTTTTTCCCCCTCCCCCTTGTTTCGTCTCGTTACTTTAAATCGCTATTAAATTATATTCATACGCGTTCGCAGGATGTGACGTCTAGAAAGAAACGTTGAATATATCTGCGTATATAAAGAATAGAAAGAAAAACAATTTCTGATTTTACGATAGTTTGCGCCAATTGATGAAATTTTAAATTGGCTTAATCCTCGTATTTGTAAAATTAAGGAGGAAATTAAAAACAGTACAACGATATTAATGACGATGGATGCGTTTAAATGTTTCTTCGTGAACGTCTCATCCTCTATATGTATCATATAGATTTATGTATGTATATGCATATGTATGTATAATATGTACATGCTCTATTAGACTCTTATAGTTAAAACGAGTGGTATACATACACCGACTGATTTTTAGTATATATATATTTTCTCTCTTTCTGATTCGCGTTTAATTTATTTTATATATATATATATAATTCGACTAGAGCGTGAAATTCCAAAATTCGATTTCATGCCTTTCATTCTTTGCCAATAACGTTCCCTTATCTGTGTCAATTTATCCGATGAAATTTTAACTTTATCAACATCCACCGGCACGTGACGGCGCCGAACACGTTCAATATGTTAAAAGGTTGGTAATCGAAAAATACTTGAAAAACTTGGACTAAATTGTTTCGGAATTCTCGTGTCCTTCGATCAGTCATATTCGATGGCCTTGCCTCGCGTGAAATTGCGATTGCGAATTAATCTTCATTACGCGTTTTATTAATCGACATTTATATCGGCACGACGAATTTCCATTCTACGTGAAAAACTCAGTTGCAAACCGGATAATAAACTTTTACAAATTAATTGCTGAATATTACCGTCCAAAGGACTTCGTTTAACCGGTAATTATTTTCAAACGATCTATTCGATATAAATACATAGAGTTCTCGTACGATATAAAAGCGAGGTAAATTCATGGTGATTGATTTCAATATTTTATCAAAAGTGTGCTCCGTGATTACCAGCGCGGTGGTTCTGAAACTTTTACGGGCAAGTTCTCCACAATGCTAGCGAACGTAATATTTCAGCAAACTAACACGAAACTTTATCAAATTTCCATAGAGTGCGCCTCACTTTACGCGATCATCGTTCCGCTCTCTTTAAACGCTTTACTATTTTAAACTTTACATTATATTTTATTTCTCAGAGAACTGAATAGCTGAAAGAAGTTTTTTCTTGAGGAAACACGAACCTCGTTAGTATGATATTTTGTATGTGTGTGTGTGTGTGTAGTGTATATTATTAAAAGTCTTAGGCTCGTTCGCAGTAGTTTGCCTCTCATCGTGAACAGGAACGTGTACGGATACGGTGTGTCGAGTTGATCCACTCAACAACCGGCCGCGTAGGCGAGGAGTATCGCGAACAGAATTAGGATCCGCGCTTTCAGTAACCTGTTTCCGGTTGAGGAGCGGAGCACATGATTCGGTACCGGTGGGGGCGACGGTTCGCTCTTGTGCGTGTTTGCGATTACAAACTGACTGCGCCATTTCATCGTGTATTCCGGTGCTGTCCTTCCTAGAGCCTGCAATCTGCGAACAGATGTAACAATATTGCCATAACATTTTATAATTATCTTAAATTTAACTATATATATTTTTTAATCAATTCCGCTCGTGCCTGTTAACTTCGACAAAATTGAAAAAATCATTGAACAGATGCCTGCTGTTATTGTAAGTCAGTCAAACAGCTGATATTCTTGAGAATTATTTATTTGATACTCGATTAGCATCTGTTTAGAAATCGAATATCGCGTCTGATATAATTAGGTTTCTCTTTCCATTCTTTCGTCTCTTTTCGAAACTTGACGCGAGTGAGCCACGCGAGTACATATGATCACGGTATTTCGATCGAAGCACAGTTCTACAACATACAAAGATAAAATGATTACGCGTTTTATACATTATCTTTCTCAGGTATTTCTAGATATTTTATGTACAATTGTAAGATGGAAAATATATATCTTGAAGTAAGTGTTATCTTCTTCTGGCATTTGTATATTATTCTTCCTTGGATGTATAAAGAAATATTCGTATCTAAAACGAACACAAATCAAAATACGCAAGAAACGAATAAAAGAAGCACGGCAGAACGTACGATCTTGCCGATGCGCTCTCGAAGTCGTATTCTCTGAAACGCATCGCTATTCCTGACTCTCCATCAAGACCAAGCCAGAACGCGATTTTTCATCCGCGAAAATACAAAAACAAAACGATCTTTCACCAGACTCGCGCGCGAAACATCGAGGAATTCCATTCGCGGCTTCCCACGTTCAGGAAACGTCGTATCGATACACAAACCATGACAAATGTAATCTCCGTGCGACTTATCCGGCTTCGAAACGATTCCCCATCGGCGCTGGATAAATCTTTCCGGGCAATCGATTTTTAAGTTGCCGTTACATCGGCGCAAAAACTGGGCTCGCGCGCCGATATAAATTGCTCCTATAATTCAGGCCGCGGCGTCGTAATCTCTGTGCGGAAAGTGTCGCGTAACTGTCGTTATGTCGGCGTCGATGGACGAAGTTTCCGCGAACTTCCGGCTAATCGGTCCATCGAACGGAACTCACCTAACCACCACGGTGTTCGTTTTCCATGGCAGGGTGAAATTTTTGTGGATATTTCTCGAGCAGAACGTGTGCAACCTGAGTCCAGCTGGATCGCCGTTCTTGCTGTATTCGTGTATTGTTAAATTCCAGGCGGTGCAAGGACCTAGAAGCAAGAAAAAGAGAAGGACAAAAAGGAGAGTTTTGGCTATCACGAATTTTTGCCAAGAACACAAGAATCAGCAATGGTTGTGCATCCTTTTATTTCCTAAAAAAAGGTCACATAGGCGGCTTTACGTCGAAACTATGGAGATTACGCTCTTGCAATATTTGCGTAGTATTGCGCTTTTAAAATTTGGGATTACTTTATTAAAACCTTTTAAAAGCTACATGGACGGTATTATGGAAGCTGCGGAGGATTATTCCGTTGAAACTTTCCTATGTGGTATTCCGTTCAAAAATTTAAGATCCTTTTATTTAAATTACGATGAAATAACGATTTTGCGCTATAGTCAGTTATAATTTATATTGGAATAATTTAAAATCGGTTATGGAGTATTGAACAGATTTAAAAATAGCACGAGAAGGGAAGATACGAGGTTAATGGGTATAGTTAAATCGTCATCGAGAATGCTCGCTTTTCACGTGACCATTTCACGAGACGAGCACGAAACGCATCAATGTCGCCGAACAACCAATTAAGAGAGGTCGTTTCACAATCAATTGCCGCGGATGTAACGTTTGACGTGTGTCTGTAAAAAGGACTATCGATGTTTCAGCAATCATCGAGAGCACGGTATAATTGGAAGCAATTGGTTCGCTAACGTATTCGGGACTGTATAATTTTCGCGCGTTTCTATACGTATTATGTTTCGTTTCCTTTTTCTCTCTTTTTTAGTATCATTCATAGCCCGACGAATTTTTCCCACGGCAGAACTGTTTTCGCAACGCTGCTGTAAACAAAAACGAATGACTATCGATGAAGCGTAAAAAATAATGCACACATAGAAATGCCTGGTCTATACCTATACCTTCGATCTCTTTTATTTTATTTTTTTTTCTCTCTGTGAACGTGTTTTCTGTTGTTGTTGCTTTACGAATGATAAATCTATTCCGGGAAGAGAAATTGGGAAACGATTTTTCGTTTTTTGGCCACACACATAGTTTTTGGTCACATACGAGCTTTTTCAATGATTTTCACGAAATGTTTGAATATCAATGGCTTGAAAAAATTCCAACTCTTGACGCATGCAAATCGCGAATCGCATCCTTTTTTCTCGGTTTGGAGTTTGCGTTCAGGGATTTGTAGCTTTTTTTCATTTTTTTTTCCGTTGACGCATCAACACGAGCTTTGGAGTTTTCCTGGGATATCGAGTTACTAGAAACCTAATGCACGGCTCGGTGCTGTTATATTTTCGTGGTACGCGCACTTCGTCGAATTTGATCGATCGAAATTTTGATGAAACAGACTGTGCAAAACTGCAAGACAGAAACAGACATCAATATTATATTACGTTCCAATGTTTAATTTATATTTTGTTTCTTTAGCATCAGCCACTTTTATCTTGCTTTGTTTAGTTACACGGTTCGGTTAGTTAGTACTTTGTTTGTTATTTGTTAGTTGTGTTTCTTCGAATTTTTAAATTTCATCTCTCTGTTGTTTTCTTTTTTATATTTAATCTTCAATTTTACTCGAGCAAGTAGAATAAGGTTCTTCAATGATCAGACAAATAAAAGAGGTATGTTTGCTTAGAGAAACATATTTTGTAGATTTCAAATAAACCCTTACTTAGTCCTTAGACATCTCGTCAAAGTTCATACGTAGGAGGTCCAATTCAAAGGCTGCTCGTAATTAATTTATAAATCTTTTAATTTGATACATTTCTATTAAATCAAGTTCTGACACAAAAATCTACTTTATGTACTTTGCTAAAAGTAAAAAGAAGGGAGCGAAATGTCGCCTAACTAATAAGAACACGAAATCACATATCCTGCAATCCTTAAAATTAATCTAAGAACCCTGTATCCGCCATTTAGACACACTTATACACAAACACAGAAGCGAGTACCATTGCCTTACTCTGTGAATTCATCGTTCACGAAACGTGGACGATTGGTCGTGTCGAGGAATCCGGCGAATAAAAGAAAACAGCATCGAGCCCGGAATAGAAACAGAGATCGAGGCCAATGTGCGAAAGCCATTTCTGGGGCTGACTGGTTCCAACAGCTTCGTTCCTTTGCAACGTTCTAGCGTTTGTTTCATGGTGCGAATATAGGCGAGCAATGAAGATAGACGGGAGAAGGAGGGCCAGAAAAGGCCAGGGAGCACCGGCAGAAAAAGGAAATCGAGGGAAAAAGGGAAGCCGGATTCTTTAAAGACCGCTCGGAACGACCGGTTCTTCTTTCTGTCTCTCGTTGTCCTGCCGCGTCCAATAGTCCCTTTAATCTCCAGCTCTGTCTGCCATTCGTTCTCGGGCCACCCTCTTCCCCAGAAGAACCCGTTCCACCCATCTTTTTAACCTCTTTTTCCTTTTTGTTTACCCGGTTGCTTTCGTTTGTCGCTGGCCTTTCGATCCGATTCGCACCCATATCGGGCTCAATGGCGCGGATCGAAATTCCAACGGAGTAGCCAAGGCTCGAATTGAACGAAATTCGCCGGTGGACAAAGCGTGGTTACGGTAAGTGGGCGCCTTTGATTTGCCGCTGAATCGCGCACGATGCATCTTTGGATTTGGTGGAAATTCGGAGAGCTTGGAGAAGTAAGATTTTGGGGTCTTTTAAAGGTATCTTTACCATTCTCTTTTCGACTTCACCACTCAAAAGGATACAATTTTGTTTAGCGGCGTATATCTAAGGATATAATAATATATCTTTCTGTAATTCTGATCTTATGTTCTTGATGCAGTATAGATGCAAACTGTGCGGAAGAAAGTGGAAGGAAACAAGTATTTTTATAAATACGAAGACGCGAGTTTATTGGTACGAGAAACGGTCGATTGGCTGTGCCTGTGTCTTATATTGGCGTCAGTGTTGATTCTTTTTGAATCTTTCGCAAATATATTTGTTTGTTTAATTAAGATAATTAGAGCAATGCCTATGCATGATCAATCGTCAGTGACGTCTATAATATCAGAAATCAACGTATTAGGGATGAATATTTCTAAAGATTTTTTTATTAGTATTAGTAAAAATAAAAGATTCCTTACGGCTTTGGCCAGATTTCACTTCGATAGTGAGCTGTCGATCCGTCAAAGAGTCTAAGATCCACGTGCACCTCTGTTGGTAATACTGATTGAGCTTTAAGCCACTGCTGGCTAGGTCACCGCCATTGACCTCGCCTTCCGGCTTGGTCGTTGTGTGATAACCGCAGTAAGTGTCCTTGATAAACTCGTAAGCCGCACGGAAATTGAGGCCTGCCTTCGAGGACCTCGACCATTCGATGTACACTGGTGTCCAACTACGGATACCGACTGGCAGCCAGTCCTGTGGGATACATACTATACCAGTTGACTTGTATTTCAAGCGTAGAAAGCGGTTTCCGAGTTTATTTAATGTCCCGTTACGAAACAATATTAACACTGTAGATTAAACATGAATATTCAGAACGAAAATTGTGCAATGCTTAATATCTATTATCGAGTTCAGAGAGGAATTAATATTCTCGTACAAGACCATTTATCCGTTATGAACGTAATTTATACTATTTTCAGCTGTTTGATAATTATAAAGGGGTGTTTGCCGGATTAAAAAGCAATCGACGATAATATAGTATAAGCATAGTACAAGAAAAGTCTACTCTACTAGATTCTGTATAGAAGTTGATCCAATTCGTAATGTCGATCATCGAGAAATTAACGCTGGAACAACCGATGATTGACGTACACCCACTTCTACCGGGAGGGGTGAAATGACTTGTTTTTTAAATCAACAAGTAATTTAATTTGCATTTCTATCATTGCCTCTTGATTTTACAGTACTGTTCTAGAAACTCCACGTGACATTCATATTCAATTTCGTACCATAATTAATATTAGTTTGTAACATAATTTATATTTATATCACTGCTGTCTGGTCATATAATATTATTCAAAAAATTCCAAAAGTAACGACGTAATTTTATTTATAGGATGTTACAAAGATTGATTTGATTTTGATCGATTTTGGTTCATTCAAATCGCTGAGAAGTGGAATCGACTCGTCAGTAGCAGTTCCTGCGATCCTTATGATCTCAAAGGAACATCCCTCATTGCTTTTCATAATAAGTACACTCCATAGAAAAAGATTGCAACAAAATAAGATAACATAATAAGATGGCCTTGAAACATAAAAAATTGCAAGATTCTCGAACGATCGATAGAAACGCGTCCGTTAAAAATTCGCGCGTTTCGCTCTGGATGACGAACGAATGCCGGTTTGGAAATAGATTTGACAGAGGGCCTTCTTTCTTTCTCCCGACTCGATTCTCTAAAAAACAATTTCTCCTCTTTTGTCTACGTTGTCTACTTTCGCTCAGTACACGTCGGCATTATTTGTTTTATTCAGCGGCCGGTGAAATCGTTCGAAGTAATTCCACGCCGGTTGATGGAATAGGTGTTGAATAGAAATGGCAGAGCGCATTCAGTGCTCCGCCAATACAATCGGTGAGCCGGGCCGTTTGTCCGTGAATGAAAGTTGAATGAAACGGTGACAGTCGAACGTGGGCGGTAGAAATAAAGTGCGGTGGGTGGCAGGCGGAGAAAATAAAAAAAAAAAAAAAAAAAAAAGAGAAGGGAGAGGGTCGCTGGGCGAACGTTTCTCGAATTAAACGATCTCGATCATCGACGATCTCCCCGGTTATCATCGAGATCGAAGTACCGCACGATTTTGAATAGTTTACTCTTGGAACGAGAAACTCATTGATATTTGAATGAACTTGTATATAGCTTTCTTGAATTGTTCATTTACTTAGGTACGGCATTACCGAAGTACATTGTCGAATTCTGGTATTATATCCTGGTTTGAGTCTTTTACTTTTGTTCTAGCAAACAAAAATATACTTGATGGTTTAAAGAAATAACGTAAGTGGCACGACGAGGTACGAAAATCAACAAAGATTCTTTCATATTGTCCTTAAACTGTTTTAAAGAAATTTTTTAACGTTGGCAAAATGTGATTAAGAATGAAAATAGATCGTGTAGATACAGCATCGTTGACCTTTGTGAATAGAATATGACACCGAAGTTTGATCGTGTCATTTAAACTCTACTTTTTGATACTACCGCTATCTAATTGTATGAAATAAACCAAAAGCTATAAAATATATTCTTTCTGCCGAACCTTTTAGACACAGGATATTTGCATAAAAAGACTGAGAAAGGCTCGTGCTCCTTGCACGGAGACAACGAACAGTGGAATTCTCATAGGTAACCGTAGGTAAAGTTTATAGGAAGTCTAGCGTTTACCTGATAATTTCCACAGAGGCAGGTGACGATGTGACCGGTTTCAGAGACAAGCAAAAGATGGTCCACGTTCTCCAGGGTTATGTTGCTGACACAGTGACAGCCGCTGTCTCCGCACTTGGTCTGGCAAGGGTTGTTCGGACCCTGCTTCGAGCTGCTCTCGATCTACGGACAGAGGAACAACAACGACTGCCACGACCGCTCACGATCTGGCATTGTCTAACCAAGATTCTCGCAAGAATCCATGGAACTTTCTCTTGTTCTATGAATTTCTCACCATTCTTCTTCTCTTTCACGCAAACTTCTTCTTTTCTTTCATTCAATTCGATGAGCTTGACGTAGAAGTAGATTCGGATTTAAATTCTCCGAAATATACAGATGAAGGTTGCAGGAAGAAAAGTGATAAGTGTGTTCTTGCGGATTTTTTTGATTTTAATGTCGCTTTATGACTAGAAAAGGAATATTTGAATATAAAATGGCTAAAAGTGGAAAGAACATGTTAAGCCCAAAGACGTAGTCGACAAAGTTTTGTAGAAGCCAAAGTTATATCAAGGCGTACGGTATTTTTACATTATGAGCAATATTTTTGAAACTACCAAGAGGGGCAAATTAAATCTAAGGATTATTGTAACATATTGATTTTGAAAATATGATTTATAGTCTTCTTTGTGTATTTTTCGATCGCCTCGTGGAAATATGGAAATTTCGATGAAACATGTATCAAAATTTAATACCAAGTATCAAATTGATCGGTGGATGAATTCGTACAGTATTATGTCTATTTAAAAAAATACAAAATAAAACAGAATTAAGAAGCTTGACATTTTAAAATGAATAAGAAATACAGGAGGTTCGTAGAAAATATCGGATGGGATATAAAAAGCATAGACTCGATCATTCTCCGAAAAATGTCTCTGTCAAAGGATTATTGTTGAATTCGAGTGGGCAAACAAGAATCGTGAAACTTACGCGAATGATGACCGACTGATTAGCTGCTGGAATGAAGTGCTGCCTGCATTTTATGGGACCCTCCATGGCGAATAATCGGTGAGGCTCCGGATGTACCACGGAACCCTTCACCGGTGACGTCAGTCCGTAATATTCGACGTCGCACACGCTGGCCGGCTGTTGAGTGCCACCCTCGCGTTCTGAAATATCGACAAGTCGTTGCTGTCGTTGAACGATACGAATTCAATCGACGAAGCCGGCGTCGCAAGGATTAAAACTATTTTCGATGCTCCGATGACCAGTCGAATTGCCAGATAAATCGCTCTCCCTCCAACGAATGTTGCATTTAACGAAGATCGTTCGTTAAACGATTCTACGTTTCATCGAATATATTTAATGTGTTTTATTCAATTTCTTTGCAATCCTATTGTAAAATGGTTTTCTTTACATGAAAATTGACCTACAGAGAGGTAATAACTTTGGTTAAATGAATATTAGAGGATGGTTTAATCTGTGTTTAGCGGTTCGGCCTGTCCGACTATCAATCTTCCCATTCTACTTAAACGGCGGTTTTAATTACTTCGTGTTGATTATTTTCATCTTTTTTATATATTTCCGATACTTTGACAACCGGTCAAATTGCAAGATAAATCACTTTCCCGTCAACCAACATGATATTTAACGAAAATCGTTCGTTAAATAATTTTACCATTTCATATTTAATCTCTTTTATTTTATTTCTTCGTAGTTCTGTTATAAAATGATTTTCTTTGAGTGGAAATTGAACCACAGAAAGTTAATAATTGTGGTTAAACGAGTATTCGAGCGCCGTTTACTCTGCATTTGGTTGTTTCGCGTCTAGTTGGTAACCTTCCTGTTCTACTTAAACGCCAGTATTCTAATTAATTTGTGTTTTTTTAAAGACAATTCTTCTTCCTATTTTTTTCACACATTTTACTTTCTTTTAGGTTTATACGCTATACCTTTATGCATAATTTATAGTTGGTAACAATCGTCAATAGCAAAGCCTCAGGAGCACAGGTTTCAGAGAAAAAACGATTTAAACGAGAGAAACTGAATATTGGACTGTAACATAAATTCCTCTTGTTTTTATATATACTTTAGTAAAGGTAAAAACAGGATGAATTTATGTTAAAACTCAGTATAATATAACTTTATTTATATCATCATTTATAAGACATAAATGTAATACAAACTGCAGCAAATTGTACCGATAGACGGTCATATTAAAGTCAAATGCACGGTACTATATCGTCAAGTTCATTTCCGCGCAATCGAGGCGCGCGATACTTTGTCGCACGACGATTTCGTCATTCAACGTTGGCGAGATGTCGGTTAAATTAGCGGAGTAATTTCAGTGACGCGAACGATACGTCAAACGTGAACTCGTCACGTTGTAAAAGCTCGCCGCGCGTTGTTGCGCTGGGTAACCAAAATTCTGCGCGCGATGCGACCTCAGTAAATAAACATGAGCGTTAATTGTGAGTTTTCCAGAATCGTGTTTAATAAAGTAAAATAGGAAACATGTTTGCGATGAGATGGAATTTTGTACAAACGATTCACTCTCTTATGGTTATTAACGCAATTCCTGTACATACTTCTCGCTACAGTTTTTGTATAAAAATTAAGGAAATATTTGAAAGTTTGAACTGATGATACTTTGAGTATAATATAATATTTTCTTTGACAATTTTACTAAATCCGAAGCAGTAAATAAGGAAAAGCGTTATATTAAAATTTTCACCGTTTGGTGTTCTTAAATTTAGAAATATACTCTTTCGAGATTTGCAAGATTAAAGTATAAATTATTATAACAACAACGCATACAACTACATAAAAACTATGATTATGAGTAATCTAACGTTCTCCTTTGTACTCAAAACTATTCCTTTCTCCGCTATAATTATTACTAGTTACTGAAATTAAAAGTTTGATATTTAATTACAGTTTGCATAAGACTCTGGTATTATAAGAATTTTATTTCTACCAGGAAAATAGAAACATTTCTCCTTTCTCGTTCTTTCTTTACGCAAGTTCCCCTCCAAGAGTTTCAGAAGACATCGGTCTCGTGTATGCACGGAAACAAGGGAACTTTCGCTGCGAGAACACTCCGATATCACCTATTTTTGCTAACTTTTCCATGTTTCTAACTTCTTTTCCTTCCTCTAAGTTCTTTCCTCGAGTTTCATTTTAAGGACATTTTCGTTTTGCATATTCGTTTCGTATATGCAATGCCTGTTTAAGATATGATTTCACAAAACGTGTCTGTGTATTTCGATCTTTTACGATCGTATTATACTTATTAAGACTAGCGTAATGCAATTCGAATATTTATACATATCATACGTAGAATGATACAGAAATATACGTATGTTGATTTTGCATCCAATTTTTAGATTTATTTTTAATAAATTGTCTTTTTAATTTATCGTAACAATAATATAGTTATATTGAAAAAAAATCTTTCACGTTTATTTACACGCTTCCATGGTGATATGAAATATCTCACTTTTTAATTACAGTCAAATACTTATGTAAACAAATGTTATGAAATCGAATATATGGATATTTACTTTGCACGTTCCTCCGCAGCATTTGCAGTTTTTTAATATTTGTATCTATAAATAGTCGAATGTCGATTTGTTCGATTATTTCATTTTATTTTATATTTTACAGGCTTCATTTTATCTCAATTGAGAAATACGTCGAGCTTTGAATTATTTGAATTACGAAAAATAACTGATGATAAAATTAAGCAGTGTCGGTTTAAAAAAACTGTAAGATGCTTTCAAATAATTTCGAAATTTTCATCGATCTGATCATTTCTACGAAACGTTAACAAACTCCTACAAACATTACAAAATCACACATTTCTTTCAATTGACTAAATATTTCCTGGATACAAAGTTGTGCCTGATTCAAAGTTCTGTTCACCGAGTCTCAAAAGTTGCACAAATAAAAAAATAGGATCCGATTTCGTAATAAATCTACAAATACGTAAAAGTCCTGATTTCCGAAGAATATTTTCGAATAAAGCAGCGACGCTAAATGAGATCTTTCCGCAAATCTTTTTCTTTAGAAAAAGGAGTTGTATGAAAAAGTAGCTACCAAAAAAATACTCTTATTTTCAGTCCCAGCAAGTTTATAGGAAATACTTTGATCCTTCTTTTTCATATCTTCTTTTTTCGCCGGAATATCGAACGAATTTATTACTTTGATGCGTTTTCGCGGAGAACAGCCGCGAAAGCGAAATTTGCACGTTTCGTTTCGTATGCGAAAATTTCGCGAGGCCATCGCGAGCGAAGGTCGGTGGTCGAGCAGTTTTCGTATATAAGGAAATCGGTCTCTCAGGATGAGATAAAATTTTACGCACCGATAGATTGTCCTTTGGTATTACGGCAATACCGATCCTAAAAGCGACAATCGGTGAATTTGCATGCGAGAAAAATTGCACGATAGTGTTATTCTAGGCCGTACATTCTTTCTCAAAAGAATATTCTATTAATCGAGAAGTCGAGTCAATGTTCGTATAATATTTGGGTCGGATGCATAAATGCATGACGATATCGTGGTTCGTCGATCAATCTGACATGTCTTTATTATCGTTTCGGGATTTCATCGTAGAGTAAATCTTCTCCATGTACAAACAATCTTTTAGAAAATGATACGATATTGTGAATATATATTATGTACATTTTCTTCTAAAAATAAAAGATTAATTCAGATTATACATTTGTGACATTCAAAACTATGTTTCTAACTAAAAAGAAAAGGAAAAATATTGCTTTCAATTTTTAGTGAAAATCGCAAGCTTTTCAAAATTGCAAATTCATAAATTAGAGTGAAAATTCAAGTGAAAATTAAGCAGAATTTAAACAAGTTAAAACATTTAAGGGACACGCAAGTATGAAACTCATCATCTTCACAATTCATTCTCTTTGATCGTTTAAGATATTTAGGAAGATATCTTCTCATTTTAAATTGATATTTAAAAAGAATAATTAATGACTTTCCACTCACCAAACGTTTGATAGATCGATCTGCGCCGTGCTTTCGATCCATCGGCAAACAGTAGCGCTCGATGGCATTATTTCGTAACACAAAGTCATCAGTACACAATGATGGTGTCCGGAGAAAAAAATTGGTGACCGTTAATAACGGGAAAATGTCACGAATTGAAAGTCAGCATGGCGACAAACTGCCGGCATCGATTTGACGATGATTGACGGATGTCGTGGTCGTTCGTCAACGTTATTACGTTTACACGCGGTATACGCGTGTCTGAACACGGCGTTCGTCACTCGATCGATAAGTCCGACTCCGTGGTCGCAATCGAAATTGAAAAACCTAATCAATGGCCAACATGTCCGGAAAAAGTTTTCCATGGACTTGTCGAAACGGCCACGTACCAATATTACTTTTCGCTTGTGTTTAATCGATTCGCTAATATTAGTAATTATTAAGTTACTGTTCGTAAAATGAACAAGTATGAAATAATGCGCGACAAGGTAGCCAGATAAAAACGTCAAAGAGAAGACTGAAATAGGTCGGAAAAGTCTGTTCATATAAATTGCACGTTTCGAATTTAGGTAGTTCAGCAATGGGTTATCAGAGTTTCACTACGATTAACTCTGTCCTCGTACAGGGATTGGTAGGAGATGCTGGTTTTATTAAATATTCATCGGGGAGTCTGACGATTTTCATCGTTTATCATTACGCGTCTGCGTCGGCGTAAGAGTGATTTTTCGGATGATTGCGTTTTTCTGTGCGCGACACAGGATAAATCCAGGCTGGATTATCGATTTCCATTTAATGGACACCCCATAAAGGCGAATAAAATCGGTGCAGGTGTGTAATGAACGTGTCCGTATTTGCATACGCGGTTCTTTTTTGGCTTAACTTCATACGACAATCAAATTCAAATCGCGCATCTATATGTTCGTTCCGATATATTACGATCTCCTTATACGATCACGATCAAATTCGACGCTATACTTTATTTTCCTTCTTTTAAATTACCACATGCAATCTCTTTTCATTGAATCTAAGCGAATTACGTTTCGTTAAATTATACATGAAATTTAGAACAAAGAAAATTTACGTATTCAGCATCCTTTGTTCCAAGGTTCCGTTATTAAGGTAGCACACATGACAAAGGATGTAGCAGTATTACGTCAAAGGCTCTTATCTTTGCTACATGGTAAAGACGTAGTATAATATCGAAGATCTTCCGCCCCTTTTAAGCCGAAAGACACTATATGGAGTTATCAGATATGGGGGTTGTCAATAACTTTTTCACAGCTTATCGCGTTTTATTTTTAATTAGATAATTTTAATTAACTTAATATAACTTGATTCGAGTAAGAAATCGTACAATTTAATTCTTATTCTTTTTCTTCGCGTAAGATTTAAGCCACACTTGCAATTAGTATAAGTAGCTGCTTTACAGAATAATCTACTTTCAAAGTAGGAAAGAATATCTCTTTAAATATAAACGAACCTATCTTCACGTTTCTTTTCTACTTAACAAATTATCAGACAATAGGAAGCTCTCGTAAACTTTTTGGCACCACTTTCCAACCCTCGTCTCGTACCAGACCTTTCCATCGCCTTCCAAATTTTTCAAGAGAATCAAGAAGAGAAAACTTTACGAAGGAGTGAACGGCGATAATCGGACCCAATAAAAGATTCATAGCCGTTCGATCGAACGACCAATAGTTCCCGTCTCTTTTCGCCACCATTGGGTAACATTATGGCAGCATCTTATGGTTCTGTTCTATCGGATGGTTACGTGTCTAACTATAGGTATATGGAGGTATAAAAAGATCCAAGAATAAACTTTGGTGCTAATAAATTGATTATTCAAAGAATAGAACAAACTGAATGGTAGATAACGATGTTCTGTTGTCTGTTCTGCTTGTCAACTTTTATAATTGCGAGTTAGGGTTACTAATTTTAATAGAAACGTGTTATTAATTTAGGAATACTAATTTTGAGGTATAAGAAATTTAGAAAAATACACATTGATCGTTAATTTGCATTCATGTGATTAACATTGATTACGATCAATTAAAAGGCAGGAGAAAATGATATTCTTTCAATGTATTTTGAAATTTGCTGTTGTTAAAGTCATCTTCTTGTAGCGAATTAACTCGTTTATTTTGTCTTTTGAGAATCGAACATTGATCGAATAGTAACTTATTGTAATGAAATTAAAAAGCTACTAAAAGACAGAGTTGATCAGTTTTGCTTTTGCAAGATTTGAATATCACTATCTTAATTTAAATCACATGTTCATGAGTGTTAAATTAAGCTCTTTTTTCGGATATTATTTTAGGAAACGCGAGTTGTACGCTCGCTGTACGCCTACAATGACCGTAAATGCAGCTGTATGGATAGTGCTACGTTCTTGGCCACGAGCCAACTAGGTTCTCGGATTATCATGTGCACGGACGCATCTATATTCATCCGGTTAAGGATTCGGATGGTCCGATACATCGGCCTACAGGGGCAGTAATTAGTCGTTGGTAATTAGCAGCCAGACTAAAGCACTTGGTCTCGGATAGCTCGATCGAAGAATAGAAGTCGAAATAATTGATCTATCGCATAGATACTGCCGCATGATTTTTCTCTTCTTTCTCGTATCGATCGTATCCTCCGCGTAAATTAATCCTCGAAGCATTGGACACGAATGAAAATTCCTTGCTCAGTTCGTTTTAATTAAAAAATGTTTCATCGACTTCTTTTTGATCGACTGTATATTATTTTATGGAGAAAGTACAAGTTAACGAGGGTACACGTAGAGTAGGTTGAAATTTTAATGGCGAAACAATACCATTCTTTCGATATGATCGAGTTGCGTTCGTGTTTTTATTAGGAAATATATCGAAGAAAGTTGGATGAAAATGGTCCTTTGTTCGAATATCATTTGCATTAACATACTAATTGTATAGCAATCAGTCGCATTACTTTTTTTATCGAACAATCAACGTTGATTACGCGTACACCTTTGCTGACTGTGGAGTAAAAGGTGGTTCAAATATCTCGGCTGCATATTGTGTTCTTTCCCTCCTATTCATTACGCAATACTTAATTAACCTTGTATAATTGGAATTTTGTTTGCTTGACGGGATGAAGAAATTCTAATTGACTATACCTTTTCATTTCAATTTGAAAGCAGCTAACCAGCCATTCTTACGAATCAGATCGTTTGACGTCAGCTTGTAACATGGTGGTAATAAAATAAAGTAGAAGAAGCAGATACTTGGCTACGTAGCTTTCAAAACACAAATTATTACATATTGATCATTTACCGATTTTCTTTCTGTCTTCACATAAAATTTCCTGCTAACCTTACAGTTAAACTATGAATTTTTATACACTTGCGATAAATGTAAATATGCAGGTATGATCACAGATACAAAAATACATAAAGTATGAAAAGTGAAATAAATTTGATGACATTTCTTATAGAATAATTATTTTGACTCAAGCTTTCATCGATATCCGTAAACATATGAGTTTGTATAAATATCTATAGTCTATCGATAACGTTTATAAAATTACAGGCAACTATAGTTCAATTTCCATCGAAAAAAAAAACCCAATGAAACAACGTTTATTTCTCCATATACCATGTACGTATGACAGTTGCAAGAATCGAAGTAAACCTATTATCCATTAGGACCTGAAAACTGGCAAGATCTTATTGAAAACAGCGATGTAACGATCTAAAAACCTCTCCGATACTTTTATACGTAACGTTCGAATCGTTGAAAAGATGTGAAAGATAGTCGGCTTACCATCGTGAAAGTAATAAGAGACGTCCATGTATTCCTCGTCGGTGAGGCCAATGGTGGCTCGTCTCAGAACGACCGTCATATCTCTGCCATTAGACGAGTACCTTTTCGGCTCGACATATCTGCAAAAGAAAAAAAGAAGAAAAGAAAGGAAACGAGAGGAAAAACGAAAATAGAATCTGCTTTTACACGGCAGCCACCTTAGCTAGCTAGCAGGTAGTAATTCGTAAGCTCTCTGTGTGTGTGTATGTGTGTGTGTGTGTGGGTGGGAGGGAGGCGAAGGAGGGATTCGCGTCATTTCTTCGCGGAAAACACGTCGTTCCGTGGAGACCGGCTGTAAATCACATGACTGCTATCAGAAATGTCGTAAAGCTCGCGGCTCTATCTTCCATCGGATATCTTCGAACGGATGCTCCCCGTGGTTTCAACGAGCCGAACCGTGTGTAATTCAGAAGCAAACATACCTGCGCTCGATCGTTTTCTCGCTCTTCTTGGATCTGACGAGAGATTCTGACTTTTATCGCACGAGCCCGCTTGCGCTTAAAATCATTAGTTCTTCACCCACCAAATATTACCGAGAGTATTCTCTAACGTTTTATTTTATTTTTACACGTAGCGTAATATCTTTTATATTTTTGCAGCCTTCAAGTTTTCATAAATGTAGTATCTTAATGGGTCTTAGAGGAAAGGACAAGTAATGATGTTTTGATTTAATTAATAATATTCGAAGCAACGAAATAATTACAATGCTGCCGTACGTCTTATTTTCAGACGCGGCTTTCGACTTCCCGATTCACACTCTTCGGCTTCTACACTCGCTCGCTCTCGCTTCTCAATTCACACTCTGCACACCTTTTGCATCCGTCCTCTCCGGCTTCTCAACTAATACTGCCTTTAGCGTCTCTTTTGTCTTTTCTCGTCGTTCGAGACACGTGTCCCGAAACGCCCGTGGCCAGAGTCACGCAGGCCCTTTCCACGAAACTATCCACTTAAAAAGAACCGACGACACATTGATGTACCCGACGATGCCGCGGCTCCCGCGGCATTGTTTATGGTTCGGCAGATATCTTAGGCCTTTTGTCCACGATACTACATAAATGGATGGACATCCGCAAGGTAGTAATAATATTTTCGAAAGGCTAGTAAAGGTATAGTTGTTAGAACTCCCGGATGTAAGTTATGTCTAATAGAAATTATATTTCGGTGTTTCGTCATGATAACATAAAAATTCTCGATTTAGATAATAAGAATTTAAAGAAAGTTGAAGAAGTCGAAAAATGATCTTAAAGTTGCGTAATAGATTGGCAGCTAATAAAAAGAGACTATCGTACGTAGATATGCAAACACCTGCGAGCAATCACTAAAGGAAACCAATTTCATCCCATTTGAAATTCTGCTATTGTCAGTTTGGTATTTCTCAAGAGTCGATAGTAACGGAAGAACGTCGAACGTCTTTCAGTCGAGTCGCTTCTCTCAGAATGCGGCCGTGTGAATAATAAACGCGGCGTTTGGCACGTTTGCTCAGCCGGCTATTATGAATAATGTTCGCTTCGATTTGTTCCCGAGGACTCTGAATAGAATTCACAAGGATTTTCCGGTAAGGACAAACACACACACACACACACAAAGGAAAGTGAAGTCCTCCTACAGACATCGTTTTCCATCACTCTGTTTCTCTTTCTCGTATCCTACTCGTTTCTTTTCTTTTATGACGCTAAGTCGAAACGCCCGAAGGAAGTTTCCCGTGAATTATGAAGCCGGCGCCTTTATGTCAAAGCGGTACGTCTCACCATATACTTGACAAGCTTACGTGTGCTACGTTTCCACGCGATGTATGTAAGTTGGGCAAGTAGTGGCACAAAGCGCCATGTAAATTTTCCACGTCGTTCACTTCCATTTTGCTCGGCTCGAAGTTGTAAATGAACGTCCTGGGAACGGTGTCTCGCGATAACCCACGCCTGAATCCTCCATGAGACAGCGTATAGTGATAAGTCAATGTTTGCCGCAACGGTTTTGTCCCATGATAACGTCTTGTCGCGTGCCATCGGACGGTTATTAATTGATGGAATAAATTAACACGGTTTTTGGCTTGGCGGACGCGACACCGTATTCGACCGATTTCCCAGTAAATTAATTAGTTGCGTGATTAAAAAGCGAATAGAAAACTACGTTGTAACGTATAGTCTGAAGCGTCCATGACGTCGAGTGATAACAACTGACGTCTCTTTCGGAATTGTATTATTTCTGAATAATATAGGGAAGTTTAATACGATTAAGATCGGTTACGAAAAAAGTGATGTGAATTTTATGGTTCTATGGGATATCGGTTTACGGTTACCTTTCTGGATTTTAAAAGTGTCAATAAATTTTTATGAGACTCGGAACAATAATAAAGTAATTCCATATAAAGGAGATTAATATAATTAAATCGGTTATGAAGAAGGTTATGCGAATTTTATGAATCTACGAGCTGTCATAAAAATACTATTTTTAACTTTTAAGGCGGTACAAAATTCTTGTGAGAGTAATAATGCGAGCATATGGAAGCTTGACACAGATAAGAAATTAGATATGAAAATCTAAATTTAGCTCGTTTAAATGTATAAGAAATTGTAAGAGTGATCTCTCCGACTTTTAGAGAATGGTATCAAAGGTTCTTGTAAAATTCAGCATGGTAATGAGAGTGGTTCCTCATAAAGAGCCTTGAATAATTTCAGATATGTATGTAAAACCTGCGAATATCCGAGGATGAAATATTTAAAGAGTTATTTCTTCGACTTTAAAAATATTATTTCAGAGATTTTTTTTAGAGGCCAAAGACCATTCGGAGATCTTCGTACCATTTTAGGAGCCTTCGAATTCCGGAATTCTTTAATTTCTCAATCCTACCCAACGTCCAAGAATCTCCCAATTTTTTGAGACATATCAAAATCGATTTTCAAAGATCTCCGAGTTCTTCGAAGTCCCTTATAAACTTTTGGGATCGCTGAAACGTTTACCATCTCTGGAAAGACATCTCGAAGTTTCGTAGCCCTGCGAACTTCTGAACTCATCCAATTCATAATATCCTTCAGATCCTGCAATATCCCATAGATTCACCGAGTCGGTTACATCGTTTGAGAGTTACTTAATGAGTTTTGAGGTACAAAAGCGCGCCTCTAAAAATTACAGTATCCCATTAAACATCACGAACCTAGGAAATTCGTTTTTAAATGGATTCACTCTTTTGTTCCCGAGTTAATATGATTTTGGAAATTATAATGCTCCGTTTAATTAGCGATACAAGGCGTTGGTCTCGGTCATCGTAGCACGACAAAGCGGCGAATATATACAAGATCACTTTTTCGGAACTGGGTCAAACGACTCGAGTCTTTTTGAGAAGTTTGAAGAATTAATTTACCAATCTCCTCTAGTTTACTAAATGACATGTAAATGAAATTTTTGAGAATATTACAATTGCTCGGAATCACAAGGAAAATGGTAAAGATCGCTTTTTAAGACATTTTTATATCAGTTTTATACACGCAGAAAATTTCATTGAAATCGGTTGATACGGAAATAAGCAACCAACATCGAAAGATGTTTAAAATTTAAAATTATTGCAGCTTCTGGCCAATAGTCATGAAAAACTAAGATTTTCATCATTTTTAACCATTGTAACTCACAGCAGCGTTAATTCATTTCTATAAAATTTTCACCATGTGTTGTAAATAAAATAAATCTACAAAATGTACTGTTCAAATTTTCACTACAGATTCAGATAAAAATGTCGTAAAAAATTTTTTTATTAATTTCTTCCCCACTCAATTGCAATCAATAGCAATTTTTTCAAGATTCTTTTCACATATCATCTAGTCAAGTAATGCTTGTAAACTCTAAAAAGAAGTCGTCGTTTGGTCCAGTTTTAAGAAAGTTATTCTGTTTTGAAGAATATCCGAATATTGTCGCGAGTCACTGTATATATACATATTTGGGAAACCGGAAGATTAACTGCGTTATTGACACAAAACTTGCTTCAGTGAGGCTGGTATTTGCGAAATTAGCAAAGTTATAATTTCACCCGCGGTTATGCTACGTTAGCCTCGTGTGATGGTAAGCCGAACGAAGGAACGTTGAAGCGCGAGCGGTTTCCGATTTCTTT
Organism: Bombus affinis; assembly: GCF_024516045.1. Classification (NCBI taxonomy): domain Eukaryota; kingdom Metazoa; phylum Arthropoda; class Insecta; order Hymenoptera; family Apidae; genus Bombus; species Bombus affinis. The sequence continues at coordinate 15,070,505 of NC_066350.1, forward strand.
GATTAAAAACTTGGAAAAATTTATAATTGCACGGGGCAACGTTTGTTAATTAATGAGTAGCAAACAAGCATAAATAACGAAGGAAAGTTTAAACATAATTTCACATGAGCAACCGTGGTTTCATGTCTCGAACAACCACCTACAATGTTAATGTTATTTACACCGTTATTTATACGTCAAGCTGACGTATATACGAAATGAACAAGAGATCCCTGCAACTCAAAAAGAAGGAAAACAACAATGAATAAAAGGGAAGAGGGAAAAATAGGAGAAAAATGTGACGAGCATAGCGAATCGCATTTCGCGGCGAATCGGGTAAACGTTGGAGACGAACTCGGGTGAGACAACAAAAACTCGTTGAAATTTCACTCGCGAGCCGCGCATACACTATGATGTTACGCCGCATAATGCTCCCACGAAATTCGATTTTTCCATCGAAATTCCGTTATTGGTTTTTCAAGAATCTCGGTTTCCATACGTATCGTTATTACTTTTGATCGTTGTGCTTCGAAACTTAAGCATAGATTTCACACATCAATTTTTCTTCTTACGTTTCGTTATTCACCTTAACCAGCACAACAACAGGGTTGACAACATTTTTCATGAAATTATCGCTTCACAATGTTACTTTTTTGGACATACGAATAAGTTCTTTTGGTAAAGTATACAAATAAAGACTTGTCTTTCCTTTGCATTCTGATTTCTTTGTTTTATATTTCAGTCATCGATACTCTTAATGTTAAAAGAGTCTTTTTAAGAAAAATTGTGGCAAGAAGTAAAGTATGGTTTATATTCGATTGAACAGGTTACTTAAATTCTTCCAATATACGAGGCAACGTTATTAAATTGGCAGAAAAGATCGCGTCAATGTTTTGGTAGAATGACTCTTTAACTTTCTTAACATTTTTAACTTTCATTCGCGAATTCCTGATATGCGAACGTTGGGATCCATCCAGTGTGTACTTTTCCTGTGCAAACCAGGTAGGACAGGCAGAACGTAGCGTGCCAGTCTTTTCGAATACCTTTCTCGAGAAGATTGTCAGACACCAATCGTGGCTCGTACGTCACTCAAACGAGATTTTAACGCGAACTATACGCGGACCAACCATCCCTATGCGTCATATTCACATACACGTGGAACTTCTTTCTTCCTTGCAATTTGCATGAAAGTTTCGGTTCGTTCGTATGGAGTGATATGACGTTGTGTTTTTCTGACGGAGAGTTTATTTTCCTAGACTTATTTTTCATCGTTGCTTTTAGCTTTCCCTATTACTTTTTTCTGTTATTCTTCGTTCAGTGCATTGTATGTATTTTATGCATTTAAAATTTGGTGATAAAATTGGTTCAAATTAATGATATTTTGATCAGGGTAACATAAGTAAAATATAGATAATTATTAAACTGAGGCGTTTATGCTAATTCGTATCGACTAAGAGAAGGAAATAGAAATATTTTATATTTTAAATATTTCGTATATTCTGATACACCGTGTGAATTCTGTGCATTTTTACATCTTTAAATTTGCCAAAAATGTATAAATATCCGTAGTTTAGTAATTCTTGCACAAACGCGGGAATAAGAATTTAATGTAAATTTGTATAAAATGTCGGAGTTAAATTCTTACAATTAGTGTTACAGATCCATTAGGACACCACTTACAACTGTAAAACTGACGAACGGCGAACGAGCCACTTAACATCTAAAACCAAGTTAACATCGTGAGTAAGTAAAGCAATTTATTGCTTGGTGTAATGATTGTCAGACTAGTTTCTGTCCACTCTACTTAAGTAGCGCATGTACACAATTGCTCGGACGTATCGAAGCGCAACGAAGTAACGACCATACAATAGTTGTTGTCACCTGACAATTTATTCATCGTGTACGTACATACACTGAAATTCAACTTTTCATTGATATTAATTCTTTTTTAACAAAGACAAGCACCACTGAACAATAGGATCAACTCTGCCGTGTTCTTTCGATCATTTTAGACTTAATTGTATTTTTCTATTGTCAACGAAATGCATGAAAAAATCATTGTTGATATGCACGATTTTTCATTTCAAGCGCATACTAGAGATTTCCTTAAAGCTTTAAAGATTTTCCTACATGTTACGAACAAGAATATGTTTGCAACATAAAGATTCGGGAATTACAGTAGAATTATAATAAAAATTATTCTATCGTTTTTCTGTTATAACTAAACTGCGGATATTTACGCAAATTCGTATTCTTCGTAAATATAATTTACAAAATGGAATTTAGATAGAAAAACGTTCCATCCGTTAAATATTGCGAATGACACTTTCAATATTTTATACACATTTCTGTATATTATCTGCATTCTTCGCATTGTTGTATCATCAAACATGCCATAAATGCAGTGTGATCGCAACATTCTAATTTTTAATTTCTACTTTAAGGATATGTATTAACACGAGAACTACCCAGCCAGTTAAAATGACATATCAAATTTTTCTTTCTCCTACAATCTCAAAATCAATATATACCGGCAATTACCTTAAATGTATATACCGCCCAACGGAATAGAAGCCGTTACAACCCCGAGAAATAACAAGGCATTAACAATCATAATCTCGGCTTCTTGACAATCGGTTTTCATTCTCGGCCGCTGCTTTAACGAGCTACGAATCGAAGGCCAAAGTAAACGGCTTTAATTCGATGCGGAAACAATGGCGGTCGAACCGCGGCTTAATCCAGCGCCGTGCCTCGTCTACGGCGATCGCTGATCAATTATTATTGACTCTGCCGGAAATTATACGCGCGGATCTCTCGTCGTGATTGTTTGCCCTGTATTAAGTGCTGCGAACGCTCGATCGCGAGTACCACGGCATTTGATTTTGCCGGAAGCTGGAGGGACCCGATGATCGTCGACACAGTGTGGAGTCGCTTCATTAGTCGTCCTCCTAACGGGCAGAGTGGCTTTTAGTTGGCCGCTGATGCCACGCGGAGATTAAATTACTCAACAACCCCTGGTGCCCTCGATTGATCCTCGATGTATCTCGTCTACGCATGGACGCGGATTAAACGGCGCGTGCTGTGTCCTACTCGTATGGATAATCGTGGTCGTCCGTTTTTATGCTGTCACGTGTAGCTGGTGTACGTGGATCGTGAATGAAATCAATAATTGGTTTTACGATGTGGAGTTTATTTAGGATGAAATTTGTTTTTTCAAGGCGTAATCAGTGATTAGCTCGATAAAAGTTTCGAGGCCTTTTTGGGTTAGTTTGTTTGAATTGTTTGTTACTTTGTTAGTCGAGGGCTTTTTGTAAACTTGGTTGATAGTAAATATTTTAAGTACACCGATAGTACAATCTGTCGATTATTTCTATATTTTACATAAGAAAATGATGAGTTCTATCAATTTGTCCTCCGAATGCCGATGAATTTATGCTTTCAATCTTTTCGAACGTTACATATTTTCAAACGGAATGGCCAAAAAATCAATTCTGCTTGATCACCAACTACTGAAACAATTCAACCTCTGCATATTATTAAATCAACGAAGAAGAAATTCAACAAGTTTCATCGGCGCGTTTTGTTTAGCTTTAAACCACAAACCAGCTCTTCTCCCGTTGGTTAAAGGCTTTTTCCCGCTGGTTTTCCATGGAACAGCTTGTCTCCGTATCCGTGGACGAACGATAAGCCCTGCACCGGTGGTTGATCGCATTATTACCGAGCACAAAATATTCCAGCCGGTTCTTGCTCGCGTCCCTCTCACTAAAGTCGCTTTAAATGCATCGTGAAAGTCGGACCGCGGCTGAACAATGGAAAACGTGCCTCCGGCTACGGAGAAGAACGGGCAACGGATGAAACACGAGCGTTATTTTGCATGAATTTTTACGAGATTAACCGACATAAAACACGCGACAGTCTCATAGGCACGCACGTTCATCGCTTCCCGGTAGCCGAGCATAAATCCTGTCTGGCCGGCGTTAGAAATTAAGCTTGATTGAAAAAGAAAAAAAAAAAAAAAAGAAAGAAAGAAGGGGAGAAACCTACGCTACGTCGTCGCCGAGCTAAGGTCGATGGTTTTTGCGATAGGAGCCCGAAGAAGTTTGGCCGGAATACGTGTTCATCGCCGGCTAGAATGAAATTGCTCGTGTTAAAGCCCGTTTTTGTACAATTTAAGGGAAATTATTGCGGAATTTACGGTAACAGAAGGAAATTCGAGTAATTTCCTAGAGAGAGAATTTTGTTTGAGCTTCTGCTTATTTTGCGACTAACGCGTTTTAGAGGATATCCTTCGCAGAAGTAAATTTTAATCAAGAGTCTATTTACGGCGCGATTTAAGCGTTAGCAATTGAAAAAGACAGCAGTTGAATCGAAAGATCGCGATCTTCTTTTTCCCTTTAGAGTTACTTTCGGTGCGAGATAGCTGCATTTTTATACGCTAGGAAAACATAATCGGTGAATTTATCGCAACTCACGAAGCGCTGGTAAACGAGAGTGTATATCGTCGAAGTTTTAGCGCACCTGTTCTCAGCGTAATTATTGTTTTTTCCGGGGGAAAAGGATCTCTTCAACGCGATACGGTATCTAGTCGAACGTTTCGAGGGCTTGAAAAATTTACACGAAATTTCAATCCACTTTACTTCTTTGAAATAATAAGCGTTTCCCCTCTGACGCTGTTTTCTAGAATAATTTTTGAGCAGTATAGATAAATTTTGAATTTATCCGTTCATTTGTGTCGAGAGATAAATTGCACATGAAGTTCATGAGCCGAAACAAAATAAAATGAATGTCCGTGTCTAGTACGCTTTATGACACTTCACATTTATAATCTTTGATTTCCGTGAGATTTCTAGAGCCTACCTCGTGAAAAACATCGCGTCTAGACCGTATGAATGGTTTACTCGAACGCCTTGACAATATCATCATTCTTATCGTGTTCTTTAATTCATCCCGTAACGAAAGATTATCCTACTTGTGCACTCGACTTTATCTTTTCACGTCAACTGAGATTTATTTCTATTTTACGATCGATCAGCGCTTCATTTTTTACAAAATTAAATATGTCGGAGATGAAAGAACACCGGAACCCCTCCTTGGATTCGCGGGAATACCGTAACGTTGTAACTTAGATTAAACAAATGCCGCTCCGAGTAACGTGAGGACCCGCTATAGATCTTAAGATTTAGTCAAGCGAAGACTCTGTTGCAACTACGGGAAGATAGGAGAAACCTATCTTCCACGAACGTTGCCCCCCGTCAACAACCTCCCCTCAAGGGCGGCCAGCATCTCTTTCAAAACGCCGATATGGAGATCGACCAATTAGCAACAGCGCTAATTTCCCTCACCTTTGGAACGAAAGCTTTCGTTGACGAATCCGAGGATCTCATGTCCTTAGACACACCCATTATAGCTTTCCTCGACGGCATCATCGAGACGGAGATTCGTTCTTTCGTACGATCTCATCGACGAATGACAGTACCACCTTACAACCAGTGAATACCTCACATCTAGTTAACAAAGAGTTAGACTTGAACTGTGCGAGAACATACGTTTATCATCCCGTGACCGCGGATTCGTTTCGAATCTAAGGTCATTATCACTAGTGCTACGAGTGCCTAACCTTGTTGATAAGCCTGTGCTAGTAAGCTCTTTATTGTATCACGGCAATGGCTAATTGTAATGAGAATTCATCAAACGCCCCTCTCCATAATCCTGACCCTAATCCGACAAATATATAGCAAAGAAATAATAAAGTATAAAATTTGTTTGCATTAGATCATGCAAATAATCTAATTTGAATAAAAAAACCAGTTTAAACTTGAAATTTCTAAAATTATAGCAAACCAATCATTTCCATAAATTAGTCAGCCACTCTCATAGATCTTGTAGAGAACGCTTGGAATTTCTATTTCAAATATCATTTACTTCGAATTTAATTTTGTTCTCCTTTTTCTCATATTCTTTTAAAAATCCCATACCAAGAGCTGAGTATTACCAGTTGTCATAAAAGGACGTTCTACAGTTATTATTGTATAAAGTTAATTATATTATTTCATGTGCTGGAAAGGTATCGTGACAGAGGATGAAATAAAAACTTCATCATGAAATTTCATTTCTTCATCGCATTAAAGGGGTGATATATTTCCAAGTTGAGATACCTATGACACTGAATTCAGCTTCTCAAAATCTTGCTTCACGGCCCTATGATTTTCAATTTGTCATACGATATTGTTCGTCATTGGCATACAAAATTACACAATTTCAACTATGTATAGATTAATTATATAAACTATATAACTAAAAATCGATCCATCTAGAAAATGATCAGGCATCTTCTTCTTCCAGGAAACGACCATTCATCGATTTTTTTGTCTTAAAGCGTCTAGATTAATAATATAAATTGTACAACTATACAGCTACAAATCGATTCGCCTAGAAAATAATCAGAAAATATTCTTCTTCTTCTTCTAGAAAGCAATCATGCATCGGTTTTTTGTTGTAAAGTGTCTAGACTATTTGTATAAACTGTATAACTATACAGGTAAAAATCGAGCCGTCTAGAAAATGATAAGGCATCCTGTTCCTCTAAAAAACAGCCTCCATTGGTTTTTTGATGTAAGGTATCGTCGTGAGGAAGCCCACGGACATTTCGTGTTCGTCTGTTTCTCGCTGCTTACATAATGCATGCGCCGCATCTGTGCACTCCGCGGCATTCCCTTTTGCACTTACTTCTGCTGCCACCGATCTCCCAAGAGAAAGTTTGCGATACTTTGTTTGCCATGTTGGCCCTCGTATGTCGTGCTCTTTCCACGGCTGGCTGACCGGGCTGGTCTCGTGAGACTTTGCCACCTACGCTCTCGTGAATTGTCCTCGAGATATCGTGTCCCCTTTCTTCATCTTTTTTGGGTTAATTACGATCATTCTATCGGGGATTTCTGGCTATTCTCGAGCGTCGAAGAGGGAAGCTTATGGAGGTTGGATTTGCGGATCTTCTGGGACTACGGTTGATCTTTACGTAGAGCCTCGGTATATTCACGTTCGAAAAGTAATTTGGTGATTAGCGCGAGGAAGTTAATGGAACTGTGGTCTTGCGGAGGCTGATATTCTAGAATTGCGGAGTTTGTGGTTTTATCGATATGGATAGCGCCTGGATCTGATTCGGAAAAAATGAATCGAAGTCGTTCGTACGGTTTTCTTCCGGACTTAAATGTTGACTGAACTCTATAGATTCGGAGTGGAGATTTAATAAAAACGTGAATTTACAGAAGCCATCGGAAATATTCGGACAAAAGGAAAATTACATTTCTATTTTAAAGCTTGAATTATGGAACTGACGAAACCTATTCATGAAATTTTTCGAGAATTCTGGAATATCTGGTTCGTAGTTCTACGATATGGATTGAGTTTTAATTTCATTTGGAGGAAGGAAACCTTCCGAATTGAACTCTAAACTTAATTTTGTAAGTAGAGAATTAAACATTCGACGAAGAATCGTAAATGCGCTATTATCTGTCACGAATATTCTGTTAAACGGAAACTTGTGTTTTTGTCTTAAAATTTAAATTATAGATTAATAAAGTTCTTGTCATACAAATTATAATCTTCATTCTTTAATAATTACATTCTAGTTAAGACTTCCTGATGATCATTGCGTACCCTTTTTTCTATCGCTAAGGACTAGGAATGCTAGCAGTGCATTAGAGTACCTAACTTCACAAACCAGACACACTATTAACCGCGTTGTTTACGTTTGCACAGGAATTCCAGTCGCTTCGTACCTCACAATTAGATCCTTCTAGTCCAGCTTTTGGACCGACGTGGCTCGCCCGTAGAAGAACGATTCTACGGATTGCGGAGGGTGAGCATCGATCGCGGTTGAAAGGATTTGGAATGTAACCTATTCAGATCGTGCTTCTCCCTCCTTCTCTGCTGCCTTCTCCCTGTCGCTGATCAATATGTGCAGGGGAAAGTCTTTCTCATGCTGGGTTTCCCGTCACGTTTTTCAGCCGGAGATACGTCCATTCTAGGCTGCGTGATTCTTTATCGAGCTACTTTGACATTTATCTGATTAAAATCGAACGATCTGCTTCCTTTGAGGGTGAGACCCTTTCCGGACGTCGCGTTTTAATACATCAAATACTAATTTCATTTTGATATCTCATTTCCACGTTTCCCTTTTCGCGTGGAATAAATACGCTGAATATTTATATTTCTCCTCTTTTTATAGATAGAGCAAAGTTTGATTGGAATTTTTTTGCTTAATTGCCTTGTCTTCGAACGGATATTTGTATATCTGATGCATTTCGGATCGATTGTAAATTTCATGCGTTATTGGATATATTCTACATATAATTCTTTCTTTTTTTCTTTCTTTGAAGTATCGTTTATTATCGTGTGTATGTTTACTATCGTGTTACTATAGGAGCTTTTACACTCGTGATATTATATATAATATAATATAATATTCGCAGATTTGAGACGCTACTATTAAATGCTATGTGTTTATCATCCGTCCATCATTTTGAATCCAATGACGAAAACGTAGACGAACGCTGTGCGTTCAGTGGATATCTCGCTCTAATTATTCTCTGATTGGGAAGTTTCTGAAAAAACTTGTAGTGAAGTTGGGATGTTTCTCTAACTTTGTACAGTAAGCCGCACGGTTCCTGATGATCTCCGAGTAAACTGAATCTAGTCAAAGTGCAGATTTCATGTTACGAGTTCTAACTCTCCCAGGCAGCATTATCTAATAAAATAATACAAATTTATAATCACGATTGTATTTGAACAATTTATTCGAAACATCATCGAATATTTAATTTTCCATCATACAAGTCACATTAATTATCAAGACAGTCGTTACCTAATTGTTCTTTGTTGAGTTTCTAATCGCGTTTAAATATTTTTATCTTCGATTCTTCTCGAATCACTCATGAATTTTACTGACGTCGAATCTATTCTGAAACCTATAATTCTATTTCAGAATTTATTAGTTATTTCTGTATTCAATTCTCTTCGAATCGATTATGAAACTCATTGACGTTGCGCCTGTTCTGAATTTTATAACGCTATTTTAGAAATTTATTAGCCATATTATTTCACAAGCTATTCTAATTATAATGCCGACCATTGTTGACATTGTCAATTGTTATTTATTTGTTAGTTTATATGTTTATGTTATATGTTATTTCGAAATGATCGTAAACGTTATTATTGTTCGGTCTATTTCGAGATCTGTTGTTTCAGAGACCTTATACCTATATGGTTGGGCATTGAATTTGCAACTATCAAACATACTACATTAATTACTCTAACCACGACTGGTTAATTTATATAGTCAGTTCGTTTCGAATTGATTGTGGATTTTACAGACGCTTAGTATATTTTAAATCCCACAACTCTATTTCAGAAACTTATTACGCTACACGACGTTGAATACTCAATTTTCCAGTACTCGAGTTATACTAATTAGTACTAGGGCCACTGATATAATAAACAAAATAATTTTGTATTACTCCGATATCAGAGCAGCTTTCTTTGCAATACGCTGGATCATACAAATTTCCCCGGCTCGTTTACGCGCTATACGTCTCGCTCTGTCCTATCACACACGTACCTACTCTACTGAGCATGCACCGTACATACGTATCACTGACAAGGCCCCGAGTTACGCGCGCGCGTTACACGACAGTTAGAGACATCGCACGCCAGAATTTCACCGATCCGTTTCAAAATTCCGTTTCCGTGGGATGGCTTTACACGTAAAAATTACGATCATCGGATACCATATCAACGAAGCTTAGACGTGTCAAAGGCTAGCAAAGAAAAAAAGAATCTGCAATAAAGGGCGAATAAAAGGATCGTATAAATCGCGTTCATGGTCGATATTCAAATTCCACTATGGCAAAAAACAAGAAAGGAATTCGTCTCTCACGGTAGCAGCCTCTTTTTCTTCGATGATGTTCACGTTATTACGTGTAAGAACCAGATCGACCGACATTAAAATGTTTTTTACGAGCTCGTAGAAACCGTGTTCCACGAGGAGCACCATTCGATATGGATCGAGGAATTTTGTGACATTTCTGTATAACTTCCGAGCCATTTCCTAACAATGTATATATTATATATCGTAATTTGTATTAGTTTAATAGCTTTTATTTTCATTTAAAACGTTTCTCAAATAAAGTTGCGTTTATATAATCTTTACACGCTATTTCGCTGCTTGATCCTTAATAGACTCTTACTACTCGAAAATTAGAAAATCTGAAGACAGAGAGTCAGACAAGTAACGAAACAGTTCTCTAAAAATGGTGTCACAAAATATTACGGCTTACTAATATCACGAATACCGTGCAAATATTCTGAAGATTTTTCCAAAATATATACTCGTACTAAATATATCGTAGCTTCTATTATACATTTCCACTTCTCTTTCAAACTTCACCAATATAATCGTAATCATGTCTCATTATAGTACTAATAAAATTTCAAAATGCTTCCTATAATATTTCGTATAACGTGTAATCGTAATGACCTTCTGCGAGTGTTCAAATGCATACTTCTGTGAGCCATCATGCGTGGTCCGCGTGTCTACATGCATCTTGTCGATTCGAATCGCGACGAATCCAGCGGAGAGAGTAGTCGACCTCTGCCTTCTCTCTCTCTCTCTCGCTGTCTGTCTGTAATATCTTCCCTCTATTGGAAGCCGTGTACTCGACGTAAATGCAAACATGCGTACACGGCGGTGTGCATCACGTGGCGGCGCAGTCATCTTTCATCCTCGACTTCCGACGAGATGAGCGGCTCGGTGTCTCGTTCTCCCGACCGGATGCGCCAATGACGAATAGGTCTGGGCTGATTCCTGATTACGTACCACCCATCCCTATTTCCTCGTGTTCCGTCTCCGCGTGTACATACCAGGAATCGACAACTCGGCGATCAAGTCGCGTGGTTTTAAATCGAAAAACGCCCTATTATCGTTGTCGTTGCTTGGTTTGCTTGGCCTGCTCTGCGTCATATTGATTAGATCGAATAGAGGCAAAGGAAACGCTAGGAAACCATAGTCCCGGCTTTTCTATTCATCGAACGCTGTCAGAGACTTCGTTGAATACGTTCAATTGCGTTCAACGGGAATGTTGAATGGAATCGTGCATGCTAAAGTGAATGCCGGGTTTTGATGTTTCTGAGCATTGATTGCGTTAATGTAGGTTACTGGTAATAGTTTATATCCTGGAAGGATGATTCGAAGATTAACCTAGCGAGGGATCGACATAGGTTTCACTGTGGAATAGGAACATTCGATATTTTTCTACAGTCTGTCTTTTTACAAAGTTTTAGGAAATTTAATGCTGAACTCTCGTAGAGTTCATAGTTGACAGGTTGATAGAGTGTTGACATAGATCGACGCGTTCGCTGATTAGCAAACTTCACTGAGTAAGTACCGATGACGGAATGAATTTTTCTGATACAAGTATATACGTTATCGACTTGGATGCAAAGGATGGATTAAAATAAAGCATAATAAAATATATAACAGACAATAAAACGTATGAAATGTTTCACGATATAGATTTATACTGAAATCATTTTTTAGATAATAAAAATTCGACTAGCAGCGAACGTGTTAAATTCCAAACATTTAACTCTCAACTTAGTATAAGCCTAGACATAAGAATTATTTAATTTTGGAGTATCTAATTTTGGTATGTATTCTACATCTTACACGATAAATCAAAATGAATATTATGAAATTAAGTAACTTAATTCAGACCTATAGCTCAGATCCTGTAGATCGTCTACGAGTCAAAAATACTATCCATAACTTAAATTCATGAAAGCTGTTTTGATTGTAAGTATAGATCTGCGACATTTTCGCGCGACGGACGGGACAAATTTTCCAAGTTGATGACTCACAATACTGTTCCATGGCGAGAATGTCAACTGAACGTCGCTGATCAACGGACGAGTTCTCGGCATTAATTTCGGAAGTTCAACGAGCTGTGTATCAATTCGCCAACGGATGGCACGGGCGGTTTGCATTTCGCGTTCTGAATCGAATGGAATGCCAAGGACTTCTTAGTACAGTATCCGAGTAATAAGCCGCGCACTGTAGACGACGTTGGTATTTCTCGTCTAATAACTGGAGAATCCACTTACGTATCTTGTTGCACGAATTCCGGTGGAAGCTCATGGCTAGGGCTGCAGATTTTCCTGAGGGATTTCGCGGTGTCAAGCGTCCCTCCTTCGGGAAGGCCGTCGAATATTTCGATCGACGATTGGCAATCCGGAGCACTACAACATCCATAAGGAAACATATTACTTGCTAGAAGTCAAGGCTACGATGTTTCTTCCCTCTAGTTACAGTTTCAAAATCGTGTTATTCAATTTAATTATGAAACCAAAAGTTAATAAATATAAATTAATTTCAAGTAGGTCGATTTTAGTTCTTTTAAATATAAAGAGAATGTAATCTATTTTCGGCAGAAATAAAACCATGTATTAAAAAATAGGGAAAGCGTAGGTAAAGAAATTATTATGTCCGAGAGATTGAAAATCTAAGCGATGCGTTGACTTGCAAAAGTCGAAATTGAAAGAGGTATTGAATTTTCTATGTGTATGCGTTTTCTTCTCGTACGGAAACAAAGTTATTTGACAGCGTGTGCGATAATTAGTTGGGATAATTAAGGTCTTACTGTGTCTTAGACATAATAAGCAAATATTTATAATCAAAGACGTTAAAAAATGTGGAATTTCATTTGCTACATAGAAAAGCTTTATAAGTTGAAGGGACGTTGATGGATTTTTTAAAAGGCTTTTCAGTAATATTTCCACGGGCGAGTGAACTTAAATTAATCTCTGTTTATTCGATAAAAAATTTTTTAACAACTTAATTACGTTTCTGAATTTATGTTTTGGTTATCCGCTCGTTGTAAATAGTAACAGCAATAAAGAAGTGCTATACGAATATATCCAATGTAAAATAGAAAGGAGAAAACGGCATTGGATTCAATATGTATCGAATAAATAATACAGCTTGGACAAATCGATGTTGGAAGGTTGTTAAAAATTTCTGTGTCACGTATCTACATTTCGATGAGCGAATATTTGGGCGACGAACGGAAAAGGTCAACCGATAAAATTCAAATGAAATATAGATCAGCGGATTTATCACCCACGGATACAAATTATAAAAGCCAGAAAAAGTCGAAATTAATTCGGTGTACACTTGGAGTTTTGATTTGAATGTTGACTGTTTACTTTGGATTTATAAATATTCTTCTGGAATTACATCAACAAAACATGAATTGCCAATGAACCAGATAGCATTTAACGAAAAAATAACAATCAGGAACCCATGTAAATTTTTTACGTTGTACATTTTTTACAAATAGAGACATTTTTTTCGAATAAACTTTCAATTTCTATATCTGCTTTCATGTTATCTGTTGGTAATCACTGGCTTTGAATTTACCATTTGGAGCATATGGAGGCCAGACCTGATTGCGCGTGCACCGTGTATTGTCAACTATCGTTATATCATACCTGAGGAAAGTTTAAGCTCGATATCGACTTTGCGATCTAACAAATCACAAGTCACATCTAATATACACGGACATTAGCAAATAACCTAGGAATTCCATGACTCGTAATATCCAACAAACGGACAGTTGTTATCAAAAGTTTTTGATAGGATTCTAGCACAGGATAGGATTTTGATAGAATATTACTATATTGTCGAGACAATGATTAATTAAAGCCTACAGCATAAATATAATATACATGATAATATATTAGGTCATCCCATAAGTTCGTGCCGTTTTTCGAACGGTTATATATGTTAAGATTGTTTACATACCTTTCAGTTTCATGAAAAATGTAATCCCCCTCTCGTTGTACAACTTCTTCCCATTTTTCATTATTCCGTCTCGATAAAAGTTCTCTTGTTTTTCTTTAAAATATGAAATGTATACACAAAGGTCGGCACGAACTTATGGGATGACCTAATACATATAAATAGATGGCAAACGGTGATTTCGTAAATCTATATTTTTATGAACACAGCTAAACAACTGATTTTGATTTAAATAAAGAGTTGGTTTATCCACTGTGACGAATTTTATACTTTGCTTTTACTTGTAATTTTAAATTTCTCACAATTTTCGCTATAAACCATTCCCTGCAAGTTCCTTAAAATAATCCAAATTTCCTTGAAATAAACAAAACATACATTGTCATGATATAATCTACATCATTAGATAAAAGGAATCAAAGAAATACGACGAAGGAAGAAAAAATTTCTAACGATCGCTCGATCCTTTCCACCACTACAAACTATCCTCAAAAGGACGTCCTTTTACCTAGCACGGATTTACAATATTCCATTGAAAATTTATGCCACCTCCGATAAACCCTTCGTCTGAAGCTTGCAGCCTCTCGCCCTGTTCGCATTTCTCTCGATGCACGACGGTATGCGTGTCCTCGCTTAGTTTATTCCCGATTATATATCTGCCGTCTGAGGAGCCACGGGGTTACGTTCGTTCCTTGGCTACGGTTTTAGAGGAGAGAGAGGGGAGTTAGAAGACGCGAAGGCAAGGGTGGAAGGCTTTCAGCCCACCCAGCGCATGTTCCATCTCTTACGGGAACATATCTACAAAGCCACGAATGCATGGTCCGCGCGCGTTGCAACCATTGTGCATGATAATTGAAAATCCCAGGGATACGAGCCAGCCGCATTCCCATGTGATTTACTACTACTTCGTATCTATTACTTCCGAGAGAACTGGTGGAGGGAACCGGGAAAGTTGAATAGGTTTCTGTGCGTTGGCAGCGCTTCGATGAGTTATGCTGATTGATACCTGCGAACGGAAAACGAGATTCTTCGGGTTTCAGGGACAGAGTTTCTAGGAGGATCGTGAAAACATGTTCGATGGAATTCGTTTGAAAGCTGCAGTTGCATTTGGATATCATTTGAGAGTATAACGCAATGAAATCCATGGTAGGTTAATTTTTATATATTTTCTTAATCGCAAATGTATGACAGATTAATCGTGATCATTCGCCGAGTTACGGTAACACCAATTATTAAATACAGTCGAATTAATTAGTTGTAATTTAGATTGGTTTAACCGTTATTTACCGCGCACATCACATTACTGATAAGCAAGCAATAAGTGAGTAATTACTAAACGGCAAAGAATTCGACTGACAACTGATTTTGCATCTTAAGTGTATCAGAAACAGCTAATGAAAGAAAGAATATATATATATTGTATTTATTCACTATATTAGTCGGAGGATTAGAATTTTATTATTATGAAGAATAATTAGAAGTTTGTGAGAGTTCTAGATTAGGTATAAGCTGCACTTATACTTGTAATTTATAAACAGTTCCAATTTAATTCAACTGAAACTGTTCCCAAAAGATTTGTCAGGAAAAACAACAATTTCTCAGAACATGCCAGTATTACCTTTTATTTGTACCTCTTAGATTTCCAGATTTCAAACTATTCACTCTCGTTCATTTTGGCCATTTATGCAACATCGTCGAAGCGGTATCGATTATCAACTCGAACGTTACTTGATACATTGTATCTCGCTGAACAAGCTTCTTCGTTCGAGGAGCGGATAATTAAATGAAAGTGTCGATCGAAACAATCAATCGATCGAAAACCACGGGCTGCTAACGCGAGCCGAATTTCCGGAGGGCTCTCAACGACTGTTCCATGAAAAAGGTAAACAAATGCAATGCAATTCCAAACACGCCATGGTAGCTCTCTACGTGACTGCATTTCGTAGCCGACTTTTCTACCACCGCCTTTACTTTCGAACGCAATCGTCTTAATACCGTGTCCAAGATTCTCGAAATCGTGTCGAGGGATCGTGTTCTCGCCACTTTGATGCGGAAACACGCTCGGATGAAATTGGGAGCAAACGAAAACGAAATAAGAACCGAGTACGATGAATCTTGGAATGGTTGTTTGATCAGTGTTGATTTTTTCAAAATATGAGTTTTTCAAAATATACAGTTAGTTTGAAAAGTAGTATGATCTTTCTAATACACTAATTCAAATATTCTAATTTCTACAGGCAATTTAAAAGTACGGAAATGTATAGAAAAATATGCAAGGCAAAATATACTTTAGATTCCTCTCTTTTAGTTACGTCCATAGAAGTGTGAATTCACATAAACATTAGTAACGCAATGATTTTATATCTGTAAAAATTGTTCATTATATTCAAACTATACTCCACCAACATTGAGTGAGAACAATTTCAATCTTTTATTTCTCTCTTTTTGGTTCGTTTCTCTCTTTTTTAAGTTTGTATGAAGTTTACATGAAAATGAAAATCCTATTGTGATCGATCGGTTGTTAGCGAACAAATAGTGGCTTAAGCGAACGTTGATTAAATTTCATGTAAATTGGCAGCGATAATAATTGATAATAATAATATAAATATGTTTGGAACATGTTATTAATTAGATAATGACAAATCTGTATCGGCTGAATAAAATCCTAGTCCCTTCGAGCTGCCTCCGTAATATTGTTTGTATTAATACGAAAATTAATTGTAACGTATAGGCGTTCCTTTGATAAATTTAATCATTTCACTTGTAGATTTAACGGAAATCGTTTATCTGTCAGTGGAATGATCGAATAAAGAGTTGCAATTATGCAACAAATTATTCATTCTTCTTTCATACCATACAGTTGGAAGCAATAAAAAAAAAAAAAAGAAAAAATGTAGCTACACGTCCTATTTATTAATAATTCAACGTATCGGTGGATTTCAACAGAATCAATATTTCCATCGACGAAATAATTAAAAAAATATTTCAATGTGTCAAACAATTCTGTGAAATAATCTGATCACGTATTTTATATAAATTGTTTTAAATACATAAATCGCCACTCACAGGCCTTTCACATAAATGCAAGACCACATAAAAAGTTAAAAGTCACGAGGTCTCCGCGTTACCTGAGATTAAAACTGGATAACGAGACGTGTCCAGTGTCATAAGCACGTCCATGAAGCACGAGTCTGCACGTGGTGGACTTCAGTTTGCCTCTGGTATCGTGGTGGCCAGCTCTGACTTTCTCACCATTCACCTCCAGATTGCAGCTGTTTGATACTGAGCCCTGATCTTTTCGATGATCCTGAAGGTCTCGATTGTTATAGCGCGTATTATATCCTGCACCGCTAAACGACTTGCTCATATCCACTGGAATTAAAATCGAATTAATATTACACGTGGAATGGACTATCATAGGCAGGAACATCGATGAAATATGCAGATATTCGGAGAGTCGTTAAAATCGCTGTTCAAATAGGTACGACCTAATTTCAATAGGTTATAATCTGATCAAATAAAATCGGGTATTGGAATTAATTATCTCTGGGTAGGAATAGCTACCGATTTTTTAGAACGATTCAGAATTCCTGCGGAACGGAGGATCTAATGAACGAACCGCTTCATCGGCGCCATTTTTTACCCTGACGCTTTTAAATCAGTTTTAATCGTTCGTTGGATCGTGATCATTTTGGTTAATAGCTGCACGTTTCTTTTCCTATACGTTTCTATACCAAATTATGTGATAATAAGTGGCATGATATGATCATGGAAGATACGAGATATTTATTTTAATACGTTTGAATTTTTATTTAAATCGGATTACGAGATATGTTGTTTGCAGTATAATTTACGAAAAATATTAAAATTGCAGAAAACGATTCAGCGATGTGTAAAAATGTATAGAATTAGTTCTAGAATATGTTTTATTCTATGACCATTTCTTCTAACAGCTTTCTTTTTTAATCATTTCCACTATCATGTCCACTGTACTTTATTAAGTTTAAATTCCTAGTATTCTTGCTCTGAATACTTACAGCTTCTATCTGTGCTATCCATGAAAACCGTGGTGGGAGCTTCCGTGGTGATTTCAATGAAATGAAGAGTGGCGACAAAGCCGTTATAATCGAATGGCGGTACTTCCGGACCCGATCTGCGAAAGATGACGTTTCTTATTTACTATCTCGTATTTTTTCTTAAAATTCGAAAAAGAATCGAGATTGAATTTGATCGTTTGAATTTAATTCTACGTTAAGTCAAAGTTTTCAAAGGTGCTGCACGGGTTGTTTTTTCTTTCTTACCTGAACTCGACCAGCAGTTTCCGGCCACTGTACGTCAACGACGTTTTATTCTTGAAACAGAGCATCTTGAGAAGGGGACTCGACGTTGTTGAACCCGAGTATACGGCAATGTAGTCGCTTGTGCAGTGCCTGGAACAAACGCGGACGAAAACGTGTGTTAGTTTTAACGTGCAGACACGTGATTCGTAAACAGGATTCGTAAAGAAACGACGTTCATCAGGGGAAAGTTAACTTGCTTTAGTTGAATTAAAAGTATCCAGTTTTAATTAAATCAAAATATTTAATCACGCCAATTTGTTACATTACAAATTAAACGTTGGCTATTTCTTACTAAAATTTTATTTCAAATATCGATTGAACAAACGATCGATGGCAGGATTATACTTTACAAAATAGAAATTTAGAATAAAATTATCGATATTTTAGAATTGCGATAGAAAATTTTACATTTATCTTCGGATATTTCTAAATTTTCTATCATTCAATGTCAAATAATTTTCAAGTCTCTCTATTATTCGCAGAATTATACTTCGCAAAATAAAAGTTTGTAACGAAGCTATCGATATCTTAAGAATTTCAAACGCTTCCAAGTTTTGCATTTTTCCGGCCGTAAAAACATGTTTACCTAAATAAAACTAGATAAGATGGTAAAACGTGTAATTGGATTGAAATCGAATAAAAGGAGGATCGTCGACGCGCATCGAAGGGGTAAGCAGTGTACTGATTTATCAGTGAGTTCATGAGGATGAACAGGAGTCGGTTCCCGTGGAAGTTTCACCATTAAGAAAACATCTAATATTACTGGTAAGGCAGAGGCGGCTGCGCCGAATTACCACGATGGGACCGGCTGATTTATTTTACGAGAAAAGTTCCATCGTCGCTTGCCTGCCGGGGTGATCCTTCATTTCGAGGATCACGACGATGCGATTTTAATAATCTGCTCAAATTAGAGGAACGTCCCGAGGACCTGTCCGGACGGATGCTCGGCCATTAAGGTGTAATTTAGAGTTAAGATTGGATCCGTCGTGGCTGTGCAACGCCGCACAAAAATATAACAGGGCGCTACCCGTAATAAACGGAGTATTCCTTGAAAATCTTTACTCCGAAGAGACGAAGGATGACCTGTTTTTTCGCGCGTCTCTCCCTTTCTTAGTGAAATATAAATTTATAAAATAAACGTATTTTGCAACTGAGAATCATAGTTACGATCGCTTGTAAAGTTCTTTTATTCTTATGAGAAAATAAAATGCAATTTTTCAAATATTCTCTGCTTCAAGGATTTATTATAAATTTTAAATAATTCTAGTAAAAGTCTCTCTAACTCTTTAGCTTGACGATATTTTCAAACGATCGATCGCTCGTCAAAACTTGTTGCGTGCTCTATGTGAAAATGATAGCGCCTTGCGAATTTTTAAAACCAATATTCCACGAAGACCAAACCTTATACGTGAAATTTTTATTACGCTCCTTTCATATTATATTTTTATGAAGAATCCTTTATGAGACACGTTGCATGCTTTGTCCTATAAAACGGCACAGAAACCAAACAAATCAAACGTTCGTTTGCCTTACTCTTTGTAATATGTTAAACGTCACAAATCTTTTATTACGTTCAGAAGCAATTTATAACATCGTAGTTTCGTCGCATGTGATTCTGGATGAAGAACGATTTTGAGAATACATGTATTATAATACATACAATACGTATAATACGTGAATATTTAATATTAATTCATTTTAATATTCCAAGGTGTATTGAGAAAAATTAATCCTAATAGTAAACCCAATCTCTAAAGAGTATTCAGATAAATTAATCCTGATACCGATATCGATACTTGTACCGAGAGAGGAAACGCTCGTTGTTCTCGAAGAATTTCATTAGTCGGGAGTCGGTTGAACAGCGAAGAAATAATTCTAAACACGTAACAGGTGTTTCGAAACTTTTCCCATAATTTTAATTAATTGCTGCAAGAGGTGGTGGCGAAAAGTAATTAATAGGAGAAGTTCACGAGATGCCCGGCCGGATTCGATTTCATTGAACCGAATTGCTTTTCGAGAATTCCTTCAACTTTCGGTGAACGTAGACGGAAGGCCGATGTAGCGGAGGCTGAGACGCGTGGCACGTCGCCAATTTCTGAATAATTAACTGTCAGGAAGCCGCGGAGAGCGCGACCATCTTCATAATTGAGTCACCGCCCTTTCTCTTGCACCGCTGTCTCACTTTCTTCCATGTAAACATATAAATTATGAGCCGTTCGAGCCAGAGCCTTGCACCAGACGACCTAGCTACCTTTCCATGATAATTACAGCTGAAACGGAACGCGATACTTCGTTAAGCGAGCGCGTGGGACTAATTATCTCGCAGACAATATACGGGCTACTCTAGTACCTCGAGTGAAATGATTATCAGCGCGAGCAGAAATCGGAAAAGTTGAAAGAAAAATTCGAACGTAAAAGGCTCGCTTCGTTTATTTCGATTTGATTAACGTGTCAGAATATTTTGGAAATTTTTCTCCTTATTTTTAGTGAGATTTTAAAATATCGAATTTTCTATGGAAGATCGTTGTTGTTTCATGACAAAACCTCCTTTCACGATTACGATTAACAGGGAATTTTTACGAACACGGTAAATTAGGCGATAAATATGTTTTTTTTTTATTATTGGCAGTAAAAATTAAAAGACCACGCAGAAAAGAAAAATAAATAAGAAGCAGAGAGAAGAAAAAGAAATTAGAAAATTATCGCAACTAGAATCTTATAGATTAAAGATCAATTTATTCTGTCAATGAACGTGAATAATTTCATAGAAATAATTCATTTCAAGATATTGCAATGGATTCATAATTTTATTATTTGATCATAAATCTATATTATTAGAGGTATTATTATATTATCGAAAGACGACTCTACCGGGTTGATGTTTTCGATTTAAGCCGGGTTTTATTCGATCGGAATTAAACGGAGAGAGACATTGTTCAAAGGTGGACACAACCGACAGATTCGAGTGGGAAATTTTTAATTTACTCCAGCGGATTTGCGGACGAGTAATTTCGGGGCATTTTATACCAGCTTGAGTGTTCACAATACACCGTCCACTGTACACTCTTTTCCTCTTTGGATTTTTCTATCTCTCTTTTCTTCATTTTCGCGATTTCTTTTTTTTTCCGTAGCTGAATTGTATGAAATGGAGCCGTAGGAATCCGATTTTTTGCTGTTCAGGCTGCTCGTGCAGAAAATGATGTACAAAAATATCTTTCTATCTTTATATTCTTGTATCTCTTCCTATATACGCATGTAATATTATATTAGAAACGATAGCATTTACTTTTTTCTATTTGTTTATTTAGCCCGTAATTTCTATAGTAAAAGAGAAATACGTTAACTTCCTGCTAGGATTTCGAGTCCCTATCCGATGAAAAAATTTTTATTTGGACTGATATGCTGATAGCATAATTGTTATTGTATCGTATATATAAATGTGAAGCTTAATTTAATTGAAAATTATTGACATATTTAGCAGTATTATGATAAAAAAATTATGATATTGTTTACATATATATATTGGTGAATTTTCATACTATCAGATAATTTTTTAAACGGTACACCAAATTTCTAATGCTATGCTTGTAATTTGATAGTTTTACAGCCGCAGCTCTCATGAAAGAAAATGTATTTTGAATCGGAAAATCACGAAAAGTGGACATTCCTCGTCTTTCCCTAACCCTTCAAACATAAAAGTACCAAAAGAAGAGACTATACATGTGCTAGAATACGTAATTTTAAAAAATGCATATACAACTTAATTATACAATAATTAGTATTTCATTTAAGATTTAACGAATCAAAGAAAATCTATTTGTGATCTAACATTCCCGAGACAGTTATACGATTTTTATTTGAAATGCTTTTGTTAACGACATTCGCCGAAATATGACGTCGTTCGTCCTTGCCGAATGCTCCCTTAATGCCGAGATAATTGAGTGAGCCTAATTAAAATCATTCAGCTGAGGCGTACTACTCTAGGTAATGGTAAAGTTTATCTACGAAGATAAGCCGAAATTGCAGAAGATATTGTACATCGTCGTCGGAATTGTTCTTTTTTCTTCTACAAGAGTACAATCAAAAGTGGTTGGAGGAAGGCGGAGTAATCGGTGGAATAAATTCTTTGCTCGTAGCGGTAACTCGAGAGTAGAGTTCGAAAGAAAGAGGAAGCAATCCGAAGAATCTCTCGATCTCGACTCTCGTTCGTTTCATCTTATTCGTTCCACGATCTCGTTCCTTCCGCTCTTCACAAGAAAATTTTTTCCATTTCGAGTCGTACGAATGCCGGATTAATCTGTATGAAATTACAGAAATGCACCTTAACGTTCTCGTTACGTAGTTTTGTATGAAAACTTCCGTGGTAATAATTCACGATCGAATTTATCATTGGAATATATAAATCGCGAAAATTTTCCTTTGCTTCGTTGCACGAACGTTCTTCGTTACATATTAAAAACGGTCCCGTTACGAGGTAACGTAATCCATCGGGATAATTCCAACGAGAATTCATTCAGTCATCACGGTAATACCATCCGCAATCGCATCGGGGATTCCTATGCTTTACGAACAGTTTCGAGCTGTTACCGTAATTCGATAACGAGCCACTCAACTTTTCCCCCTTATGAATAATCGGAAACGATATTCCCTTGCATTTAAACGTTTCAGTTTGAACGTTCCCTTCCAATCTTTTTATCTTTCTATTCTACGTTTTCGATCTTGTTAACCATTCTTGTTATCCGCTATAACGCGACGAGATACATTTTTATTATGTTCAGATAAATTTACAAGAGAGAATTTGTTTTCCTTATATTTGCATTGGTCTAAGATAAACAAGCGAGTGATCGCGTAATATGAAAGCGTTGCGATCGTCGGAAAGATCGCATCGGGGATTTGCAACGAGTGCAATTATAGTAATAGTCCCGTGGATCGCAATAACTGGGCACGCGGATGCATTAAACGCGTGGTGCATTCGTGTCACGTAATCAGGACCGTGCCAACAGATATTGTACGTAACTGCGTGTAACTAATGTAGGAATCGTATGCGCGGCGTTAAATTAATTCACCACGCCACTGTTTCTGTTCCAGCACGATTAATGCGTCACGCTTCCGCGAGCTTGCATCCGCGTGGCGCGCAATTGTCTTCGACGCACGGGGGATTACGCTCGAATCCTCGCGAGGGAGAAATTTGTCTGCTGTCGAAGTAACCACGGATAACGGCAAATATATCGCGAACCGATGGCGTACGAGAATATGAAATATGTAAAGTAGATATATTTGCCGTGGAAATCGACCCGTAGAATGGATAATCGCTTGTTGGAACGATGACGATTGAACGAAATATTGGATATGTATGTAGAATTGTGAGGTTGCGAGTAATTTTAGAAAAATATCGCCGATGTTTCGACGGAAATATTGCAGCAGATATTGGATATCGGAAGAAATTTAAATCTTGACATTTTTGAACACCTTTTATTTTTGGCCTTTCGAATGTCACTTATCAATACTACCATGTAATCGGACGTTTTCATTTTAGAGAAATGTTGTAAACATTGTCAAAAAGACTATCTTTAATGTTTACTATACTTGTCTTTTTATTAAACGTATGTCTACAGTAATTATATCGTACTTCTATCAGATTAGTTTACATACACGATAGATCTCTATGATAAAACACTTTCGTGAAACGATTTACGTCGAGACTATGCTAATATTTAATGCCGATTAATGGTGGAATATTTGAGAGCAAAAGGAACTATCTATCAGGTAAAATAGTTTATATATGTATAGTTTCAAATCACAGTAATTACGTAATTAGGTCACGAATTAATCACAGGAAGTTTGATCATAATCGAACCATTTTCCTTGACAGCTGCTTGAATACCGACAATGAATTACATATTCTACTTGCAGGCTTCTATTTTGCGCTTGTCTGAATACATATGCATATTTCACTGGCTTACCGCCTGACTACGATCGGGCTGCTCTACTTAGCAGATGTGCGAACTTTGGTGAGTTCTTATATCATTAGTTCGGCCTTCAATCGTACGTCCGTTCAATTCAGATCAATATTTCAGTATTTGTTGGTTCTGCTTATTAACAGCTTAACCATCTGGGACCTGTTACTGTCAAGAACGTCTAACCATAACTAGCAGCATATGGAGGCCACCAAGCATCTAATTACGGAGTCATAACGTAGATAAACATGATGTTAGGCCACCTGTGGTGCTATTGTACTTGTATGCCACTGTAAACTCTACGAACATTTGCATTGACCCACGAGTAATAGATAGAGTTATCTAATTTTCTAGTTGTACTTTTTCTTGTTGGACTTAAAGTATCTAAAGATCTAACGATCACGATATTTTTGCATTCTTTCTTTGTTACATTAAAGACTAATATTATCTCATAACATACAAATTATTATCATACAATTAACACAATTGACTCGATTACCGAGAGAAATCAAAAGTCTTCTTATTTTCTCAAAAGACAATAAGCAACTCCAAAAATGTTGATATCTTAAATATAATTATTTCAGCTTTTTGTACGTTCGTCTTTGATGGACCTAAACTACAAGATATTTTTTCATTTTTTCGTTATATTAGAGACTTATTATTTTTTCATAATATACAATTAGTCTGGCTATTCTGTGAAAAATTCAAAGTTGAATTATTCAGGTTTGGCTGACTCAAATGATTAACTCGATTAACAAGAGAAATCAAAGGCGGAAAGCATCTTAAAAAATGTCGATATTTTAATCGTGGCTATTCCAGCTGTCTGTGTGTTCGTTCCGACAGACGTACCCGATAATCCGATGGCGTGATCCTTCCACAACCGCCATACGACATGGTTTGCTGCTTTATCGGTTTGCCCGTTTTCGATTCATCCTTGCTGGAGTTTCAATAGAACGAGACCAAGAGGAATTGGTTACCCTTAATAATGGTATCCGTGGAAGCCAACCGTAACTTAGCATAGAATAAGGAAGTACCTGGATCATCGTTCCACTAGCGTACAGCTAAATCGAGGCTGAAAGTTTTCCACGGAATCTGTTTACCTATTGCACGAATTAGCATTTCTTCGCCTAATGGTTCGCTTCCTCGACTTTTTTTTCTATCTGTTTCACACTTTGTGCTACATCGTAAGGAGTTTCGACTCCCATGAGGAACTCTTAAAGCAGAAAGTTACTCTGGAAACTTGCCTCTCGAGGATACGAAATGATAAGGAAATAGAAAAGTAATCAAGTATTTTAAACGATCTCCCGACTTCGCCATTATCTTTTGGATTTAATCTAGAATTCCTGAAATCTCGTTAAAATTCTTATTGTGCAGTTTTCTCTCCAATAGATCCTTGTACGTTTAACAGGATAATACGAGAGCTGACAAACTGAATCATCATATACAACGTAATTGATAAATTGTATTACACATAAACAGACGAACTTTCCCTTTTATAAAAAAATTCGTAATTACGTGTAAACTTTTTTACGTCTGACGCATCAAAAGGGAAACATTTAATATGAAGTTAAGTAGCGTTCAATGTATAAAAGTTGGTATCGAGTGCTGTATAATGATCGTATCATCACAAGAAAAAATAAACGACTATCACCACCGCTTTAATACCAAATTCTTTTTATTCTGATATCCAGTAGAACCCATGTAAATAGGAAGATAGAATAGGTAATAAAATAGTCCAAAGTTGCGATTGTGTAAATTTGAAATTCACAGGTTCACAAATTCGTTAATTGTCTTGTGGACCATCTCGTGGGTGGCTTCCACTTCCTTTGCCAGTTACTTCGTAGCAGCTATTGCATTTCAACTGAAACCACGTTAATTAATTCCCTAGGACGGATTTATTCCTTAGGATGGTAAACAGCGGAGGAAACTTGTCCGCGACACTCGCGTTTTAACAGCTTTTAAGCGTCGATACGCGATTACTACTGGTTTAGAATTTAATCCGCCGCATGTTATCTTGTGGCTACAGTTGTTGTCGCGCAAGTGAAATAGAACTGGATTCCTCTCGCGTGGAAACTTGTAGCCATTTGCAAATGACCCTTCAACGTGCATCCGCCACTCTGCCGGCTCGGTTGCATTGTTACTTGAGGCTGTTTTCGCAAAATACGACACCCTTTTGCTTCGTTTCCATTTCCACGCAGCAGTGAATTAGTTAAAGTAAAAAATGGATACGATCGAGCCTAATTTTCACCGATAGATATGGAACACTAACCGTGTAACGCTCTTTCTTTAAGAAAATTTAGAAGAATCATCGCAAGTACGTGGAATTTTTTTGTTATAATCTCATGCTGTATCTTTCTACCGCCAAAGAAGTTCTTAAATTTCAGAAAAGCGTGATAACACCGTCATTAATACAATATATGCGATTTATCGGTACAATTTTACACTTAAGTTTTTCTTTGAACATTAAAACTCATTTTGTTTACTAAGATAAGGAAAGAACGAGTAAAATAGCAGGATTGATCCGAAGAATAGTTCCATTTATGATACGGAACATAAGAACAATTTTTCGTATTCTGTCAATGCATTTTCGATCGCATAATTAAATAAATCGACCAATACGTGTCTGCAGATATATATAGACGATTGCATTAATGTTTTTACGTAGTCACACGTTCTGTGAATTTTTTTCTATGAATTGAAGGGGAAAAGGAGGAATCGAAGGAAAATTAGAAAGATCACAGAACGATCGATGATTTACTCGCCCGAACACAATTAAATCGATTCGTCGGTAAATCAGTTATTTCCGCAAATGGAAAATTCGAGGACGGCGAAAGAGGGAGGGGAATTTGTTCGCGCGGCTGATTTCGTTACCCACCCCCTCTTTACTCTTCGAACCATTATTGACACTGGTCGGAAAATATTTCCGCGGACCGCCGGTGGAAAAATTAGGTAAATATCCGGCGAATTCGATAACTAAGTGGTCCGAATTCAACTTCTTCGAGATCTCCGACATTCCAATTTCTGCTCTGTATACATTCCAACTAATGGGATTGAAGAATGTATATGGAATTCTTTTGTTTCATGTGGTCTTATACGATGATTCGATGCTTCGTATTAGTATCTAAGATTAAAATTTCTTACGAATGCATAAACGTTCGTAAAATATAAATTAGATACGCTACATCTTCGTTATGATCAGAGACTAGTATTCCGTGGAAAAATGTTACAAGTATCATTATATATAAATAATAGTTTATAGAAAATATTTGCTTACTTGTGCGAGAATGAAACACAGAATCACAAGTATTTCTTAGAATAATAGCGCTCTTATCCTACGATTTAAATTACAATTACTTTCTTTCTCAATCTGAATCAAACAAGTAAAATAATAGCACTGACCTACATAACAAAGTACTGTATTTTTCTTGGTGGAATGAAAGGCTGCCGTAACAATTATTCCTTCGAATTGGTCAATTCGTCTCGTTCAAACACGATTCTCGTCGCGCTACGGATTGAGCGAAATTAAACGTAAATCTCGTTACGTCAGTGATGGTTGATGTTAAAGTATAATCTGGATTAGTCGGCAAATTCAATCGGATTCCCCGCGCCATTCCGAGCTGGTCGGCGTACCAGGAGGGCGTAATACGAAATTTATACGAGACGAACGGAAGACGAGCAACAGGATGTGCCGGATATTATTTTCCGGCGCTGCTTGATAGAAAAACGGAAGTTGGCGACCTCGTGTCACGTTTAATTCCATCCTGTTTCGGCTGCGCTTCATTTCCGCGCTGGTGCTTATTTCAACATCGACCTCGCTGTAAAATAAAATTGAACAGAGAGAGGGAGAGAGGGGAGAGGGATGGAGGTATACGAAAATCAAAAATAATCAAATTCGGCGGCGGGCGCTGGTCGCACGGAAATTAACGAGGCTCTCGATAAGCGCGAAAATGGATTTGCATTGCGCCCGCTTGTTTCCCCTAACTAACTTCCGACCACCACTTATTTAACTTTTGCCGAAGCTGCACGCTGTATTCGAACTAACTGCTTCCTGCTAGCCTGTTGAATATTTATTTTGTTTTTCCTAGTTTCGCGATAAGAAATATAAGCTGACGACGCTGCCGGATTTTTGTCTCTCTCGTTCCTTTGATCACGGTCTTACTTTCTGCCCCTCCGGGATAAGGGAGTATCGTTTAATGATTAAAGTTTATCTGACTATGAAATTTTATACGGGTACGCGAAGTATTTCGGTTTTACCATAAGAGTGATTATAGCTGTGATTAAAGTAGTATAATAAGAGTGATTAAAACAGTATATTATTTTCTTCATTTGACGTTAATTTCGAATAACGTTTATTTTAATTGCTATTTACTAAATAATATTTAATACTGATTTGTTAGCAAATAGTATTGATATTCGTTTTACCTGTAAATTCTAACGGAGATTCTGTGCTTACGCTACATATTTTCACCGTAATTCATAGAAACTTTCATCGAATTATATCGAATGATTATACGTTGACAGATATATGTTGATGTCGTGTATTCCATTTAACGTTATACCCGTGTATCGTAGATATTAATATTCATGTACTTCCATAGTCTCATTGATTTACAAATTTAATAATAATCAATTTGTAATATTTGATAAAAGATAGAGTAGAATATCATAAAATCTCAAGTGAACGCGTTCACGACTGTTTACTAAAATTTCATCTTGATGATAATTCGCTAAATATGTTACTAGTACAAGTTTGTATTTCATAGAAGTACACGAAATCGTTACGAGATTAGGCGTAGTTGCGCGCCCCTTAAGGCGAATTTTCAAGCAGCCTCAGATCAGGAGGATGGAATGGAGCGTGGATGATGTGGAGTGGAGGATCTGGTGCACGGTTAAAGGCATGCCTTATCTCTAAGCTTTACACTCTATTACGTTTATTAAAAGCACCAGTGGAAGAAGTTTCACGGTCCGAGCTGGCGCGGTGGGAATAAAAATGAGGTCGTCCGTATTACGTCTTCCGGAACACTTTCAACGTCTTATGCTTCCGTTGATAGATCAGCAACGTAATCTCAGTAGTTTCCATGTATTACACCACTTGTGAAGTCACCGGTAGTGATTACGAGCCACCGATGTAATTGTTTCGAATTTATTTGAAATAGCGTTTGAACTATATTTCGAAAATTGTTATTTCTTAACTATTATTGATCTCAATGGAAAGCTGATATTGCAAGGCAATTTATATACAAACACAGGTAGATAATATATTAGGCAATATAATAAGAATAATATCTGTGTACTAAACTAGCAATCAATCCGAACGTCGACGTTAATTTAAAAAAGAAAACTCTACATTTCTCTATTTTAATTTGGATTATACAATTTTGATACATGTAGTATCGAAAAAAGGGAGGTGTATCATACGTTCTGTTACGCTGCGAGGTTTTAGTATAGGTCGCGTTTCTGGTCGTCGCTCGCGGTCATACAATGTCGCAGGCGGATCGCCTTGTCCGCCCGACGAGGGACATACAATGTATCGACGAGCGCATCCAAGCAGCGACTTCCAGAAACGTCGATTTCGCCCGCTTGTTTCAAACGAATGCGGCATATGCGATCATAGGCGCGAACGGTGGCGTGATCCGAGCGTAGTGGGGGTCGTCTTCCCGAGAAGACCAAGAAATGATCTAAGAAAAGTAGTTCTTGTGGAAGATTCTAAGAGCACATGTCGAGAGGTCGAATGTATAAAGCCGAACGAACACGTTGACACATTGTTTATCACTGAATAATCTGTCACTCTTTATTATTATATTCATCGTTATTAAATACACGAACTATACCAACTTGTTAACAAATAAAGCATCCTTTACTGTCCTACCTCTAGACCCATTAAGTTACTACATACATGTTAATAAATTTTGTATTTCTATTTATTCAAAATGCGCACATACATATATATTTTTGTGAAGTTCGGTATTTGACCACGTGAAATAATTAAATGCGATCCGATAATATAAAATGACCTCTGCGTACTTTTTCGCATCTTATCTTGAAATATCCATGATTAATACTCACTAATACAATCATAATAATGAAGGTACGAACGTACCTTCTAAAAAAGTTCTATACTCCGTTTTCTATATCCGAGACGAGAAGCCATTTAACCATCTACTTTCTCTATTACCTTTTTCGATTCAAGTGGAGCACTAAAATAAAGAAAAAGAAAGGACGAACAGGAAGGCGAAGAACACAAATCTAGAGGAAGTATTCGAAAGTTTAGCTGCAAGAGAAACGCAACTTTCGCGAAACCCCTCCTCGTCTAGCCGAACTTTTGCGTCGCTTAATCCCTTTGCCGGACGCCGGATTTATTTCGTCATTGTTTTGCCGTCTCGTTTTGTCCCGCGATTTAATTGTAGACAAGCAATCTTCTTCTCTTCTCCCTCTTCCTTTTTGTGACGGGCTCGGAAACATATTCAACGATTTGTAGCGATCCTAATCGCAATTTAGTTATGAACGTCGAGCGGACGGAAAGTCGTCGCATCGAGATGAAAACCGGTCCAGCGATAGTTTGATAATTAAATTCAACGATTCGACGATCAACTAGCCCTGGAACGAGTAACTTCCTCAACGAGGTCTCTGTAGCGAGCGTCTTCGTGTTCCATGGACTTTCTTACGGCTTTTCGTGGGAAGTTTCGCACGCGAAACGTTGGTCGTTACGAGGCCCTGGCTTGTCGCTACATTTCACGGCAAAGTTTCCGCGGAATCAGAAGAATGGAAACGCGAGGCGCGGAGGAAAAACGAAGAAACATTGACTCTTGGCGGAATAAGAATTCCCTACGAAGTCGACAAGTAGAGGAAAAGTCAAAGTCCTGGTCTGAATCCGTGGTAAGATCTTGATCTCCCTTTGAGAAAGCAGGATAAGACCGAAAGTGACCCGATGCTGCCAGGGACGAGCGGAGGAGATCGTGGTTATTCGTGGAAAAATAATCGTCCGAAAGATACGGTTGTAAGTGGCTGGTATCAGTTTGATGAAGTTCCAGGAGATCGGATTAAAAAGCTTTCAACGAAGTTCTTTAATCGAATTGGTACAGCGATCTGAGATTAGTTTTCAAAGATCAATGATCTAGGATAATTGAGAAACACGGGAATCGCACTGATCCACTCCATTGGGTTTAATTTTTAAGAAACTAATCACTCAATCGTCGTATATTCTCTTACTGAAATTAAAAAGTTTTCAATAATGAAGTATGTATTTGTATTAAATTGCGGAAACCACTCTTTTTTTTTAACATTGATGATAGTTAAATGTCGAAAAAGCGATAATTGAATCGAGAAACCACATTGATTAACTTCACCGAGATTTATTATTCGGCTTTTAAATAAATAAACATTAATGTAATGTTACTGTAATCCTGGGTCCAAAAATTTACAAACAACGGAGTTAATTAGTTTCGACGGCTTAATCTTGTTATATACCGTAGATGTTTCATATAATTCACGTATAATATTTTGTATTATATCACGATTCTATAGACAAATGTAATCTACTTGTTGAGTTTCTGATTCCATTTAGACTTCAGTCGACCACGTACGGTTATATTCTACTTACAGGCTGTCTGTGTACACGCGATCCTATTTCACTCTCCGGATGTCCGCTATACATTGTCCTATTGTGCTTCAGCCACCGGTCTATTCTACTTAGACTGACCATACGTGGATCTAGTATACTTGCCGACTGTCCACCAAGATGCGATCTCATTCTACTTGAACGCGTCTAATCGGGAATTTATGTCGACTACGCTGTGATCTGACCGAGTCGGATTAAAAAGAGAATTGTTTTTCTTATGAATTTTTAATGCAAGCTATTTCGTTAAGTGACCGAAACAAATAAAAGGAATTTAATCCTACGACGCGGATATCTTAAAATAAGAAACGATTCGACGGTACAATCTTCTTTTACGTCTTTCTTTGGTTCCACTTGGCACAATCAGATACAACGTAACGTCTCGACTTTTGAAAAAGATGTAGAAAATCTACCTCGATGACAAAAGTCGACGAGAAACCAGAAAGACGCGTAATATCGTTGTCCCATCATTTTTATCTTACTCGTTTGTTTTCTTCCCGTTCGCGAAGTTTCTTTTTGTATTGGATGAAGTTCTGAAGACTCCCGTTTTCTTCGAACGCTTTTCGAGGACACTCGAAACGAAAACGAAGTAGTTGGTGTGTTCGTACGAGCAACGCGTGAATAAGGTTGGAAATAAATTTTAGACAGTTGGATTTCCCTGCAATAGATCGTACTATTTCTTGGCATGGTTATTCTCATACTTTTGCAGAACAATCACATAAACATGAAAACGTTCTGCACGTACTTATTTTTCTTGAAAACATTGCTGATGCGGAGATTACGAATTTGGAAACGAAAGTCCATTATATTTCACGTTGTAACACGAAAGGTATTTATTACTATTAAAAAGAAAGATATTACGCAAAGATGAATAACGCAGAGGCAAGACTAGGTTAATAAAGGAAGGAAGTGATTTTGATCATCCTTGAATCCAGGATGCAACATTCTCGGGAAATAGAAAAAGCGATTGCTGAGAGAATATAAAAGCGAAAATAAACCGGTGTGAGAAATGAGAAAGATTCAGGTTGCGACTCTCAGTGATCCAATGTTCTTTTAACTCGACCATCATTATAATTTCATTAATCTTTATTAATTCTCTATGATTTTCTTTTACGCTTCTCCTCCAATTCTTTGCTTATTTTGAACTAAGAAAGTTAGCTGATAACTGCAAAATAATTCATGAGACGTTGAGTCCCCTCCTTGTAAATTTGTAAAATGATAAGGAAGAATTAGAATGTCAGAGGCGAGTTTTCGGAATAATTTGATAAGCCGTGACCGATCGATTGTCAGCTGTACGAGGCGTGAGTTCCTTCGGAAGTTATAAATAACACTGGCTGTGAAAACGCAGCGGAATTACTTCTATCGTCGCTGGAGTAACACCGATAAGCCATACCTTTCGGAGGATGTCGCTCCGCTTACCAAACTTTTACAAAAAAGTGGCAGATTCGAGTGAAACATCCACGTTATAAACAATCTTGCCTGTATCGATGAAAAATGATGCCGCTATAATCTAAACTTTAATTTTTCATCTAATATAATATAATATGTAATATATAATCTTTCATGTTATATATATAATATTAATTATAATCATAAGAACAAATTATAATATAATATTAATAAAGTTGCCAATACTAAATAATATTGCAGGTAAGGAATATGAAATGTTCATTTGTTAATAAAACAATTTGCTTCCTCTATTCTGTAAACTAAATCGAATAATTAAAAGATGGTTAAGAATTAAAAAGAAAAATATATCCACTGTATTTTTAATTCTACATATTGCTAGTCATAGATAATTACTTTCGCGACATAAAAGCAAAACGACATAGAATAAAACGATAAGACATCAGTTTAGTTCTTATAAGTCATTTATCTCCTTTCCATACACCAAAGCGTCCAGACAGAAGGAAGCACGCGAAAGAAAGACGATTCTAAAGCATTTCGGAATAATAATCCCAGGAGGAATAACAAAAGAGAAAAGGAGAAGTCAACGAGAGACTACCAACGTCGATCTTCCTGAAACGAAGGGATCGTGTACAGGGAGTTCTATTTGCAAACGAAATATTACGCGGCTGTCTCGTCTGGAACGAGAAATTCCGTCATATTCTGACAAGCGGAATCGACACTGTGAATAATAGACAACGATGATAGTAGAAGTTGTCCGACAATTTGGACCGTGCGTTTACGCGAATGTGACAACAAAAGGAAGAATAAAATATGGGACAGGCAGGGAAAGAGAATAGACACGAAAGAATACGCTTCTGACCATTTTATCACCACTAAACGTATCATTATCGTCGTCAGAATTATTTGTTTGAATTATTCCAATTTTACGCGAGCCTCTTGCACGTAAGTTATAATTTATTGATTGTATTTTTCTATATCGATATCTCGAAATTTTCTGCCATTTCCTATACCCTGTGTTCAACTTTGGTTGCTTGAATAAAGCTGGCAAATGATCTACTATTCGATTTTTATTTTTACCGTATTATTACCTTGTCATGGTGGTTGGAACAATGACTGGTCCTTATGTAACTGTCCGCAATAAATTAAAGTGATTGGAAAGGGGACGGTGAAGTGGACAGACAGGCGGGCTCGAATTTCTGGCATAGCTGCCGAAACGAGCCAAGTGGCGAACAAGATCGATCGTCTCGCAATGGATGACTGTGCCTGGGGCCTGCATTCGGAACGAGGACATTAAGTAGCGGCGTCGCCGCGAGAATTCTCGATGAATTCATGATTCACGTGCGCTTACCGGCAGGAACGATCAGAGATCCCCTGTTCTGACGTAATTTTTATTTAAATGTGTGTTATTTTAATGAATAAAAGACGAAGCTTTCTTTGCGGGAATGTTTTATGAAAGATGATGGACGAACGCGGGGGATTAAAAATTTAAAAGGGCGATGATGAACGAGAACAGAAGATGAAAGGTAATAATAGAAGGTTCACTTGATCCAAAGATACTGAGAAGTCAGAAACGCGATAGATAATTCAAGTTGATGAAAATGTAGCAATCGTTTAATATAATACCGATATTCGTAATTAAAAATAAATTCTAAGATGAATTTACAAAAATATTGTTTGCCACTTCATTGTGGGATATATAGTGGGATGCGAGTGCGTGTGATGCTCATAGTTTCGTTAGAATTGATGTTAGTTTTATATGATTGATAAACCTGTATCGTTATTTAATATACTGAATAAATATTTATATTTTTATTCTAGAACTTACAATTCATAACACGGAGAATACTACGCGTTCTCTTGAAATTTCGAACAATTCTGAAAAATGTTCACAGAAAGCACAATGTATGAACCTAGACGAAAGATACTTTCCATCAGGCTAATGGAACGCCGTTAAAAACGTAATCCGTTTTCGCAGTCGAAACGAGAAAGGAGAGATGTCGAAGTTTCCTGGGGTCAAAAAACGGGGAACGAGCAACGGAAGCGGTAAACGATAGGCATACACGTGATGCTGATCGATGCTTTCGTTGACAGACAGGCCACTTTTTCCTCTCGTTTTCAACGTCGAAGATAAATTCTACAACGGCGAACAGATCGAGAATGCAAAATGTAATAAATAAAGATTACGCGGTGATATCACACGGGTCATAGAACAGGATATCTCGATTTATTTAAAGAAACCAGCGTTTCACGAATAACCTACAAAATTCTAACGTAGGACTGTTCGTTTGAAACTTTTCGTCGAGCCTAATCGATTTAGGAGGGACGTTTCCTAGATTTCGTAAAAAACTGTACGCAAATGGGAGCTGAAACTCTGGCAACGACGTTATTGCGTTACGAGCTTTGCACGAAAGTTGCGATAAAAATGCCGCAGAAATCACACGGAAAGTTAGCTCGCATGTTAACTTATCACTCGGCTAATATTATCTATCTATCGAAAGTTAGTACAACTTTTACCACTTTCCGTGGAAAATTCGTGAACGATCGAATTCGAGCATATTAAGACGAAAAATCTCTTTTCCCAGCGATTTACTCTTAATACGTTCATGTTCATTCCCAAATTATGAGAATCAATAGATTAATAATACATATTAATAGCAAATCAGTCCTGGCATCGTGTCATAATCACATACAGAGATTACAGTACTGCTCTACGTTAAAATTCATAACTGTAATCATTGGTTAAATGCACGTGTGTAAGTATAAATGAGCTGAGGAGAAAAATTCATCGATATCGATATATGTATTTCAAACACAAAATACTATCATCTGAATAATTTTTGT
This sequence comes from Bombus affinis, assembly GCF_024516045.1. NCBI lineage: Eukaryota > Metazoa > Arthropoda > Insecta > Hymenoptera > Apidae > Bombus > Bombus affinis. The sequence goes on from NC_066350.1 coordinate 15,106,493, forward strand.
ACTTGAATTGTACTCGAATTTATTTTTGTACTTGAATTTTTTTTATCCTTTGAATATTTCATGACACCGTGCGTATACGGAATAATATTTGAAGTGGCAAACGAGCGACAGATTGATCCACGAAACAATATTTCTCAGTTCGACAATTTGTTCTGGAGATTAAATTCGTAGGTGAGAAGATCTTGATTTGGAAGGAATCGAGTTTCCGTGGAACGTTTCCGCGAGACACGGTCGAAAGAAGCGGCTAAAACGTGAACTGGGCTATCGCGGTCGTTACGAGGCGACCAGAATTCTATTCCTATCGCACCCCTATTCGCGGCAGTCTCTTAATTTAATGAAACATCCGGCGAGCGTAGAGTCGGCTGCGCAGCCTGGGTTTTCCAGCGCTGGGCGCCTAGTTTCGGACGTTGGACGAGGTTGAGTTGAAATGCGAATAAACGGCGAAACGTCGAGAGTGCAAATGAACGCGCGGCTGCTGGCCCGATGTAGATTAAACACGCGAGGATTCTCGTGTGTCTGGATGGGAGATTTCCATTGTTCCCAGAGAAGCGACCGCTTTGTACGTTTCGATCAGCCGCGGCCCCGTTACTCCGGGGACACGCGAACAATCAAACGGACGCTTCCTTTCGCGAACTTTCCCCGCGGGGGAATCGATTACCCAGAGCCGGGACCCGGAGATCCTCTGGCGATCGCCGATATTGGTATTCCTAATTACTTCGGAACATGCCCTGATTCGCGTACAAGTTCCATCTGCGCGTAGCAATTGTAATTTGCATTCGATCGATTATGTATCACGGTACGGTGTGTTTATACCAGTGGCACGTGAAAGTGTTTGAACAACTATGCAGATACTTTATGAAAATATTCTGCGTATTATACGAAACATTTCGAGATTTGATTGTCACTATAAAGAGGCGAGATTATCGTTGTTATACTGGGAAAGTTTGATGTAAATTCGGATATATATATAAAGTATTTAAGTATTTAATTATTTATTATCTTGGGAACGTTCAATAATTTTAATGACACTGTTTTTGATACGGAAGATGACTGTTCATACCACGTATACTAACGTTTTAGTACATGTATTATTGCAGTAAATTTTATGTACATTTTCAGATTAATTTCAAATTTTAATGTTGGCTTAACAGTTGTGTCTCGTTATATCGTTAATGAAATTGCAAAATGTTTTGTATCACACATATAATATGTACATAAGAATTTTCTGCGATAACTAAATTTGAAAAGTTGTTGGAATGAAATGAAAGATTTGATGTGCTATGTTTATGTGACGGATCAAAGTTCCATTCTGTGTTCCGTTCCTTTCAGACGAGAACTTTTTAAATAATCCGCGTGATAAAGATCGTAAAACGTTTAAGCTCTGTAAAAGATAAAAACTCCAAGTCATTCCGATTTATTGGATCAGTGAGATATTCTTCTTGAATCGTTTTCTCGAATATTTAAACGCTTATACCGCCTCGTTAATTCGTCCCGAGCAGCGATACACCGTCATATTTCAGACTTCAGAGTTGCTGGAAAATACAGGGCATAATTTATGACTGGTTACCGGTGGTAGATGAATTATTACTCGCAGCAATTCTTGCCTGCTGCCTCATCGTAACGCATTAATCACGACTGCTTAGGATCGTTTCTACCTCTAACAATCGTCCCCTCCAGGCTCGCCGCCCTTGGGAAGTGACATTCTAGGATCTCCTTATTAGTTAATTACCATCTTCGTATAATTCAACCATAACCGTCTCATGACTCTCATTTTGCAAGAGTCTCTCGGCGAGGAGAATCGGGCATTCTCCAGTGATAGTCGAGTAATTGATTGACACAGGTAGACATTCCAAACAGATGTACAGTGTCCTGTTCGTCTGTTTGCTAGTATTATAGCGCTAATAGAGTGTAATTTCAAATATCGGAACGATTAACATATTCGCTTCTATGCAAATATGACAATTCTTGTTCAAGAATTGTTCGCTTTTCTGTGTCACAGCTATCTTTAATTTTGATTTTAATGGCGTAATTGAAAATGAAAATAATCCGTTGGGGTCAAAGATATACATCTTTCAGAGATAGTTGATAAGACTTAATTTTCATGAGGATGAAATATACACATTTACCTCCAATATTAATTAATTTTGTTCATTTCTACCAAAGATTTAATCGTGTTGATAAAAATATAAATTTGCATAAACATCAGAGTTTGCTCAATATTATTCTGTTTGTCTTTCTACTTTTTTAAATCGAAGCAGTTAAAAAAGGAAATGCTAAAATTACGTAAACAATTATTATCGAGAATTTAATTTCAATGTATGTGTTGATGCGATACGATTGCGGATTCTCGAGGGTAAACGAGATATTCAAATATTTTTCAAAGGGTTAACGTAACAATTTTCCCCAAGTGAGATGAAGTCAAAGGGTTACACTCAACCGGCTATTATCTGATAACGATTCCCTTACATCTTTGCTAGCGTGGTTTATCGCTAAATCGCGGCGTCATTATGAAAAGTAAGTTTACCGTGTCATAAAGCAGCCTCGTAAAACCTTTCACCGCGTAAACTTTAGAATAGACAAATATTACTCTAAACATTATCTTTTTGGGCAAATCTTTGTGTAACTTATATCAGTTGTCTGCCATAGAACCAGCATTTACCGAATTTCTTTCTTATTTCTTTTGTCAGAATTTTAATCAGAAAAAGGGAGCTTTTTTTCATATAAATTAAATTATTGTGCTTCATTCTGACGATTTTTCATCCACGAAACTAATGATTCTGAAATTATGGAAGTCGATAATAACCATTCTCGATTGGCACTCGAGGCTCCAATATTGCCAGTATCGAATCACAAGGATCGATAAGGGCGATTTCCATTCCCGAAAGGGGCGATCAACAAACATGCGATATCACGGCTCACAGTCGGTTAATTTTATCCCTCTCAGTACGAAATTTTCTATTTTTATCCCGTATATCATAAACTTATAGATCGCATGAAAATATATTAAGTTGTTGGAAAAGTGTCTTTCTTTCGCAAACGTGTTTTTTTACAACAGTGCACCTGCATACAAACGTGAAACCAAGTCTGTGAAATGTCGCGGTGTGTAATCCGACAAAATAATATAAAAGAAAAAACGTTGTGCCTCTATTATTTCCTCATAAAACGAAAGAAACTTTTCGGACAACCTAATATTTATTTTCGAACACACTCGCGGAGAATGATTGGAGATCGTGTCGAATAAAGGTAAATTTGTTTCCATTATCGAAAGCTTCATTATATTTGCAGCCGCGGTGTACGGAATCGTTATAAAATAAAAAAGAGCTTGATGCGTGCGTCCTCGCGTAGTTAATTAGTTTAAATACGTGCGAAAAATCGTGCAAAAAAGATCTTCTCGGCATCGTTGAAAAGCGAGCGAGCGAAATGACTAACACACTCGCTGGCTGTTACACCATCTATGAATAATTTTTAGGCGGATCCGTGAGCAATTTTCGGGCATTAAACGGAGTTGCGGAACATCTCTCAACGATTTGACGTCGTGGAAAGGAACCAACGATACTTTAACCAGAAGATAGAACCATCGACTGACCTTTGATAAGGGTGGTCAATTTTCTTCTCAATCAGCGACTTCAAAGGGGTTTGAGCAGCAAAGAGGATCGAAATCGGGTTAATGTTATATCCAAGGTTAATCAGTTTCATAAATCGATGAAACCGGAATGCTTTCGAGACTCGACTATAGATTATGTGGCATTAATGCGGCATTATGCCTATCAATTAACGTCTGAGCTGATCAAGTACATCGTGGATTCGCGTACGATGTAATGCAAACGAGCGATGCGACGTTGATGTTGTACTTTCTGGCACGTTCCTTGTATCGTAACCAGTTGAGGGAAATATGGGTAAAGTATCCGATGGCTCAAACGAAAATAGGATACGCCAGTGTTTAATACGTAAAGCTAATGTTCCAATTCTTAGAAATAATAATTTGTTTATGACATTCAAGTTATGGACAATGAAGCACAGATTGTAATTACTATATGACGAGAAAATATTATATTTGTAACTAAAGTACTATATAAGAACTATCGAAGGTATCAAAATAATTTGCCTATCTAATATTGTATATGCAATAGCAGGATCGCATACTCACGCACACTTTATAATTAGAAATATTAATCTACAAAATTTGACAGCATTCTCATTGTGAGATTCTAATGGTTTCACATGCTTAATCTACATCGGATGTAACGGTAATTTGCGTTGATGACGGGAAGGACGATAACGAGAACCTTCGCTGAAATATTACATGGGATAGATCATGCAAGTTCTATTTTTCATTTATTCTTGTTCCTGCTTCTACAATATGTTTCTATGCGGAGTTCTATGTTTCTATGAGGGGAAAGAATTTCATAGTGTGCTGTGTGAATAGCGGGATGAACGTTGCGGATGTTACGAAAACGATTTATTCTAATTTGGCTTGTGTAAGTTCATTATCGCTTTAGTTTAGTTCGAATTACCGCGCCACGCTAATCCGTGTGCAATGTTTCTCGGCATTAATCGGGATCATAACGGATTATGAGGCTCTGTCTCGCGAGATTGTTTGGGAACCGAGAATCCACTTAGGCGTTGATAACTCCGAGTCCTGGCCACGTTTTATCGAAATTCGAACGAACTCCTTCGCTGATTCAACGGAAACAATGTTTGGCTCCTTAGAAGCTTCCTCTTCAAAGAATTCCAACTGACCTCGTTTCTAATCAAATTTTTCAAGATTGCATTAGATACTTTTCATTAGTAAGACAATAACATGATATGTCTGAACGAATCCGATTAGTTGTGGAATCTTATTTGTCTCAATACACGTTGAAACTGATTTAGGTACAGTCAAAGGCAACATCATCATCTAACGTAAGTGATATAACAAATTTCTTACAATTTTTAATGCCAACATAGATCCTGAAGTGTATATGCTATTTTTATTAGCTTCCTTGCGAAATATTTATCACATATTTTTCAATTATTGTTTTATACGATTAAAATTCAATTTCACATCTTTCGACGTTTCTAGTTATTAAAACATTTACTAATATTTTTATAAATGTTGGATATTGAAACTATCTTCGCTAGTAAGAAACAGAAATCACTAAGACTGTGATTGTTTCCAGATGTCGAGTCGTTCTCAGCAATTAACACGCAAGGGCTAAAAAACATTTTGCACGTAGATTGTCGAAGAAAATATTCTTGCCAAACAAACTGTTGCAAATAACAGACTTCTATTTAAATCGCGAAACAGACGGCATTACAGTGAAGTACGAATTAATCGAGCAGGATAATCAGCTGTAACTGGACCTCGTACCGTTCCCTCTGATCGTAATCGAATTAATAGAACGATGATGTGGCACGGTATATGATTTGCAAGCTTGTTTACCAAAGCATTGCCAACGTGTATAATATTCTACGCCGCCATTACACCACCTAATCACGGCGTCGAGAATCAAAACGAGATTATGATGGATTACCAATGACGGGAGAGAAACTTGGACCCGGATTTCCTCTCTATGTATCGACATGCTGCATTTTGTGGACGCGAACGTGCCCATATTAGGCAACCATATCGATGGCTACAACCAGTCGGAAGCTCCTAGGAAAACTGAGCATTCGATTCACGTAGCACCACTGCAAAATCAATCCGGTTAGCAGCCCAACGCGTATCACGGGATTGATCGACGAAACGTTCGAGACGTATTAAACAGTGTCTCTAGCACCCCCTAAAAAATCACCGATGTAAATGGATTTAATCGAACCCTTTTATCTTTCTCGAATCGGCCCGTCCAGGAAATTTGTTCTTCTCACCACAAACGATCATGTGAACGGCGCAACGTGCGAGTTAAACAGCGGCACGTTAAGATTTTAGATATATTCGTCTCGCACGATTTTCTTCAAGTTTGAGTAGATTAGAGAGTGATTTTGAGACCAAGTGTTTTCGTATCAATGTTACAATGCGAAAGGGGACGATATCGATTTATTTGGAGATGAGTTTTGACTTACTTTTGTCTTACTTTTTCATATCTTTTTTTTAATGGATTCATCCCTCTTAGGGCAACACTAATTAATTCAGAAGCGTCTCGTATATCCGAATGACTTTGGAAGATAATAAGGTTAAAATTCAATTTTCTCGTCGCCTAGAGTTCTGAGAAGAATTCTTATTTGCTATTTGTCTTTTCCTGAGGTTATATCAATTTGATAAAAGGCGTTCAATTACGAGAAGATACTCCGAAGAGGAAGAGGTCACAGATTTATACACTTCAAGATCCCCTAATTCAATTTCCGTGGCTGCAATCGATATATGGTGTCTCATAATTCAATAGCTTCCAATCTCTAATAACGCTTTTCCAACGTTATCAAGCTCCTAGACTCTGGTGTCATATGGAACGAAAAATTCGTACGACTTTCTCACCGTCCGAACAACGACATTGAGGCACGAGATTCTCGACAGAAACCACGCTATCCCATGGTCAAGCTCCGTATCTTGCATCGTTTGAACTCTCGCGACCTAACGTTGCCATTTAAAATACAAGGATAACAAGAAAGCCAGAGCGAAGAATTTCTCCTTTGAGATTCGCGAAATTCAGCGAGATGGACGATAAAGAGATTTCCACGCTATGATCAATTCGAAATATTATTCCCGACATGATCTACATCGCGAGCGGAGTGCAAAGCGCGTCGGCGAGGCTAGAGAATTTATTAAGAGAGCCAACGGCGGCTGGTATAAGCTCTGGTTTTAACGAGTAAGTCCCATCTCCTCCTAAATGGAGATATATATCTTCCGCTGGGCGCACTTATCCGTTCTTGGCTGACACCAACACGTACGAATTAATGGCTCCCCTCGAACTCTCTTCTTGCACGGGCCTGTAGTGACGGCTATAAACCACGGGCGGTCACGCGTCCAGTCGTTGATCATGATCCCGCGACGAAAACCACGCCGCCGATTCAAGACCACGACCAAACTTCCACCTACTGGAATCATGGGAACCGTGTTCTCTACTTGTTGCTGACTACTAAGAATGAGCTTTTTTGCGATTGAACCTCTTACGTGAGATGCATCGTGCTTTCGGAATTTTCTTAAGTGCGAGCTTCAAGGGATTAAAATTTAGGACGATTAGGAGACTTTGATATTTAAAATTTCAGGTTTAAAATTTGTTAAATTAAAGAAATCGGAAATTTGGAAATTCGGAAGCTTGAACGCTGGAAACTATGAAAATGTGAAATTCTAAGATTAAAACATTTAGAGTTTGATATTTATGGGGAAACTGATATGATACCAGAGCAATGAGAAATGGTTAGAATATTGTTTTCCAGATCTTTGTTAAACTTTGAATCCAGCGAAATAATTTTTGTTAATAAAGTGAGAGAATGGAAATAATTTTTGTTATCTGCCTTTGCATGTTACATCTGATTTCTGGATAAAGGTTAAATATTGGATTTTGCATTATAAAAAGCGGGAGATACGCGAAATAAAATGAAATTAAAAACGCTTTTGCGTCAAATATGTTTTTTATACTTTTATAATTAACAGCAGACAGAGATGGGGAATAAAATCTACGGCAGCAGGAAATTAGTAGCTTTTATAACCTATTCAGTTATTATTTTTTCATAGCAGAGCTACATCTGATGTTTGCATGTAAAATGCGTTAAATAACTTTCGTTTAAATCCAACAAATATGGTTAGTAATTTCGTGAAATCCACACTTTATTATTTTTAATTAGGATCATGTACGGATATTTTCATTCTCTATCTTTTGTAAGTTTAAAATTTCTTTACTAATGGATGACAAAACATTTGCATATCAACAATGAAATTTATCGAAGCACGATGATTAGTGGATGGAAGTTTACCAGTTTTCTGACAATCGTGTTTAAGAGCTTGCACTGCTCGAAACCCATACTGGAAAATGAAAAAAGTAACAAAACAATAACGAAGCCTGGAATGTTGAGAAATCGTGATTGCATTCAGTGGTTTGATCGTCTATATTTGATTGAGTGACACTTCTATTCGTATTAATAGCGCGTGAATTTTTTACCAGAACCGCTCACTGTACAAAACTGTACAAGCTGAATAAATAGGACCCAAAGAGAATTTTGAAAAACACCAATATCGGATTTTCTATGCACAAAATTTTCCTTCGTTTAGCGCTGTATATTTGCGTTGGGAAAATATGAACGATGTTTGATCGTGTGTCGTCATTTTGAAACATAAATAAAACTAATCATAATGTTACAATTATTTTTTAATTGCATTTTTAAATCAGAAATGTTTTCCCCTGCGTTGACGTTTATGTTTATTTTCTGCAGCAGTCAAACTAAATATTCAAAACACGAACAGCAATTTGCAGGTCAAATTGCAAGTATTATTTAGAGATAATGTAATAACTTTGGAAGTGCAAAATACAGTCTAAAGAATATAAAATCTAACTTTGAAAAATAGAGAAATAATCTTAAAAATACAAAAAGTGATTTAGATCTTCGAAGAATCGATACTAAGGTTACAAATTTTAAGTTAGAAAGAGAAAAGTAACTTTCGACAATAAAATTTGTATCGTGGTAAAAAATCATTAAGTAACAGTTAGGAATATTGGAAGAAATTTCTCCGTTGAAAATTAATTTCTTTGTTTCAGAAACGTTAAAAAAATTAGATAGTATTAAAGAGAAAGTCGCAGAGGGTCAGTTTCCGTCTGTGCGAAAGGACACTCCGTGTCATTTCTAGTTTGCTGGTATCCGACCGAGATTTCCTTCGCGGCACGCTCTGGTTGTACTCGAACTCATTATCTAGATGGCTTCCCTAGCCAGGATTTAACCGAATTAAACGAAAACGTTACAGATTGCGTACGTAGCGGTATCGCTTTGCAATTGTCTTAGTAGAAAAGTAATCGATAACATTAAGGCTTTTTCTTTTCACGTTTCGATTATAGTACATTCAACAAACCCTTAACAAAATTATGATAGAAATATTCTCAATTTAAATCTTATAATATTAATTCCACAGGTAATAAATGTTATTTTAATGATTATCTACTTTTAATTTCGATATATTGACAAAACACGTTTTATCTAGATATGACGATTTAGATTTAGATTTTTATTGAGGTGGACGTGATTTCTTCGTAACATACACGTGAACATATACTAAAAGAAAAAAAAAACAGTTCTTTAACATTTTACAAAGAAATCCGCAAAATAGAGAAGTTTTCACAAAACGAATTATTAAAATGAAAATTAAAGAAAAAGAGTGACACGTATCGCGTGACAGAGGTAGGCAACCTTCTCGAGTTACCCCTTCCTTGAATTTCGCAGATAAATGTCGAGCCCGCACCCTCCTCCTCTCGTATTTTCCATTCCGAGCGCGCGGATTACTTTCCCCGGAATTCTGAACTGTCTCGCGAACGAAGATTTACCTTGTTCTCGATGAGAAGAACTCATCTTTTTTCCACCCTCTATCTACCTCCTCTAGCTAACCCTCTTTTTTTCCTTCTTAGATTACTCTTCTCCATCCCACGATCGTCTCACGATCAATCTTCAATTACGTAACAGAATCGATAAGAGCGTTGACATACCTCTTAGGATCTTAATAAAATTTTCTCGTTGCGCGGACGGTTAGGCGAAAAGGATGGGTGGAACGGAAGGGAACGTCAGAGGACAACGTGGTGGTAGCAGGCTAATAACAGCCCTCCATCATTTTCTTCGATATCCGGTAGCTTATTAAAAGCCCCCGAGGCTAGATCTTCAGATTATTTTCAGGAGATTTTCCGCTGCCGGCTATCGGCGCTTAAATCACAGCCGCAAGAGCTGCGTGTTAATTAATTCTGTGGCACGAGGGTAACCAGGTCCACGAAGCGGTGGACCCTGTGCGGTTTAAGGTTGTCTGCACCGATGACCGCGATCGGCGGGCACGCAGAAAAGATGCATATTTCACGGGGCTTAACCGTCGTCCCTAGGAAATTCAAGGAAAATTCTTTCGCTCTGCCAGTGATCGATAATGGCTGGCGAAATTTTCTGTAAATTAAATATTGGATATTTATGTATGCAAATTTATGATATAATTAATTTACGAGACCAGAGATACGTAGTATATAATCGTTAAACTGCGGAAATTTATGCAAACTTTTATTTTTGTAAATATAACTAAAAAAAAAATATCTAAGCAAAAATTTGTATCGCCTACGAAATGTTATAATATGTATAATATTGTCAGGATATTTAATATATATTTCCATATTATGTGCATACTTTTTTGCTGCGTCCAATTTATCCGGGCGCTCATTTCATAAACGAAAGGCCTTAATATTTCAAGGAATATTTTACTGAATATTTGAAACCGGAATTAACAACAAATCTTCCGTATTTTCATTAAGTTTAGGAACTGTTTTAAAATTAATAATTTTAAAATTAAAAGTAAAATTGCTACCCTATACAAGATTAACGGATACTATTTTAAAATCAACGATATATTGAAATTACAGAAGATTGTTTCACGTGGATTTCTAGGTCTCACACTGTCTTTGTTTCTGTTCCACGTAATACAACTGACGGGCCCTCTAACCCTACAAAATCTACAGAGACAGCTGGTTATCGTTCGGCAATTTGGCTCACCTTTATCTTGTCTATCTTATACGAGAGGTACACGCGGGACATTTACGTATCCGATTTCGAGGGACGTTTTCATAGTGGAGACGCGTCGAAGGAGAAGTTATCACGGGACAGATTGCAAGGGTGGGGGGTCGGTAAGAATTCACGGTGTTATCTCATTTCCCGGCCACGGTCTTATCTCTTTTCCATGGGGTGCCAGGATATAAATCAATACGTCTTGAGAACTCTAGGGGAAGAGAACCAGTTTCCTTCTTCTGTTTGGAGAAGGGACGATGAAAAGAGGTGGTAGAAACGAGAATCCAGCAAGGGGATGAAAGGCTAGGCCGGGAAGGACCTGATGAACTCATTCCCTTTCTCGAGGGATCCTCTTCCTCTCGTCACCCCTGAAATCGCTGTCAGGCCCTCAGGTGAGATTCGCATTAGCGAAATTGTCGCTGTGGGTAGCGTGGAGTTCGTAGCGCAGAGCGACGTGATAGAGATGGTACGAGATAGAAGTTAAGGGTGGAGGGTCGAAGCGTAGAACGAAACGAGCATTTACATTGCTTTGACCAATCAGGCGTCGCGACGATTTAAATAACCGAACTACCACTACGCGACACGCCATTCTCTTTATCAGCGACTCCTTGCAGCTGTTTCACCAGCGGAGAATCATCATCCTTCCTTTCCCTTTTTTTTCCTCTTCCTATGGCTCTCCGCTTCTCTTCTTAGCTGGCATTCTTCCGTTTCGCCCAGTTAGACCTCCTCTCCCTTTTCCTTTTGTAGGGGGATCGTCGCGTCGCGGTAGAATGCAAACTAGCTCGATTATCAGCTGGCAGCTTCTTCATAGATATTTTTTGCGGACATAATTGGATCCAACGATTCTCATTTCGACGGTAATGCAAAACCGTCGCGGAGGTGTGCGCGCGTTCGCGATACCGCCGAGTCGTCGGATTATTGCCAATGCCCGTGGCTCTACTTAGCCTTTCGCATTCTTCTCTTTTTCCATTCCACTCTTCGTCTGCTATTGTCTCTTTCGTTCCCTTCCTTTATTTCGCATTCCGTGGCGAGAACGTAATTGCGTGATGCAGCGATACACTTTAACGAGCGCGCCCGTTGTTCGTCGAGAAACGGTGTAACGGGATATTAAGGGTAAACAGGTATCTGGAGCACTGGGAAAAGTGGGAGTTTAAAATCGTTCTTATTGACGTCTTCCGGGACGCTTTTAAACGACGGAGATTATTTTCATCGGTCTAATGACAGCCGAGTCACTGATATTTTTTACTTTATTAAAATTCTATATTGTGAATCGTATTTAATGATCGGCAAGCGTCCATAACAGTCGCTAATAATCATCGATTGTCCAGACGAAGTTAATTAGTCAATTAGTATCGCAGCCGGAGTAATAAATTCTTTTATGTACCAGCGGAACGCGTTCGTTTCTCTTCGGCTGATGAATTACGAATTACAACGTGCTAACATTACCATGAAGCGCAATGATATTTACACGCAACCAACACGCGGTTAGGTTATTACCCGTACGTGTATGAAAATGATTAATATTCAGAGCTGTTAGCTTCGTAATTAACGTGTGCACGCAACGATTCGATAATGGCGGATTAATAAACGTTTTCATCCTCACCTTCCTTTCCTTTTTTCTATATATTAATTAATTAATTCATAACGACGCGTGTCCACCTCTTATTAAACCGATCGCTTATTAATAACGCGGATTCCAGAACAATTAGGTGTAAATTAATTTCCTAGTCGTTAAAGGCGAATGTGCATGGGATTAAAGAGAGGGGGGATCCATTTAGCTAAATTGATAGCCTAGTAGATTTACAAGTTACCTGAGCATAATTTTGCTTAATTGTACTGGATACTCTGTTAGGAGTAACCAGAAAGAAATTTCCATCGCTTCGTACAACTGTAGCATGTGTATCGTGTAGAAGGAAGGATTGAAATTGACTCGTAAATTCTTCCGTTTTAACGAAACAATTAGACGCCTTCGACGTGTAACAGCTGTCTACGTTTAATAGTTAAACGAGTACTTCGTTTAAAAAGATGTCAAAATTAATGAATAAATTTTTTAATGGATCATCCGCGATTTTTCCGCGTAATTTCATGCATGAAATCGTTGAATGGCTGAAGACCAGCGCTCGTTAAATGTAGCTTTCCTTTCTTTTTTCCTATAAATGTATAAATGACGTGCGCTACATAAATGGCTTAATTTTTCAGCGTTTGCATTACATATTATTGTGAATATTTTACCGATGAAATTTTATAACCAAAGTTGCTGTAAGCTTAACAAATTTGAAGAAGCAACATAATTATTTTGAAAGTTTACTCGTGATACGTATTTTTGAAAAAATATATGAAAATTACAGTTTCTTTAATAGACGTCGTGCAGCGTTCCTGTAAGCTCATGCACTATTTTATTTCCTTTACTTTTATAATTTTCTTTGATATATTCGAAAGTTTTGTTCGTTCGTGGATGTTACACGCATACATTTTTGATAACGAGTCCTTTTAACTAGAAGCGTTCTTTATTCGAAAGAATGTCGGCTCTGACGTGTATACCTTCGCAAATGTATTCATTTAAATAATAGGATCGTTTTGCGCTCGTTACTCGATCCAATAGCTGCAAACTACGCGTAACCATGCAACGAAATCGCACGCGATGCATCTGCACGCGAATACCATACAGTATGAATCTTTGTTAAGAACACAATTTCGTTCCGTGAACCTTTTCACGGTACTCGTCAAATCTTTTCTGTTACCTTCCGTGATAAATTAACTCAAGAATTTACGATGCGATACCATTACTGCAAGCGCTTTCTATTCTTATTGGCGAAAGATCTTCTGCTGACTCTCATTCTTCTGTCATAATCTCACTCATAACAGTGTCGAAGTTTGTCTCGGTTTTTCTTTACATCTTTGCATACTTTTTTATGAACCTTTCTGCTTTTGAAGGGAATTTTATGCATCAAATGTTTAATTCTTTGTAAATAGCTAACGTGAATTTAAGTGTAGGTTGATTTAAAATTAGAACACTATGAAGATTTAGAATATGTAGAGCATTTAGGGTACTTGGTAACGAGTAGGGTACAACATGTAAAATATTTGGAATATTACAAATTTTGATCGATCGAAGAGTTCGATTAATGTCTATATTATTATTTATCACAGACATTGGTCTCTGGAATATAGTTTCTCACAAATCACTTTGTTTTAAGAATTAATCCAATGGTATGGCAATCTTGTTTAATTATATATATTGGTATATTAAGATCTTTGTGAATAAAGATCCGTATATGCTAAATCTCGTAAAATTCTTCGCCAAGTTACAATAATGAAGTAAAAATTCAGACTTCTCTTAAAGACGAATGATCAATAATTGAGAGTCAACAGAAGCACAAATTGTGTATAGTGGATCGAAAGCAACGAGGTTCGCAAAACAAACTGACGCAGTTGGTGAAACAGCTTGTCAGATCGTTTCTCCGTGGCGATACAGAAATCCAATGTCGCTTGGACTACGTTGGTGGAACGAAACCGCAGTCAGAACGCTATATCGGTACCTCGCCTACTTAACATTCGATCTTCGAAGCGGAGAATTCACGCTTGGTCCGAAAGTGCAGCATCAAACGACTGAAACACAGCTTAGAAATGGTACCGTGATATTACCAGCCACGTAATTTCGTATCTCGTGCAATGGTCACGCGACCGCAGCTTGCGATGGATCAGTGTCGCATAAACGTCGCAATATGGTGACCAGACCTCTGCTATCACGTAACGCGATAAATGCTGGTCGAAGGTTAACGATTATGCTCCCAGATTATATTCTTTTGTTATGAGGAAGTAGCGGGTGGAAGAAGAGAATGGTGGAGGTATTGGATTAGCGGAGTTAGGGTTTCTGTAGCCTTTTCTCTGCTTCCATGTTTGTGTTAGCGAGGGATTGTCCCTAGGTAAAAGCTGAAGATATGAGGTTGAATTTGAGTTATGAGATTGTGGAAAGGGAATCGGTCGATGAGGGATGACGTGGAATTTACGATTCAAGCTTTTGTGACGAATAGATGATTTAAGATAGACTGATTTGATAAAGAAATACCCCACGTGAAATTACTTGATATCGTTCGCCTTAGTTACGATTATTCATCATATAGTTATTTTTCTTTATTTATATTCCAAGATTATATCGATCTCTGACTGGTTTATTTATATTTTTGTCGCGTACATTTATATTCGTGTTTTGTTTGTCCACATCCTTGGTTTATTTATTTTCTCGGTTTATTTATAGTTTGTTTATATACTGGGATTGTTTATACGTATTCCTCGTTGCTTTCAATTTTTAATTTCTCATTTATATCCATTGTTTATTTGCGTTGATCACATTACCGATCTGTTTATTTACCATCTTATTTAGTATCCTGTTGATGTATACATTGATTTAATTACTATATAACAATATCACAGTACCACAATTATATATATATACTTATATAATTATATAATTATATAATAATAATAATATTCGATGACATCAGGGCAGATGAACACGACAAAGACACGACAAGAGGGAGATCGACAGGTGGAAATTCATCGCCGAACGACGAGTCGGAGAACAAATAATGCATAAATTTTCACCGGCATTTGCGGAAGATTTTGGTCAGTGTGTCGGAGTTGGACAGGGCCAGATTTATGTTTGTATTTTTGTTTACTACCATCGAACGCGCCATTCGTCCCTATATTTTTCCTACCCATCTTTTTTTCCAATGTACACGTGCTATTGTGTATACCCGTGTACGTGTTTGTACACGTCCTTTTTTTTCCCCAGAAAAATTTTGAGCTAGAGTTTCAGGCCGCGTGAAAATGGCTGCAGTTTGTTTAACCGTGCTTCGACTTGATTTATCGCCTACGGAAAAATGCGGTTGGATACGTAATGGGGAAGTTACGCCGTTCTAGTTGGCGCAATGTTTCTGAAAGAGATTGCTCGATTTTCAGATACCACGAATATACGCACGCAACTCTCCTTTCTTTCTCCCTTCTTTCGATTTTCGATAAACACTGGTAGGTGATTTAAAAAATCCACGAGAATGGTAGTAGTTTCCGAGACGTCGATTTATCAAATCCCACGTAATCGTCGTTGCACGATGGAAAGGGAAGTGGAAACTTTTGGAAGAATTTTTAGGAATCTTACGTATTTAGAATATCGAATTGTATGAAGCGTAAGACATTGTTCGATAGCATCGCAGATTATATTTCTGACACATCGATACGTTTGCCTATTTTTATATCTCGGTATGCATTGTGACTAATTCTGACTAACTGACTAACTGATTCTTCAGAGGCTAGCAGTTATGTGTTACGAGTAGGATACTTGTAATTCTGTTCATAGATATCCGTTTATACGAATTCCATGTATCTGAAAGAAATTTTAATCGGTGCTCGATCAAACAAACTTCTACTGGTTCTACTTCTACCGGTTAAATCCACCTGTCTGAATGTGAACTCTTCTTATACTAACAAAAGATCATTGGTAGTGAGAAGAATCAATAGACTCCTACTATATGAACTACAGTTATAGAAATTATTTGTCCTCTGATAAATTCATATGAATGAAGATTTATTATACTACGAATTCCTACATAGTCGATATTTTCCAAGGAAACTACAGAAATATACACGTGAAAACGTAAAAGCAAGAATTATCTTGAAAATTTCTTTTTGTTTATGTTCGTCCGTCTTGTCCACGAAAGTGGTAAGCGTCTCGTTTTACGCATCGCCTCGTATGGTTTCAAAAGAAATAACGAAACTGCCGGCGAGAGAGTGCGCGGATAAAGCGTTTAATCCTTGTACTTTTTAGAAAGCCCACCGAATCGCAGCAGCATTTTCATAGTTATTGGAAAATCTACGTCAGAGATTGTCAGCTGTTATTACATCGGCAGAAAGGTTTGACGATGCTCGTTTGCCGGACGATATTGCAGCCTCGCGCGACAGAACAACGCGTATCTCTCCTTTCAACTCTCGCCATCGTTTTCGGCGAGGTAAATAAACGAATAAATATCGTGGGAGTTCGCGGAAAAATCTGGTCACTAGGTCAAAGTTGTATATTCGCGCCACCGTGGCCAGGAATTTTCCTTCAATTTTTCGCGACTGCCAGTTTAGCAGATTTCACCAAACATCCTGTTGCGGCCTATCGAAATAACGAGCAAGTTTACCTTCTCGCAGCTCGCGCCGTGTTTCACTGGAGTAAATAAATTATTCGAATAATTAAATGTTTGGAGATCCTCGTTCCCTTTCTCTCGTCGCGTGTGTAGTCGGCTAGTTTTACCAAAACCTCCACGATCGATGACCGGAAAATTGACGCGTTAATGGGACAAGTAACTGGGATGTTGGAAACCGAGCAAACGACCCTTCAAATTGCTATTCGTAACAGACATGTGTCACGGAAGTTAATTGGGCGGGATAACGGACTTTTCAACAATTACAGTTCGTTCACCTTTAACTGGAAATTCTTTGTTAGGAATTTAGAAAATTCTAGCGATACACTGTTGAGTTAAAGGTAGGTTTTTGTAAAATTTCAAATAAAACAATAATATTTATGTGCCTTCTGTTCTTTACACTTCTATATTAAATTAAATCCAGTGTTCAATTTGTACGACTCTTTTCAGTGTCAAATTGTAACATACGCTTCTTTACATTCCTAATTTTATCGAATTGAGATATATTTACAAAGATGCAATTAACTGCAGGAATATGGGGACACAGTCAGATCATAAGCAGGTCTTCGAAATTATTCAGTGAACTCGAACTAATTGGAATAAAATTTCGGATACATCCATTCGCTTTACCAAATACGCTCAATTCGCTGCAAATAAATTCAATCGTTCCTATATCAACACGGTCATTTCTATAGATTTCTATTAACCTCCAGAAACCGATTCCTTCCACAATGCAACAGGAATTTCCTCGCTGTATCTTATCAGAAACATTTTCTCCGTCTTACTCCTTCCCTATCGATCGTCGCGCTACACCCCGAGTTATGTAATACTCGTTTCGAATCAGTGCGCGATTTGTCGTTATTAAATCGCAGACGGAGAATCGATCGCGTCGGCTTGATTAAATATCCACGGCCGTTGCGTCGAAGCCTTAATACGACCGATGAAAAACGGCGGTGGTATGTCCGGGAATTCGACGCGGGCAAAGCAGCCGCAATAAATCGTCGGCGTAAATTCGTTCGTCGGAAAACGATTTACACGACGGAAAGGGTAGAGACGGTGGATACAGCACGGCAGAGAGGGTTGAAGAAGGAACGAACGAGACGTTGAATGAGGAAACATCGTTTTCATGGAGCGACGACCGATTTATGAGGGTCCGGTGCTGCGCGTCGTCGCGCCATCAAGAATTCATTTCGCAAATTAAAACCGGTTTCCCCCGGTGAAAACGTTGGGACAACGGACAGAGTTGTCGAAAAATTTTCCTCCCGATGGTGACATTGCTCGTGGTTGTTGCTCGCGAAATGTGAAAGAATAGACGAGGAAATTCGTGGAACAACAGGGTAATGGCTCATGAAACAAGAGATGGGAGAACAACGCATGTACGGCCAATTATCTCCAGTTACGAGCCTTAGTTTCCTGGACACGTGGAACCTCTTCTGGTATGCGTGTACGCAACGCCGTTGAATACAACAGACGAACGATACACAACCTACCGTATCGAAGCGTTGTAACCTTTTCGTCGTGGTTGGCCTCGCTGTAAGAACTTTTCGTGGACACAAGAAGCGAGCCTCTGGGTACTTTGCGTTAGCACAATACGTCACTTTATTTCGTTTATGACGATTAGACCGGCAGACGACACAAAGGAGATAATCGTCGTCGAGGAAATTCAATTTGAACAGTTTATGGTGGACCGGGATCAAAGAACATATAAATGAAATTTAGGAATGACAATGGAAAATAAATAGGACGTTACAAAGTACGTGAATGTTATATCAGAGTCAAAAGCACGAAGAGAGCGAGAAAAATATGTCTCGAACATCATCTTCAAGGTGGACTTTTCTATTTGGATTTGATGTCCAGAATCGACCCTATAAATATCCCACACATACTTTGTGACATCCTGTACTTTGAATTAATTACCTAGAATCGTACTTTTGTATAAATCTTAAATCCAGGTTGTATCATAAATTATCTGTGAATATGGTAAGTGTGTTTAAAGTATCGTCAGTTAAATTCGAGTAATCAGATTCATTTGAGCTTACATCAAGATCACCAACACTCCTAATAAGCTATATACGTATTATTTATCGTCCAAAATTTCCCCATATTCGCGGCGAGAAATTCTTTTATCTCTAGTTTCTGCCACGTTAAATATGAAATTCCTTAACAAATTGAGCAATTTCTTTTATCTGGTAGAAAATTTAGGGGCAGCTTTATCTTCGTCCATCGTTGCCCGTTTCTTCTTTGCCTTTGGGAGTTATCTTCCACGTGAGATACATTTTGCGCAAGAATGTGGAACACGGTCAAACGTTAGCACCGGGGACCGGTTAGTATCCCGTGGAAATGACGCGTGTCACACGGGAAACACGAATACGAGAAAACCGTCGAGACAGAAGAGTTCGACGTTACATGGCGTTTGAGCGTCCACATGGAGTTGTGCAACCCTCCGTAATAATCTCGCCTACCGCCTTACCACGTGACGTTTCGTTACGATGTTTGCAACTACGACGAATGCGACGGGATATTCGCGAGACGCGCGTGGTAATTGAGTGTCGCCTTCGCTGAAGTTTCCAGGCACTGGCTACTGGTACTTACTCGTTGCACGGACAATATTTACCCTCGAGACATTTTCATTTAATTAAATAACGTTCTTCATTTGCCCTTCCGTGTAATTTATAATTCTATATGTTATTCTAAATGAAAATGATATTGTGAAAGTTTTCGGTCAGTGACAGCAACTCATTAGCTTCTAATGGAAAGTGTGCTTATAAAATAGATGTTATAAAATAAATCGAGGCGGTACATTATGTTATAAAGCGATACAAAAATCTATTTGAGAAAACCGTGAGTAACTCTGCTTGCTTTTAAAAGTTAAAAACTATGGATATGTAATTTCGTTTAGGAAATTCATAGAGAAATGTTTCACATAAATATCGATGTTATGCATATATATGTATCGTTTTATGTATTCACGTTGATTTCGAAAAAGAATCAGTTTGTATTTGTCACTTTTTACTGTCGTCGTCAATTCAACTGGAAATAAGCTAAAGGCAGAGAATCTTGATTTCACGATTACAATCTTTATCCATTTTGTTAATTCTGTCACTTTTCCTAAAAAGAATTTCTCTTTTATCGAAATACGAATAGAATTCTATTCTCTTGTTAATGATCGCTTCTTGATCAAATAAACCGACGAATCAGAAACTAAATAGAGATCGACCAATGGAATGGTTATCAATGACACGATTTTATAGTTACGAGTTACAGTTCGCGGCATACAGGTCGAATAAGAGGATAACGATCGTCGTTAAAGTGATTTTCAATTTTTCCAATAGCATTCGCGAATGCTGAGCAGACGAGCTGCGTGTAACTTGATTTTATTGGATGAAATTGCGCGTGTCAGACTCCTCGCCGTATCTGCATATTGTTCGATTTTCGTGACACTTCATTAATTACCGAAACACGTCGGTCCCGGGCTGATTTAATTAATGTTCCACGCGACGTCCCTTCGTGTCGGCGAACCAAACGAAAATGCATCGTTAATAGGATGTAGATTCGTCGCTTTCAGCATTTTTATGGATGGCACAACGACGGAATTTTGTTTTCCGCACGGAAAAGGGCGGGGGCGGCGTTCCCGTACCTATCCCCATAGTAAAAGTTTCTCGATGGCTGTCGCGGCCGACGTTATTACATTTTTCGATGTACACCGAATGCCTAGCACGTAAAAACACACCGCTAACCGTGGAAATATTTAATTAAAAATATCTACAATGCGTTTACCGCGGATTGACCTCGTGTATCTTCTCGCCTGTTTACCCGCATTTAATAAGATTCTCTACCCGCTTTAATATCACGCAGTTTTCGAGGATGCTTTTTTCGCCTCTTCTTCCGCTTCAAACAAGGATTCCGCATGACCTAGGACGAAATTTTCTTCCTCTGACTGTAAGCAACGCGCGATTCGCGTGAATCTCGTAGATTACTGGTACGAGGAAAGCGTGCACTTAAGCATGGAAAAGCACGGAATATTTGCCAGCCACTGTTCCACGATAAATGTAAATTTACGAATAATGTTTAACATTTCTGCTACATGTGAACTTTCTCGTTTGACGTATCGTTATCTGGTAATCTGTATGTGAATTATTTTATCCATTGAAAAAGAATCCTTTGAATCATATTCTAATTAAATTTCCGATTGAAATATTTCCAATCGAACATCCTTTAGGGAGTCTTTAAATATGCTGTAAACTAAATGATTATATGGGACCTTTCTGATCACATTCTAATTAGACGCTCTTACGAAATCTCAAAGTAGCAAAAATTTCAATTATACGACAATGTTAAATTAACCGAAATAATCGTACAGAGAAAACATGGTTTATATTTTTAAATATAATAGGACGCTGTTCTTTTCATCGCATCATGTATTATAGTTAAAATCTTTTTTCTATTCGAGTAGACTTCGTTTTCATAGAATCAAATATTTGCAACCGACACGTGATACGTGCCAAATGATATAAAATTGAATTGCACTCGCACTTAATCAAGCACTGTGTAAGTGCTATAATAAATACGATGATACGCAAGTACTTCTTGTAACCACTATATATATATATATAGAGGATCCTGAACATTTTTACTATGAACAGACACTAATAACAAACTCGGAAGGATACGCTAAGATCGACGATAAATTCTGTAAGGAATTTTCGTCCATTTCGGTAGTCTTAGGTTAATGCGGCGCTGTTGACGCAGTCTAGCGCCACAGAGATACGCAAACGTAGTTTCCTTGACAAGAAAAGCTGCGGGTCCAGCGGCGTATATACTAGCAGCCAATAGCGAGTGTAAGCTAGCAGCGGCAGAAGCTTGGCCTCGCGGCTAGGTGACTCCGGATGGGGAGTACAAAAGCTTTCAGCTCCTCCTTCTCTCTATTTCCCTCTATTTTATGTTGCACATGGATCCGACAAGTGTGCGAACACACGAAAACCACAGACATACACCGATGCTTGCGTACGCGGAACACATATTCCCTGGGCTCGCAGGTACGCGCGGGAAGCCGTCTCGAATAAACGGGAATCCGCCCTAACTTTATGCGGTTCTTATTAAATTCCAGCCAACGAGAATCGCTAAGGACGATGCGAGTCGTGCCATTATTTTGCACCCGTGACACCGCGAACCTTCGAATCGAGTCCTTGAATTATTTTTAATGGCTCACGCCTCTTACTGAAGTTTTCCGTATGATAAAACTCGACGCAAGAACTTTCGGAATGCTTTAAAGTTTGGTGAGTTAAGATTAGGAAGTGATGTAGTAAAGTTACAAAATTAACTAACACACGGATCAAAGTTTATGTTTCGAAAGTAATAAGAACAATCTGAGACTCTACAAAGAAATAAACCGCTTATGATCTAGTTTAGTCGAGATTAATTCAGAATCGTTTATTCCTTTGTAGTATTTTTATAGGAATTTTATACGTTGTAGTGTACAATTTGGAAAACAGATTCTAGAAATACATAACTTAATGTTTGTCAAAGATAAATTTTCGAAACCAATTGTTTCAAACTCGAGATAATTCTGTAATGCGTTCCTACCGACTCTATGTTTATCTTTTCTTTAATCCAAGCGTGATTTTTAAAACTACGATGAACATTACTATAAATAAACATCATGTATACGTTGCTTTTTTCAGAAAGATGATAAGCCCTCCCTTAAAAAATATTTATGAGGCGAAGGTCCATACATGGATGAGTAAGTGAGGAATATCGGTCGTCTCAAAAGTTTCTTTTGTTTTATGAGGAAATAATAGATGCACGATTTTCATCCGATAGAACAAAATGGATCACACATAATTTAATAAAATAATATAAAACAAAAAATGTTGCGCATCTATTATTTCCTTATAAAACGAAAGAAACTTTTGGGGCAATCTAATATTTCTTGCACGGAACTGTAGATTTGTAAAATTGTTACGATTTAGAGAGCTATAAAGGTCTAGTGGAGCTTTCGTGATTCAAAGTATTTGAGGTTTGTTCTAGAGGGAACCGAGAGAAGGCCAGTCGATGGAAACATAGGAAGCTACGAATCAATGAACGTACAACACGCAGAATTTTACGATACCGGTGACAGATGGCCACAACGTTAATAACACAAGACTACGGAACACTCTATCCATAGGCCATGACGTTATTGGCGACAGATTTAATAAAACCAGCCGAATCAAATGTCCTGGAACGAGATCGATGTTGTTCGTCGCTTTGTATATCCCACGCGTACCAGACGGAAATTTGTTGAACCTGTTTTAAGCTTCCTGATGCGAGCCGTTCATCAAAGATCTAATGACACATCGGTAGGTAGTTTATCAATTTGTATACGACGTCAGAAGAAAAATCGCCTGTCATATTCTACACGATTTTACTCATTAAACCGTTCAAACAGAAATGAAATCTTTTCTTCTTACCAATATTTATAATCAAACCAAGTATTGTTCAGTAGCAACAATATAAACTCCATGGAATCACAGGAAACCCAAATATTTCAAAGAAACACTATTAACAAGTAAAAATTAAATGCTCTTCCATTTCCAATACTCACAATCAAACTAGTTACTACTCCAGTAGAAACATTATAAACCTCACACCGGCCTATGAAATACTCCAAAGAAACACTAACAGTATCTAAGAATCCTACCACCATAATAAACCATCTGAACAGAAATCAAACCCCAGTCAACTAAAATATAATTAAATAATTATCACCTCGGTGTAAAAACTATACTGTCGACAAAATGACGTGAAATGAATGAAAGAAAAAGGTAGCATCACTTCTCAAGAATCTCGAATAATTACTTCAGCACCAAACAATCAACTGAACTTGAACGCAACCATTTCACGCTACCAGAAAATCCTAAAAATCTCATGTTTCTCATTAGACGGAGATCCAGCGTAACACACGAAACCCGTGGCTATTCGTGTTTCGACGAACGTCGAGATAGAAGCGGGCAGCAGAGAAAAGCAGAAGTAGAAAAAGAGACGCGAGAGAATATGAAAATTTGCGTGGGAGTGAAAGAGACAGGGCAGAAGGAGCGAAGCCGACCCCACCGGTAAGAAATCGCTGTCTCAGTGTTGCCGCGGTGTAGTTGGAATAATTTCGGCGTTTGCATGGATGAGGGCGGTGGCTACCGGTTTTATCCTTAGCAACCCGTTCTTCGTTTTGAACTGGCCGAGGCGAGGCTCAGCCACCGTGTGAATTCGCCAGGATGGAGAGCGATCAGCGCCTTTCAAACGGCGAGGCGAAAGTAAGGACTGAATAATGAATCGGGGCGAGGAACGGGCCTGAGATGGTTCGTACATTTGACCATCTTGAATCCTTTAGGGCTGATCCCTATGAGATGTTCGAGCAAGTTACCCGGCCGTTATCCGGATGCCGGTTTACATTCCGGGCCGACCGCTGGAAAAGGGAATTCAAATGGCTACAGCGCATAGAACATATCGTCCTCCCTTTGTTGCGAACCTCATGCAAAGATCTACTTTTTATGACGATCCTACTCGCTCTTTCGAATAAGCGGCGAGGATATTCTACTATAGTTCGTAGTTGAGATTAAAGGAAAATTGGGTCGGATTAACTATTCTTTTTTATGGATTTATTTTTGTGGGTTTATATCTTCCTCTGTTGAATTTCATTTATTCGAAGCGCGTGTATTGCAGCGAAATTTTAATTAATTGATTAGATTTGAGTTGCTTCGGTCGAATAAGAAAGTTTGTTTATTATTTCGCTTTACTTTATTATTTCATCTGGTAAAGAATTTTACATATCAGTTAAATAAACTCGAGTCCCTGTTATTTCAACGAAAGGTGATAGCGATGAGAATACAAAATTCAGTTATTGTGAACTATTTGCTCTTCGAAAAATGTTTCAGGAAAATGAGGTTACGTTATGTGGACATTTTTATAGGTGTGGTAATGTTTGAAGGTAAAGTAAGTTACAGTTTGCAGCCTTGGTGCTTTCTACGGTTAACGCATGTGATACAAGTTGGAAAATTTTGAAAAGGCAAATATTTGTTTTAGTTGTTCATAATAGCGAAGTAGAAACGTGTACATAATTTCGTTACAGAGGAGAAAATAGTAGGATCTTTGTAAAAGGAAGTCGATCGATTACAGTCGTTAACCTAGTTTTGCTTTTGCATAGGTATGTCGAGAAGGTTCGCGGCTCAAAGTCACAGGATCCTCAGCGGAAAACGTGTCGCTGGGTAATTATCGTTACTCGTGTGCACCGTTCTCGAGCCAGTTAATGTTAATAGACAACCTGTGCACCATTACAACTTTCCTAATTAGCCAACCACATTCTTTTTCGCGCGTTTGTTGAAATTCTGTTAATTTCGTAGTTATCGTTCCACGCTAACAAGTCTGCCACGTGTTTATTCGGACGAATATTTGCATTCTATCTGTTGAAATTATCGAAATATCATAAGCAAAATTTTCTGGAAAATTTTAATAAACGCTTCGCCGTTGTTCGATGGTGATAGCGAATATTTATGCATTTTCCATAGATCCACATTTTAAAATACAATTCCGCTTCATTCCCAGTCGCAATCGACAGTTTTCGCGTTGTTTTACAAAATGTCGGAAAAACTGGTAATTTCCTATGGAATCTCCATGCAACGATATTGTTGGCGAATTAGTATCCAACTGTTAGAAATTTCCATGCAGACTCGAGTAAAGCGAGAGACCGCCAGCGTATACGATTAATCGTTATTTAAAATTGCAGTCGCAACCGCAGTCGTTGGTTGTCCGTTTGTTCCTTTTTTTTTGTCATTTTCACGACGATATTTCGCTCGTTTCAATTAGCGTGTCGCGGGAAAAAGTTGTCCAGTCACCGAGTTATTGCGGAGAAGTTTAAGACAATCGTGGCTCAGAGCGAGTCGAAACTTCCGTTCAGCTTTTTCGTGCAATTTTTGCCGTGCCGCTAAACGATGAAACAATCACCGTATCCGTTTTCATGGAATAACATTCGTTTGTTAGAGTGTTTCAGTAGAATGGCGATGAAACGTAGAATAGTGCGTGAGATTATTTAGAATTTCCATCACGTTGCACAGAGGAAAATAAGTTCCGTCCTCTGGGATTCTTCCGACTTGTCACATGTCGTTGTTTGTCTTGCTGGGAAATCAAAATGGAT
Source organism: Bombus affinis (assembly GCF_024516045.1). Classification (NCBI taxonomy): domain Eukaryota; kingdom Metazoa; phylum Arthropoda; class Insecta; order Hymenoptera; family Apidae; genus Bombus; species Bombus affinis. The sequence continues at coordinate 15,132,491 of NC_066350.1, forward strand.
TGCATATTCTATGAGAATTTATTACCACGAGGATGAAAGGGGAGCGAAGGTCTCATAAATATTCCAGTGTATTGGGGCTACAATGTGTTATCTGATTATTGGCTCTCTTTTCGTATAATAAGACAATCTTCTTCTTTTCGTTTTTTTCAACGTTGCTGCGTCCTTTGAGGCATCTAAGAATCTTTCTATCGCTAGAAACGATGAAAGGGAGAGTAAAAGAATTGTTATTTATTCGTAGATTCTCGCTTAAATATTTTACGTACGAAAGCTTTTTTTAAACATTAAGAATCTTTTTGTTTGTTTAAATAAGACCGACATAGAAAACAACAAGGTTAATATATGGTGTGTATGTTTGTATGTATGGTGGCATGTTTCTGACGTTGATTCTTTACGAGAGAGATTGAAGAAAGAAATCAACTGAATTTTAAGCGACAAAGAGATACCAGAGCAGAAAAAGGAAACGTGCGAACGACATCGAGCTCTTCATTGACTTTTCAGTTTGAAATGATATTCTGTGGATGAAATAGTGAAAGCTGACTTCGAACATATGCAGGTCGAGTAAAATTCGCATACGTTCGAAGTTGAACGATTTTGCGGGTTATCCTGCTGCTTCTGGAATCAAAATGCGGTCGAATTTAGATCCTCGTACTACATCCAGAATGATCAGACAGACTGTTTCCACTAAAATATTTTCCGTCAATTGCTAACCATTCTTTCATCTTCTATCGTCAGAAAAAATTAATTTTTATGTCAGTACATCTCAATTAAATGGGATTTTCACATAGAATGCAAAGCTCTGAAAATGTTTCTGTCTGTGTTTTACTTGAATCACATTATCGGGATAGTAAATATTGGAAATAATATTTATTCATTTATGCCGACAAAATTGTTGTTAACGACTTGTTACATCCTGTATTTGTTATAAATTCAAAAATATTGTAGATTTGTAATTAAGATTATCGAAGATTTATAATCAACAATAACCAATATGTCAACTTACTATGATATATAGGTATAAGAAAAAATTTCATACAACGTGCAGTTGATTACTGTGGATGCAAAAGTATATCATTCTAAAAGATAGTAAAGAAATTTTATTATAGTAACTACTTGTAACATACTACTTTCCAAGCAGCTTCAAGTTTTTTAGAGCTGAAGAAATTAAAAGCATGAGAATTAAGAACACATTCAGAGTGTTCGCCATAAGAATATTTCGATTAAAATATCAATTATACGATTTAAAATTTCCGTGAAAAGCTTCGAACGGATCACAGGCTGGTTTTCAATTGCTTTGTCCGTCACAAGGATGAATGGCGCGATGCTGGAGAAAGTGAAGGGGAACACGGAACAGAAAGACGGAACGCGTGTTCGCGTTTCAAAGAAGAGGGAAGTGCTTGGTGTACTTTTGACGTCTGCCCCTCGTATGGAAGTACTTTCCAGCAGCCGGCGCAGTAAAAAACTAGTCACTGGCAATGAAGAAGGCGAAAAAGCGCCGCACTGCTTGCATGTACCGTGATTATTTTCCCCTTTTCTCCCTCTTTCCACTCCTCTCTCGCTTTCGAGTCACCGTACAGAAATTACGAATCATTCTTTGTCGAGTTCTTCGTTCACGAGACGCGTTCTTTCAACGCCTTAAACGAATTAAACGTCGCCCTTTCATCCTAGATTTAGCTAATTATAACGCTGTCTATGTTTGCATAGCAGAGTCCATAGCATTGAAAAAGCTCAGCGTTCTAAGAACGATAATGCAATGATACGATACTTGAAGAATTGGTTTATCTACATGATAGGTTGTTAGGAATTCAGAGAAAAATTCAGAGAAATAATTTCTCGAATTTTATATTGCGATGGACGAAAATATTGACACAGACCACTTTTTCTTCTCTACAACTCGAATCTGCTTTATAATCATTGAAACGTTATGCTTTGCTAAAAATAGTCCGTTACATGTTTTTTAGTATTTGTCTCCTCTATACGGCAATTTAACAATAATGAGTTATAATGTATTTTAACACTAGATCCAAAGGTATATATTTTACAGAAATATTCGTGCGAAGGAAATTCCACATAAGGAAATGTGTTGTCGATAATTTTGAGTTTCGTCACTGTCCGTAATAATCTACTTATGTTTTCAAGAAATTCACATCAATCATTAAACGGTACCGCGATAACATCGATCATGCTACGAAGTCTATAATTCACCGCTAATGCGTGTCTAAATAGGTACTTTCCGGCAAACCGTAGGATTAACAGATACTGGGGAAGCAGTTTCCATTAATTTCGATAGATCGACAGATTGCACGTGACTATAATCCGATGTATCATTGATCTAGGTTAAGAAGCAACGTATACATTGTTAACGAGCTGAGACACAGCGTTTCATAGGGGAGACAGTATGTGGTGATTTGATAGTCCCTCTTTGGGTTGCGCGACAGTCAGCGCGAAGATTTCCTGCGCGTATCTTCCATTCGGATTACCATACATACACGTACACGCGTACACTTGGCTGTGGAGGATAATGGACTGAAGTTACAGCTCGTGGTAAATTGTCGAAGTTCGAAAACAAGCGGTAACGAGAACCGAGAAACGATGCTTTATACATATTCAGCGTGTAATGAAATACGAAACTAGTTAAGAGTACGCACGCGAGCAGCTTCGTGATGCATACTACCTTTGCTGTTTCGTGATTATAATAGAAAGCAGGACGCCCGTCAGATTCTATAATACCATTCGTTGCACCAAAAACTAGTCCGATATTATCGAAATTTGGTTTATTATTATTTTTCAATAGGAAACCTGATGTGCAATTTAGAAAGATTTAGAACTGGTCTTCGAAACTGATAAACAACCGACTATTCTCTGTCGTTCTTTCGAATTTTGTATTTGAAATTGATTACCTGTTAACGAGAATCTTTATCGTCAATTTGTTTAATAGTCGAACTCAATACGTTTCCATTACACCCTGAACGTGCTTTTGACGAAGACGCGTGGAAATATAGAAAAGCCTAGAGTCCAGTTTATTGGATTAAAAAAATTTGACAACGGTAGAAAATTGATAAAAATATAAAATCGAGCTTCCTATTCTTCAAGAAATGTGTAGCATTATCAAGGCTGATGCAAGCGAACATATTTTTTCTCTTCAGAATATACTCTTCGACCTTCAACGCACACTACATGTACTGTCTTAATAGAACATACGTCGCGTGATACTAAATTAAAAATCATGCTCTCAAAAATGCCTTTCCTTTCAGCAACAGCTATTCCACCAACGATCTCTCAAATTTTTTCTTTCCTATTTCAATCCAATTAAACGCAACGGAACAAAGAGGGAAAAATGTTTCGCCATCCAAACAAACACAGGCAAACACCTCATAAAGGAGAAACTACCCTCGATTTCAAAAGCATTCCCGTAAAGTAAACGCGAGTGAGTAAATGTGGAAACCGTTCGAGGGATAGGCAAGAAAGACGAACTGGCTCGAGGGGCTCGGAGATAACTCGATACACCGAATAACAGGAGTTTCGCGCGTGTTTCTTTCCGCTCGAGGGGATGATTCGACCAGTGATGAGGTGCCTGGCTGCGGCTCGTCGACGATGCAGCTGAACGAGAACGTATTATCAAACCCTGTTGTCGCGGAGCTTAACAAAAGATCTGCAACCCCTTGTAAGCACGAAAAACGCTCGTATTGACTCGCGACAATTCTATAGACTTGAATTTCGGCGGAACGCTTTCGAGTCCGTCGTCTCATCAGAGGTTTGCATGAGGCCTCTCACACGACGTTCGAAATTGGTTTCGTTGTCGACTGACGTTAAAAGGTACAGCTTGTACGCGGCGAGAGGGGCTACCACTCGACGCAAGACGCTTCCAGCCGTATCTCTGCGAACGAGTGGTTGTTATTTAAATATTTGCGAACGTGTTGAATACCAGGAACCACCGTTCCGTGACTGGAAATCTTATTTGCTTGAAATTATGGCGTCATGTGAAACTCGCTGCCCGATAGTGATAGTATTTTCAAAATTCTTCCTGTTCGATTTGTTCTATTTTTAATGTCAGAAAAGTTGTAAGCTGTTAAGTGGTATGTAAATAGGACTATGAATAAAAAATTTTTTTTGTAGTATGTTTATTGTAAAGTGCGATAATCAAGATTTTTTAATCACTTAGAATCACTCAGAATCAAGAATTCTTCTATAAAACTGATTAAACTTTTAGATGCTAATGCATTAAATAAACGTCATTCAAGTATCGTTCTTCTTGCTGTCGAAATTAAGTCAACGATATGATACGTAGCAAGGAAGAATATAAAATACGTTAGAAAATTTATTATACTAATTTGGTTTGTCAAATTATCCTAAGTGATTAAAAGATGTAATTAGATAACATTGGCTTCTTTCATTAGATAGAATTATTTACCGTCGTTTGTGAGGATGTGAAAAGAGTAAGAGGATAAATGAGTGCAATGAAAAACACTGAATAGGCGTACTCACTTTTCAGGCAGAAGCACGGCGGTGAAGTTAATCGCGATGGACATCCGTGGGCCGGAAGTAATCGAGTAGAGACACCGGATGTTCGGAGGATACAGACCAGGATATCCAGGGCTCGCTAACACGCATCCGTTCAGGCAATCGGTATCCTTGTAATACCAGTCACACTCTAAAAGCACATAAAAACGTTTATGACAGCCTTACGAGAATAGAAGATTGCATTTTTTTGATCGAACATAATTACATGCATACGTAAATATAATCACGTACGTATATAATTATGTTCTTTAATGCTTTCACACTTTCGAAAACTCATTATGTTTCTCAATTGAAAATTGCGCAAGATTTATTTGTCAAGTTTCGAAGATGAAAAATGTCCAAGACTAAACACTATACCAAATGCTTTATGAATCTTCTCAAACCTTTCACTATATTTAAAGATATGAAGAAAGAAGAGTAATTTAAAAAATATATTCGGAAATGAAAGAAATCCCGAAACCGCGAACGTATTAATCATACCTAACGTCGACGGAATGCTTTTTTTATCAATTTTTCGTGACTTCGTTTACACGACTTTTTGTTTGTTAATTTTTCCGAATTTCGTTTCCTCGACTTCGTTTAATGGAAACTCTGTCGCGACGAAAATTCGAGGCGAGAGGGAAGATAAAAAAGCCAGGGATGCGGCGGGTCAGACATTCAATTAAAATCCGCGAAACACGGTTAGAAACGTCGCAGAGTATTCGCTGTAAATTTCCCCGTATGCCAATATCAGTTCGCGATTTAATCGCGCTGCCTCGCGCCCAACGGCGCTCGCACGGTGTACGGACATTACGGGAAAGTTATGGAGCGGGGCTGGCGCAGTTCGACGCCCATCGATAGTTCAAGTGCGCCACGATGATTGAGGAAAAACGAAGAGTCCGCGTGAAAAACGACGCTCGATCGTTGAACGTGAATCGCGATATTGCAAACTAAACGTGATACGGCGGTAAAAAAATTTCAAACCCGCTTCGATACTTTGCGTTGCAGAACGGAAATTGTGTTGTTAAAGCAGTTGTTACAATTTTACCTGTGATTTCTGCATTTCAAAATCTGAGCGTCCTTGCTTAATAACTTACTAATTAACAGCATTAGCAAAATGACAAGTTAAAAGTTGCAGATCACAAACTTTTTCTTTGCGATTTCACAATTTTCTGACGAATAGGATAATCAAATAATTTGTAAATCTTCATGCTTACAAAATTTCATATTGTTTTATTGTCAAACTTGCTGTTATTGCGTAAGGGTATTTATTAATTCTGGTAACTTGTAATTAGTCGCTTGTAAAGTTTCACAAATAATATTAGTTCAATTGTGTGGAGGTTCCTGAAAATAACTTTGATCTTTATATCGATGATTTTATTTATCACAATCAATAATTATTCTTTTGATAGTTATTTTTTATTATTAAAATTGATTCGTGAAAGAAAGAATAAGCTAAATTGCGATGTCAGGGAGCGAGGTCACATAATAGCGAGCAAATTTAAGAGCTACTTTCGAACAATGCACGTGGATCCACACTGCCAGAGAAGAGGTTCAGTAACGGGACGCCAAAACGAATAGTGTCTGACAAACGAATCGTGTGACTGGACGTAGTGGTATATTTACGAATCGGCTTCCAGCTGTACATTTTTCTTTTTTCAAATGTAAAGTACGAGACATGTGGCAGCGTTTATAATCTCATGTACAAACAAAGTTGAAAATACGAAGCAACATAATTCTAAACGAAAACATTCTTTCGATTGAAACTGGGAAGATTCGAATCAGTTGAATTTATGGTATTTGTCAAACATTAATTCAATACTGGCACTGTCAATCTGTTGTTAACGTTAGAATAAAACCTAAGAAATAACAAATTGGGACCCTGTTTAACGCAATAAATATTCACTAATTCTATGCTAACCTATTATGAACATTAATACAATAATAGAGTAACTTGAGAAAAATTAATATTTAAAACAATCATTTTATAAATTTTTATTCTTAGGAATTTATTTCGTAATTATCTAGTTTTATTTACCTTTTCACCGTGCGCTTCTTATGACGTGAAACCAATAAAGATCAAGAAATATGTTCATGCCTTGCATGATAAAAGATAACAGAAGAGATTCACGATGGAAATCTATGAGGCATATTCGCGCAATAAAAAGAGAAGTCATTTTCTTTTTATTTATGCCACTATCAATGACAAGGGACGGTATGTCTTCTGACAAAGCAGGTTAAAAGCATAGTGCACCGTGACGCCACCGATTCGTACTACATCCTGCCAGCTTGAATTAGAATCTCTACGAGGCGAGACGATATTTTCTGGCGCGAAGCAGGCGGTGGCGCGCCACCTTCTTCGCCTTTTTCCTCCGACACGGCGTCGGAGGATGACGGCGTATAGTTGTTGCACTTGTTCGTCCTATTTGCCTCCATGTTTTTTGTTTAGTTTTATATATCCGGAGGATGCAATTGTCATAATGGGTGGACTCATTAGAGTTAGGACGGGACCAATCCACGGGCGCCAAAGCTTCTCTGAATATATATAATGGCTTCTGCGTCCTCGAGACCTTTTTTTCTACCTTGTCTTTTAGCATATTTTTTCGCGCTCGAGCTCTCCCTTTCGGCTTCCTGCACTGAATTCTGCTCGTTCTTTTTCCACCTAATTGCTCGCGTCCGAAGTCGCTTAATTCCGTTCCTTTCTCCGTTTTTTCCTCCAACCTGTATTTTCTCTACCTTCTTTCTTCCTCGTTTTTTTTCTCTCACTCGTCACAGTTGAACACATCATCGTAATGAAATGGACTTTCCGCGTTTACCTTTACACTTACGCTCTCGCACATGCGCAAGATCATCGTAAAAATCACTAAATAAATTAATACCAGCACGAATATTCTATCCTGATTCAATAATTTTATGATGCGATAACTTATGCTTCGATATTTTACCGAGTGTTGATAATATTGTACACCATGAACCGGTTGCATATGTTTTAACGAAACAGTTTCTCTTCTTTTGTAACAATGCTGTTTTCTTAACCAAAGTATTTAATGGAATGTTTTAGCGTAAGAAAGGTACTGTTCGTGGCCAAATTCTCGTGCTGAACAGACGTGTTAATTAAAATACCACGAGTCGATTCGTTTGCTCAAACGAGTACAGTTTTCAAGAAAATTGGAATAAGAGAAAGAGGAAGCGAGGAACAGGGGCGTTAGGCAAATATTTGCACAGAGAGAAAAGTTTTCTCCAACTTTCAAATACAGAGCGTAAATTTTTTTGTATAACAATAGGTCTATTTATTAAATTCAAAAGAATCTGTTATATCTTCTCCGAAATGCATTTTAATCAACGGTTGAAGGAAGCCAAACGAATAATCCTTTTATCTCGTCTGGAAAGAATGAAAACCTTGCCGCAGAGGAGAAGATTAAAGGGATAAACCTACTATTAAATATACTTTTATATATTGATTTTTTTATAACCATGCCCTTAAAAGAACGAATTAAAGCCATCCGAGTCAGTAATTTATTACCTTTATATTTCGTGTCTGATCTAGTGAGTTCGATCTATACTACTGTGTCTGTGATATCTATTATTATTGACTGCTACTACTTACAATCAACAATTTCTGCCATAAAATATTATTCATAACATTATTAAAAATCTAATAATTCTCACTGTTTAAATAGTAACATTTAACGTTTACTGTCTATAAAAAAGTATACATTGGAAAGTTTCAGGTCTGCCATTACTTTAACCTACACTGCTGTGTCAGCTGTACGCTATTATTCACTTCTGCTATTTGTACACTACCTGCAAGATGTATCATAAGAAGATATTTACAGCGCTCTAATTAAAATGTAATAATTCTCGTCATTCGAATAGCGATACCTACAGTCTATTGCATAGAAAATTTATTAAAAAAAAAACGGAAAAAGGAAGAAAATAGCTTCAGTACTCGTTGCACATGTTTCGATCGTTATTTGTTCCTTTTCAAAAGTTACCAAAAATCTGGGTTAAAAGTGCAAACGGTAAAAGAGTGAAACTAATAATAAAAGGAGGAAAAAGACGGTCCACGTTCCGGCACGCAAACAAATCAATATAATTGAATAAAGTCAATTTACTTCGGCAACCATCGCGATTTTTCCTTCGTGCATTTTGTTTTTCAATTCGATCGTTCCCTCGTTTTAGCCACGTTCGCGTTATAACCGGTATAGGTTGCACAAACCGGCGAAACGTTTTCGATTTCGCCTACTTTGCAAACGTTTGCCAGGTCATCCGGAAGACAGAATGTAAACCGAATGTATACATCGAGATTCTATATATCCATATATTCGAACAAGTTTTCTCTCTTCCCTGTAGCTGTCGCTCTGTTGGCATGCAAACAGTTCGATGGCGAAAGGATCGAACGCGAAGTTTGTTTTTTCGCAACACGTCATATTTACCATAACACATAGCGACACTGCAAATGGACTGTGTCATCAATATTCAACATCGTTTCGTCTAATGATAACGTTTTGAAGAGAATTACGCGATATCAGCGTGCAAATTTTTTTTAACTTTCATATTGTATTTCTAGTGTTAAATATTCATACGCTCGTTTATTTTCAGCTTAAAGATATAAAAACACGAGAAAAATCCAGTCGTTCAAATATTATTCTATTTTTATTTTGCCATTCTTATTTCGTCGTATAAAAAAATTTAAACATTGTTTTTTAAGGGTTACTATTATCGAATTACGTTTTTGTTTTTTGTTTTCGTTTTTACATGGAATGAAATTGGCTTCGCTTGGTGAAAACATAGAAAAATATCGAAATATGAAAATAGAGTTTATACGGAAATTAAAGTTACGATAAACAAACGAATACCCTTCTATATATTTTTGGAATTTTTTATCGACGGAAGTGTTACCGCCAAATTTGCAAACAGGGAAGTGAAATCTGACAAATGCCACGATGCGACACCCTCTTAGGGATGACGGTAGGGAAGAGAGAAAGTGGCGGAGCATTTACGCAGCAGCCTGTCGAAGAATCGTGTGTTGCAGGAGAAATATATTCCCGGCGAGCTTCTGGAGGAAGTAGCGTGAATGTGATAGCTGTAGAATGTTCTTGAGATGAAGTTATGGGCCGCTTAAGAAAGCAATAAACCGTACACTTTCCTATTCGCATGCTATTCCTTTATAGTATAATTTGTGCTACTTTGATATATACATTTCATACAACATTTCCCGCATGACGTATTTTTTAAAATACGTCACAATTTTGTTTCTTTCTCTACCTCTGTTTTTAACAAGAAATTACAGTCTGACGATGAAAACCAGCGTGTATCACATTGAAATATATCCATCGAGCATCTGAAGTCTCTCAGACAAATTGGCAGACACGACGAGAGGATCGCATACGTAAAACTCGACGATTGATTTGTTTGTCAATCGGTCGACGGTTCGTTTTTCTTCCGAGTGGCTGGTTACCCTTCCCTGACACGTTTTTCTCGTATATTTCAACCCCGAGATGTGACGTAGCCTCTTGGAAAACATTCTGATTTAGCAAATGATCTTTCACTTCTACAAGAACGGTTTGACGACCGACTGACTTATACTGGTGCGACACTCACGCCTCTCCATGCGAGCCGCGTTGAAATATCACTGTGGAATCATCGACCTCTTCCACTTCCCTAAGAATGTCTCTCTTTGTACGATTTCTCCCGCTGGAACGAGGGAAACGGAATCCCCCTGGATTAAATCGAAAGAAGCGGAACGAAAAGACAAAAGGGGGCAAAAACGGATTTATACGATGGCGGGAAGAAGAAGGAGAAAGTGAGGCGAGACCGAACGATTGATCTGTTTGTCAAGCGACCGCGACATTTTCGTTCGTTTCTTCTCTTCATTCTCACATCTTCGACTTTCCTATTCTCTGTCTCCTTTCGCTTCTTTTCGTTCACGAACCTCGATAAAGCCAGGCCACACGATGGTTGTCAAAAAAAAAAAAAAAAAGAGAAGGAGAACGAGGAACAAAAAGTGAAAGAAAAGGGAATTCATCCTGTGGGTGGAGTCACGTCGACGTCCGGAATCGTACGTCTCGCGCATATGGAAGGCCCCAGGCTTTCTCCCAGGGATAATCGAGAATCGTTGTCGTCTCTCGTTATACGTGGACCGGCGTTCCCTATGTACGGGGTGGGTTAAGAGAAGAGGGGGATGGGAAGAGCTTTCACCCCGGACCACCGCTTTTACCACCGCGCGGATTCATCCGCCTCTACCTTTCTTATTGCTACTCCGCCACCGGTAAAACGACCGCTCTACCACGTTGCACACCGTCGTTCCCTTCATTCCGCCTCGTCTCTACCTTCCTATCGATACACTCGCTAGTACCCCAGGCAGCGTGCCGTTGCCCGTTGTAAAGGAAACCTTAAATCCGTTCCTTGGAAACGTATGACGCGACCAACGAAATAGCTCGGTGTACACGTGCATCGTGTTTGTACGTGTACGAATAATACGCGGTGATTCAGACTTACTTTTATCAGTACTGAGACTTCTTCTATATACTTGTTACTGCTGCTTCGAGGATATCGAGAAAGTTATATACTCGTTTCTTTATTCTTTGCGAGGACATTATCGTTGCCATTTCTTCGTATCACGTACAGATTGATGATAGTTAGAAATTGCTTTGTGGATATTACGATGTTTCTTACTGTGTTAGCTTTCGCTGGGATGATATAACAAAGATATAGATTCTTGTTAGTTACTTTCTTCACGATATTTATCTTCGCAGTTCGGAATTCTTATGCGAATGACTGGACTGCGAATTTTTATCCATTGATAGAAGATTTAAAGATAGCAAAATCCAGGGAATGCATATACGCGAACATACGTAAAGTAATCTAAGTAGAGTACTCGGTATCATATTTACTGGACGAAACAGATCTCTGCTTACGTTTTGTTTCTTTGGTCATATTCGTAAAGATACGAATTTGTATAAATATCAGCAGCCTAGTTACGACAGTGTAATTAAATTGAAATAACGCACAAGAATGTGTCGTTCGTAACATTAGAGTAAAAATCCTGAGAATTCTCAAAACTCTTGTATAAACGATTGGAATTTCGGATATCGTTTATGTCCTGTTTCAATTTTTGGTGCTAGTTAACGCGTTCTCTTTACTTTTTTGTTCTTTTCCCTTGGAGATACTAAATGAAGTCGCGAACGTCCATTTTCGCTCAATATACCCTACAACGAATTAAGTTTCTTGCAGGAATATCCACCGGGGGCCACACTGTCGAATGCTATTTCGCCGTGGAATGGACACACATTCGTCACGCTGTTCCCAGGAAATAGGGTGTCGTATAAAAAAAGTGAACGAGGACGTCGTAAAAATGTGACATCTATGTAACGGTAGCAGCACCGGTCCTTTTGACGTCCAACTATTTCCCTTCTTCTCCTTTCTTCTCTTCTTTTTTTCCATCCCTTTTCAACCTCGTCCTACGATCCTGTCCTCGATTTCATCATTTTGATTTCGCGTGTCGAGCGAAATTCAATTCGATGCGCCGTTAATAATCTGCGCTGTATCGATCGAACAGGCTCGTGCTACTGGCGTAAGGCTCAATTTCGGTCTCCATAAATTATTCATTGTTCCCGTAGCGCGGTGCAATGTGCGTGTAAGTAATATGTATGCGGAATACAATATGTGGAGATAATTGGCACGTTATCGAACGCGTGGATCCTTCGATTAAAATCATAAATCAGACCTTTCGTACTTTCCTGTATGCTGATGATCCTATGTAGATCCAAGGATCGTTTGTGATTATAACTAATCTTATCGGGAAAGATGACAGATGTTATATATATATATATATATATGGTTTTAGCGATATTTTTCTGCGAATAGAAGTTCGATGATTTGATATAGAAACGCAGATATCATAGGATGCAGAGGCCGCTGCTTTTTGTTTATTGCGGAGGGTTAAGCGCTACATTAAACAGCTGCAGCGTCGAGATAAGGCAACGTTCTAAACAAAATTGTCGTAACGACCAATTTCGTTATTATACTGCCTCTGCGAATACGAAGCAGAACGGCTGTGAAATTTACATTAATGCGTAGAATGTTGCACCAGGAAACATTATCCAATTAGAGTCATTCGCGCAGCACTGCATTCCCAAAATATCCAGCTACCTGCCAATTTGGAACGTGCAATTTCGTCGCATCGATAGCCGAACACCGGGCCAAATATTAATAGAAGCGTTTCTCTATGTTTCCCATGATTTCCTTTCGACGATTTAAAAATACCAATGCGCTGCCTGATTTAGAAATTCACTTCGACGTTGGCATTTTATATTTATCGCGCTTTTCCAAATTTCAAATTCCAAATTGAACAAATAAAGGTACGGAGCTATATCGTCGTTGACTGTTCAATCCACTGGAGATCTCTTGTTATTTGATCATTCTATTCTTGTACATCACACTTGATAAAATTATAGAATTTAACTGAAGCAGAAAATAGCGACGAAGATAATACTAACCAATCCTTCAAATGTTCTCCTCTATAAACATAATGTTAAAAAACAGAATTTAATAATTTAGATTCTATCTAACGTCGTAATTGAACATTCTCTTTTCATGAATCTCCATTACGTCGCAACGAGCGTGGCTGAACTTCCACTCTGAAATTCTTTATCGACCAAGATTCGAACAGTTACGAACACGATAGATAATTTAGGTCGTAACGTCGTGATACTACTCTTTAGAATGGCAAATTAGAGAAGTTTCTATGGAGATCGGTGGTCGAGAGCTCGTGTCGTTAACGCTTTACCTCGGTCAGTCTAAATTCTCCATGGATCCTAAACTGCCCTTATTCGGTTAAGCCCGGACGATCTCGCACTTAAGCTCGCATAATTTTCGTTCTAACTAGGCAGAAATTACGCCTCTTCTCTGTTTGCGTAAGGAAATTCGTGCATCCACCGACTGCTATCGCTTTCATCCCTCGTCCCATCCTTTCTGGCAATTTTCTATTTCTCTCTTTCGAAAGTCCATGGCCACGACCGTTTTCAGTTCTCCATCGGTTCAGAATTAACGTCGAGTGCAAAGATTCCACGGACACCAAGGGTCCTCGAAAGCCGAGCGTTTCTCACATTTTCTTCCAGGATTTCACTCGGGAAAAGAATACTCTTACCAAGACGCCCCTGTCACGAGAACCTTTCCCCTTTTTCTTTCGTCTCGTTCTTGTTCCTCTTTGCCGTGAATCTTGCGCGGACAAGATGGAAGATAGTGTATACTCTTAGAGTGATCCGTTGCGACGTTCGAATTCTGAAATTGGATTCTCTTTTTTCTTTAATCTTCTCTTGCGAATCAGAATTTCTTTCGATCCTCTCTGTTTCCATTTCTTCCTCTTTGATTCCCTAGCGTAGAAATGAGAATTATTTTCTAACGTGGAATTTTCTTAGGGTATCGATAGTGAGTAAAGAACGATTTGACGAATTATAGGAGATTCGGCATGCATCGACTCGTTTGAGCCGACAACTCGTTATTTAAGTACAGGTACATTCTTACAAATGGTTCGCTTCAAATGTAAAAAGGATGACGAGTCTAAATACACTACAATTTGCGATACGAAACATGTTGCTCGTTAACATCAGCCGTGTTTCACTAGATTTTCATTTCGTCGTCTATTGACGACAACTATAGTATAAAGTCAAGCTACTCAACTACCTATTTTAACTACCCATTTTATTATTATATTTGAGAATATTAGTATTAATGAGAACTTGGTGTTATTATATATCGCAAGTAGCCGAGTTTTGGATGCCAGAAATACGTGAAAGAATCTAGCGTTGAGATTAGGATGTGAAAGAAGAGTACTTGGTCACCCAAAATTTTGGATGAACGTGACTGAATGTGTCCTAGAAATATCTGCATATTTCGCTTGAAATGAGCGACAGAAAGAACGCATGGCTGTTAGAAGAATATATCCACTGTCCTGTGTTGTATCGTGTTCGTATATTTTTAAATTATACAGAGCCCGAGTGCACAGTGATTCCTTGCAGAAAAATAAATGAGAAACGTAGAATAAAATTCTTTCATCCAGTTTTAAAGAAAATCGAGTTTGAAAATTTACTAAATATACTCGAACATGAATAATTCCAGACTAGTACTAAATAATCGACAGGAGATCGTTCTATGTGTAAAAATAAATCGAAAATGTCGAATAAAATTCTTTCGCAAGACACCTTGTTTCCAAGAAAAGCAAATTTTAAAATTTATCACACGCATGCGCTAGACCGATATTTAATTAAGGATATTTCAGCTATATTTTCTTCAAAATGAAACCTTAAAAGGAAACATTTTATTTCACATCTTTTATTTATTTTAGCATTTAGAAAGATATCCTATTGATTGTTTCTCGTATTCAGTCGGCGATTAGCCACGTTCAAGTATTAATTTTTAAATCCGATTTTCTCGAAAATTAAGTCGAAAACGAAAATATCTGACCCTATATTACTTTCTTATTTTTCCACAAGGAGAATTTGCGAAATAAACGTCGCGCTTGTATTTTGTTAAATCTGGCCATAAAAAATTCCAATGTTATTAAATAACATTTTTATCACTTTACTTTACGTTTGTGAAGTAAAACTTATCTGAAATTGAACATTGCTTCACTAATCTGGTATCCCGAGGCTGATCCGTTAATTTCGAAACGGTGAATTGGTTTGTACGCTGGGGTACCGGCTTGAAAATCGATGTAGCGCGTTTGAACCGCAGGTGTCTGCCTATTACAGACGAAAATGAACTCGCTAATGATACAATCGCATAATATCCTACAGCTAGATAAAGTTATCGGTAACGAACTCGGAAACCGATCTAGATCAATGTTTGATCTGCGAGGCAGGACAGTTTAGCGTATTCGTTTGGTCTCGTCGTTGCTCGATATCCCTCCAAGAGGCGAATTTACCTGGCGCTGTTAATTTCTACGTGTTGTTTGATTGCTCTAGGTATCCTGATTGACTTATGATTTCGCGGTGCGAGTTTGCATTGCTCATTGAAGCACGAAACGTAGCGTACAAAGCATTCTCGGCCGAAGAGATTACAGTTTTTCGTTGTAGTTTCGATTGGTATTCAAAATTGGCACTAACGTAAGTTTTACTCAAACTTTCGTTTCAATTTCCGCGGATTTTTTACAAGAAACGTTCTTTTCTCGTATCTTGAGAAAATTAGATCGAGTTTTATTATTGCAGATTTTTAAGTGTTCCTGAGTAAACCTGTAAAATAAGACCTTGCACTTTATCACCTACCCTTGAGATCTGTCGAGATTCGAAAGTAACAACCGACAAGAAGAGGTTTTAGAGTGTTCTTTCTAAATATTATTTTATAACTTAGCCACATTTATCCTTCCTTCTATTAAATAATAATATTTTATACATCGGAATTTAGAGCCAAAATATCGTGAATTTACATTTTACGAATGTCATTAAACAGATTTTGTACGTGATTGGACAATAAAATAAAACGGTGATAAAATGAAACAGGTTGCTGCAACGGGAAGAAAGACACACTCACCGGTGTTGTTCTTCGGATCTCCGCCTTTTACTGGCCAACCAACGGATACGCTCGCCTTGGACGAGAAACTGAAGTACGCCAGGAATTGGGACCTCGTGGTGCTTTCGTTTATTCTGAAACAAACGTAAATACTTAGCCTGCCTGGTTCACGTGTGCAAGATACACGGAATTTTGCGCGTTGAAACAATAAAAGAAACTAGTTATAAATATCATGAACCGAGTTATTGCGTGATCCATACTGGTCCGTGATATTTAAGGTTGATTCTCATGGCATGGCACACGCTAGGGAAATTTACGTATTCTTCGTAAATGATGCAGAAGGCGACTGGCCGCGAAGGAACCGCCCAATTTTTTATCAATTCGCGTGCGCTGCTTATAAACGACCTGTACGTTTGTCTTAAAATTTGAATTTTTCTAGGAACCGAAAGATAATGTATGGAATAAAAAATTAATGAGAACGAGAAATGTATAATACAAAGGAAGAAAAACATAGAGACATCTGTACGAAAGTTAAAAAAAGAATTCAGGTTTGATCAAATATGAATTTTTACTGTTTAGTTGATAAACTGTCTGACCAGGGACTCGGCCAAGCTCATACTACTGCAAAACCGCAGTTGCCTCTAGCTACACGGTAGATTCGTTTTATCGACAAATCTTTTTAACAGGATCTACAGTTTCTGACAGTTCTCATTGATGAAACCGTTTTGTAATTAAACCATCGTTATTAAGTTATCATTTATATAAACTTGAAACAATTTTTTCGATCGTTCGTAAGTAACAACATTCGTATGTAACACTTTGTACGTCAAGAAGATATCATCGAACTAGAAACGAACCTATGCTGCACTGTAACAGAAATGGATTTATTCTCCTCATGAAACGAGATCAGACGGGCCAGACGGAAACGGTGCACGTCTTGAAGACGAAAACGTGCCTCGAAACTAACGGAGTGTATCGCCGTGTTATTACGCAGAAACAGTCAGTGGCACGATGAAAAATACGATCGAACTGTTTCAACGTTCCTTGAAAACTTTTTGACGAAGCATGTTCGCGCGACGATCGAGAACGACGGCGGGAACATGATCGAACATGTATCTCGCAATCGAAGGAATCGTGTTTTCGGAAAAAGATCGACGAGGTCAAACCGACGAAGTTTCTTCGAGATTAGTCCAGCATCGATCCGAGATCGGACTGGTCGTTTGCCGTGTTGGAGAGCTGTTTAGAAAGCAAGCACGTCCGAGTCCTTCGTCGAATGGACGAGAATCGATATCTGAACCTCTTTTCGAGAAAGAAGAACTTCTTCCATCAACAGGACCTATGTTCCACATAAAAACTTATCGCTCGTAGAGTGTCTTCGCGCTCCTGACGTCCTTCACTCTTTTTCTTTTAATTAAAACGATATGTCATTCGGGTTTTTTCTTCTGAACGCGTTCGAATCGTTTGGACAAAGTTGTTTTTAACGTTTTATTCTATGTTTATTGGAAATTCGAGCATTATATTTATTACGTTGTTAGAAATGGAAGATATATAATAGTTAGTGAAATACACGTAACTTTTATTTAAATCAAAGTAATTTTTTATAGAGATTGAGCTAAGTTTGAAAGAAGATTCGCGCAGTTCTGCTTGAAGCCCGAATTTGTCCATTTAGAACGTATGAAGTTTCATAATCATTTTTACTTGCCCGTAATGAATTTGTCAATTTTCGATGGATCATTATAAGAGAAGGTAGAAATATCAGTCTGAAAACGAATGGGTTTCATATTATACGGAAATTGCAATAATATTCCTACAGAAAATTGTACTCCGTCATTAGCGAATACGTGTTATTTTAACGAGCCCTTTAAAATAAAATAATACTATCTCCAAAATGTATATCGTACATATTATATGTGTACAAATTTTGAAATGATACAACTGTATGTAAATATAACATATTCGTAACAGAGTATGATAAACTTGAAATTCACGTTTATCAGCAATTTAATGGGTATGAAACCATGTAGAGTACAGTACGAAACGTTAAAACGGAGGAGAACAAGATATTGGCAACAGAAGGTTTCCAGGAGAAGATATCGACGACACTGAAACGCGAGGCACGACTCTGATGACTCCTGTGCCTTGAGAGTCGACACCGACGACTCTAGAGATTTAGCGCCAGAAACTGGTTATCTCGGAGCGTGAAATGCGATAGGAACTATCCTCGGGTCGGTGAAACCGAAGTTGGACTTACTCTTGGACTGTTGAATCGACTACTGATAACACGCGTAGTCATCGAGTTTGACGATAATAACTCTTCAAATTACATGTGCCGTTAATGACGATACCAGAGACGTCAATCGCCCACGATTGCTGATTATACTCTAATGACGATTTCCATCTTGGCTCCACCTATATCGATGACTCGTAACCTACTTCGGTTGACATTAACGATGTGGCCCTTAGAAGCACAAAGTATTTATGAAATGTATGCCTCGAAGATGTATTTCTAAAAATTTTTATTGCGATGCAAGAGATGTTGAATTTCTTTATTCTACGTGTTTATGTGAAGAATACAAAATGTTTATTAAAATAAAAATATCCGCAGATAGTGTTAAGACGATAAGAGAAACCTGGATATAAAATGAAACTGTATATGAAGATATTCGTGAGACTGTATTTGAAACTGTAAAACTATCTTGCAATGTGGGGTAAATCGGTGATTTTCATACTGAAGCGGTTACTGCGTTTCTCCGGATTCTCCGGGCAGCTAACAGTGCAATAAAAGTGCAGGTCACCGAGAGAGAAGTTTCTGCACCTGCGCATCAAAGTGCGTGGGTGTACGTAATATCGGTGAGATTACAACAAAAAGACAGAAAAGTAAAGGATCTGTTCGTGAATTGAGAAAGATCTTCTGATCTTCTATTAAAAATAATGCAACATGTGTCTCCGAATTTCCAGATAGAAAGAACGTTTCCTTTAAAAGGCCCTTTGATATTTAACACGTAACTATACCATATTTTCGCTCTCTTTTATTGAATTTTCTCTACAAAAGATTTGATCAATTTTTAATGTAGTTTTCAAGAACTCTAGTTAATAAATCAAAGAAGATCTTCTGATAAAGAATTTGTTAACAACAATGGAGCACTCAACGCAGAATCCCAGAACTAAACAATCGAATATTTTAACGTCTAATACATATTCGTATTTCGTTTAAATCTTTTCCCTTAATTTTATCCGGCAAAAGATTGCACCGATCCTTTCGTATAAACTCGATGCTCGCTACAAATTGTATTCGTTTAAGTTTCTCGTTAGCCGTGACCTCGCTGAAACCTACAGCCAATTTAGCAATAAGGAATCGACCATGGGAACAAAGTTGCAGAGGGTACGATTCGGAACGCAGCCAGGTAGAGACGAGACAACGAGCGTTACCGAGATTCCGTGGACGGGTTCCGGGCGTACCGTCTTCGGTGCTTCTCTAATTGAATTACTTAGTTAGGTCAGGTTAGCTCTACTTGGGTTAGCGTCACAGCAGCCAGGACCAGAGGTTACTCAAGGCACTCGTAACTTCTAATTCTATTTGCTTACAATAAATCCTCCTTCATTTGGCTCTTCGTCAACCGTGCGATCTGATTACCTGCCAATACGATTGCACCTCCTCCTCAACGATGGTCGTCTCGAAAGTTATCACGTTTCTTAAACGGATCTACTTTGGTTATGCTCGTGGCAAGCTACGTTTGATTTATCGAACACTTCGATCGGGAACAATATGTCGTTTCTAGACGTTGTACGAAACGCTGCACGGATCGACAGATACCTTCTTTATGATTTACGAGCATTTCGTTGAAAACTCGTTCAACTTCTACATCGGCAGCCTTCTCTCGTTTTCCGTCGACCCTTTCTTCTCTCCTACAGACCTTGAAACTTTCCATCGATCCATCTATCGGAATCGGAAAACCGACGCTATTTATGATGGAAGCCCTCGTTTCACGACCTCCGTAGGCCACAAAAGATTTCGGCAAGAGAAAGAAAGAGACGGCGAAAAGGGTGGAATCGATCGACACGTGTGCACGAAAATCTGTCGAAGCTGTCGCGGCAATAGGAAGCTGAAGTCTCTCTTGTTAACATCAAAAGGGCTGACAAAGGGGCGGGCTCGGCCTCTCAACTTCGCGCTTCTAGACGGTGAATAACCTTTTCTTCGACCAGCAGAAGGGAGGAAACGACGCTACGTCAAACGATTCTTCCCTCTTTTTCGTTCTGTTATTCTTTTTCAAACTCGCAACGCTAGACTAATCTTCCAGTTGGCATTTTATAAATTGCCATTTGTACGACTGAAATTAGAGACAAATTAAATCGCTATCGAGGCTGTATTATTTTCATTATTTTGTTGTTTTCATTATTTTCTTTAACATGTTACGACTCAAAATCTGTTTGCAATTCAATATTTCCGCAATACGACGATTTACAGATTCTTGACGACGAATCGATTCGCGCGCTATGTCTGAGAGAAAATGAAGAACAGCTTGACCCACGGGGTAAAGGTCTGCGGACGTTCGTTACTGTAATGAACTTCTTCCCACGGACGAAAGTATTGGAATTCCAATCACGTTTGTACCTCTCCGAAAATCAGCTTCTCGTGAAACATACCTTCTTACTCTTCGCGCCGGTCTCTACCTTTTCGTTTACGACTAAAGAGCCTCTTATCAAAATCACGTACCTGCATGCACAGTTAATTTAGAAATGATGTTTATATTTTTCAGATAAGAGAGGTCTACCGGGACACGATCTCGAGGATGAATTTGGGCTGAAATTTCAGATCGAATATTTACATGATTAATTTAAACTAGATATAATGGTAAAATTTAACTGTTTCGAAAGTGGAAGAGTTAAATATACACAAATTTCCTCGTATTATAGAAATTATCAAAACTTTGACGGCTGTCGTCACGTTTACGTGATGTCTGACCATGGCTGTCCTTGAAAATATGGTGGCCATCCATTTTTCAGTAGACACACGTATGGAGTCGAAGACATTTTCTCCAAAAAGGAAGGAGCTAGTTGAACTCAGGCTACCAGTCATATCCGACATAATTATTTCAGTACCGTTTTCAAATTTCTTATTTGTATGCAAATCATTTTATATTTTATCATTATTATCTCTGTCGTATATATTATACTGTTTTGTTAATTACATGTTAATCAGTTATTGCGTTTTCTGCACTACCATTATCCTTTATTAAAATTATTGGACTTAACACAATGGTGTCGTTACTTCAGAAATGATACCACACAATACAACAATATAGAAGGATATTGAGGATACAGAATATAAAAGTAAAATACGATGTAAAATCATCAAAGTTTCGATAATATCTCACATTCAGCATATTCTAATTAAAAAGAATAAATATACGACTAATTAAGTAAACTTTCAGCAACTTAATGCAACAGAAGAAATCGTCCTTTAAATTATTATTCCCACGTGCAATATTTCTTTTTTCCTATTCCCTGGAAACTGAATCGACCTAAGCTGCTAGTTCTCTTCCTTCAATGAAAACGAATAGAGAAGATGGTCACGACTTCGTTAGAGGGTGACTTTCTATGCAAATCGTTCGAGATACAGGTGAACGCGAAAGGGAAGGTGGCGTGGGCGAGACCGGAAGAAAAAGTTGACTGTTTGCGGGCGAGAGAGCGTTATCTCGGCTATATTCGAATCTCTTAATTGCGTTATTTGCATGGAGACGAGGCCTGCACGCGAATCGAGTCCCAGTGAATATCAACGAGCGGATTTCTTGCAAAATTTCGCGCAGATTAAACGGACGACGATGGCAAAAAAGGATCGGGGGACAAGCGGCGTTAAGCTGCCTCACAGTAAACCCCCTTCTTCCCACCTCTATCTGTTTCTTTCCGCGGCGAACATGCATTATTTATGCGGCAAGCTTAGAGAACGCGAGCTTTATAAATTTCGGAGGGAATCCCCGTTAATGTCGAAAGCCTGCTCGATACGCAGAGTATTTCATCGTCGTTCCTGGCTCTTTCCAGCCAAATGCATTGACAATTTAATTGAGAAATTCGCTGGTATAATGAATTTCGCGTATAAAAGAATATACGCGAACGGAAGATTTAGATCTTTTTTTTTTTAAATATTGCTATTTTATTCGTAAAATGTCGAGTAAATGTAATATTAGAGATTGAAATGGATAAAAATAAATAAATCAATGTTAGACATGGAATAATTGAGAGAAAATATCTTTGTTTTATTAAACGGATGGATTGATATGGAACTGGGTTACAATGGACATTTAAAATGGATATATTAATTTGATTAGTTTTCATTTAAATGCCAGCATGGTTCAACGAGCATGTTGAATCCGAATATTGTTAACTTTCGATTAAACACTAGATTTCCTTGCAATCCGTCAAATTATTAAAACGTCAAATTATTAAACAATTCGTATAACAATTACTCTGATGGTTTGAGTAGAAATTGACACGATCGATAACCGAAAGAAAAAGCGTTAAAAACATTTTAATTTATAGTACATCCATTTCGAGAATAATCGAGAATAATTGAGAATACTAGTGCGTGTATTTAATTGAAAATCCTCTGGGGCTTTTTCATGTTCCTGTATCAACGAGGATTTCATTCGTTTCTGAGAAAACAGAAAACAGTGTTCATGGTGTTTCCCTTCCAGGAAAAGGGATCAATTCAGTGCGTTAAGATTTCGACAAATCTGAGAGCACGCGGCCAGAAACAAGAATATCGAGCTCAGACGTGCATAAAGGGCGCGTTCAGGGGTGAAATCTGTTTCCTTTTGGGATACACCATTTTCTGGGATTACAAAATACTTCGACAGCCGACTGCCACGGGGAAAAAGTAAAAGCCTGTGATCGAAAGGTAGTTCGGATGTAAGGGAAATAAAGGGCGCGATGGCGCGCGATGGTGCGCGAAGAAAGCGCCACGGGAAAGTTCCACGACGTTGGCGGTACATCGACGAACAGGGGTTGAACGTAGAAACAGGGATGGGAAGAGGAATAAAGTGAGGGAAGAAGCTCTGTCAATTTCTTCGCCCGTTCTCCAAATGTTTCGTCCTGCCTCCACCGAGGCGTGAATCCATATTTCCTGCGCGAATATATCGTAGATACGTAAGTAAACAAATCTTTCGCGAGGCATTACGATCGCTGCCGAAGCAATACGTCCCATGGAAATTGCATTTTTATTGACATCTCCTACAGCGTAGGAATGACAGAAAAAAACATATATAGTTATATCATATCGCAGAAGTCATCAGGGTCACGTGTTTGTCGAGTCGAGTGCATTCAGTTCGATCGTGAATACAATCATTGCCCTCCACGTTCTGATTTTTCCCGAAATTTGATCGCCCCTGTTCGATCGAATTTCTTTTTTTTTCATTTCCTTTTTTAAAGAGCTTTTTATTAAAGCATTTCGATGCAGAAAATTACAAAAGTGAAATCATGCGGAGAGCTAGAGCAGTCGGTGATCGTGCAGAACAACGCATACCGCAGTGGAAAAAACTGAACGTGTAGTGAGAATCGAAGGGGAGAAATTGAGAGAAGGGGTTAAAATATGTACGTCTTCGTTCGCCGACCGTAAATCCGTATCTCGGGAATCTTCAACGTGCATACATAACGCTTCACAGCCAATAAACCGGAAGCGGTAGCTGGAAGGAGATTTGTAGGATTCTCCAGAAATAAAGTTTTTCGACGAACTCGCGTACATGTAGATAAATCGCGTGTTGCCTTCTGTATTGAACAGAAGCGGGCCTACGCTTTTTACTTTAGTATCTGCGGTTAAGTTTTTCATAAAAGAGTAGCGCGTGATTTTGTATTGGATTCTATGGTGCAAACATAAAGTTCTTATAATATAACATTACACATGCATAAAATTTAGAATTATATTCTTTACACCGTTCTATATCTACTGAATTCCAATTACTATTTCTAAGAATTTCATATCGTGTGAACACTTGTAGCAACGATATAAATACATAACATAAATTTTATTAAAATGTACGAAATATTGGCAAAGTAATGGTCAAGCACGATATTTATCATTGCTAATAATATATTGAAATTAAATTTACATTCGTTAATTTTACCAATAATTTTAAACATTGCTGTAGTAACTTAATGGGTCTTAGAGTAAGGACAAGTAATGATGTTTTAGTTTAACAAGCAATAGTCAATATAACGAACTGATTACAATATCGTCGTACGTCTTATTATCATACACGGCTCTCAACTTCCCGACTCATACTCTCCGGCTTCTGCACTCACTCTCTCTGACTTCTCAACTCACACTGTGTACGACTTCTCCACTAACTCTGTTTCTAGCATCCCTTTGTCTTTTTCGCTCCACCGCGCATGTGTTCCGCAAACACCCGTAGCCAGGGTCACGTAGGCCTTTTCTACGAAACTATTCACTTGAAAGGACCGACGACACATTGATGGACCCGACGACGCCTCGGCTATCGCGACATTGTTTATGGTTCGACCGATATCTTAGGCCTTTTTGTCCACGATACTACATTACCTACTGTTCAAATTAATGAATCACGTGTGAGCGTTCTGGATAATCAAAATTTCTAATGTCCCTCTTGAAGAGCAGGAAGACTCGATATCAGAAAAAAAGGTAACGTCCCCGTAAAATTTATATCATTGGCGGATCACAGGTTGGACAGACAGGTTCCTAATCTCGGCTAGGTCAAAGTCTCTGAGAACGACTGCGGATTTAAAGACGTTCCCGGCTGCGGAATCCGATTTGTAATGACAAGGGATCGCGACGTTAAATTGAAGAACGAGGACCAGGAGACACGACGGATTCGACGGTTGGGTCGTGTCGAACATGGAAAATAACTTGTCCGACCCTGACGAGGACTTCACGCGGATATGGGTGGGACAGCTATTATTTGTCGTATCGATGGAAGAAATCTTCGATGGAGAAGCATTCGCTGTGTGTTCGGATTCTAGTAGCTCCAATCCCGAGATCTTCAACAACTCGAACGTCGAACGAACATTCGAATCTTCGTCGGACTGATCTCATGTCCGTAGAAGCGGTTTGCCGATTATTTACCGAGGAACAAAGAGACCGAACTGATTGACGACTGCTGAAATTTTTTGCTCGCAACAGAGTCGCACGGGAAATTCGTAATTTCGAGGACCATGTGCAAGCGAATAAAGACAATGATCGCGATTGAAGAAGAGGATGAAACGATCCCTTCGAGCGCTTTTGTTTCGAACAACTTGACAAAAGTTTGGCTTCTGGACGTTTATACGGTGGTCATGATGGATCGAGCGAAAGAATAACACGCGAAGACTTGGTTTGTACATGATATCGACTTTCTATTAATATTATAAAATATTATAAAAAGAATGATTTCGCTAGTCCGATAAATCTAATTTCTATAAATATTATACCAGAGGCGCGAAAATCAATATTTTCATTTAACGCGAACGATAGAAGGAACCGCATGGGCTGGTCGGGGGGTGGGACTGGAGAGAGAAAGAGAGAGAGAGAGAGAGTGCGCGCGCGAAAGAGAGAGAGAGAGAGCGAAAAAAAGAAACATTTTCCTCGAGCGTTCCATTTCCATCGAGTGAACTTTTTCCCGTGGTGTCATTCGATTTTGATCGATCGTGGTCCCTCCTCGCTCGCGTCGTTTTTCCGTTCCTCCGATGGAAAATACGTTTCCGTTGACCCAGATCCGGCTGGGAAGAACAAAACGATGCGGGAAATGGAAAAACGCTGCGCGTCCACCCACCCGCGAACATCAATCAACGAAGAATAATTATTACGGGAAATGCGAGGCAACAACGAGTCTATTGGAGAAATTCCAGCTAAATACGTACAGTGAAAGACGAAAATCGATTGCAAGCGCGACGAGAAAAGGGGGTCGTTTGGAAAGTGTACGAAGCCTCTAATGAAACACGCGTTTCTACCTCGCGATATACACGTGAAAATACGTGGGGGGGGGGGCTGTAGAAGGAAACATAGTTACCGTTGAAACAACATCGTCGTCGAATGTTTTACGAAACTGTGACCTCGACGTCGTCGTTTTCGCCGGTTTCATCGTGGCTGCTGTTTATTGTTCGACGGGAATCGACTCGATAAGTGGGCCACCCCCGACAACGAAAGCGCGAAACCGTTGACAGGGTGTCGATAACCCTCGAACCGGAGGAAATGGAAAGAGGAGGTGAATCAGGGCCGCGGCAATCGAACTCGTAGAATGCCGATAATATCTCTCCTTTGCGGGAATCGTGGTGCAGAGGGGCTAGGCCAACCAGCAGACAAGCAAGTTCGAACCATTGCTGGATCTTCGCCGTCATAAACAGTCCACGTACAGCAGACGGTCGTCTTGTCCTTTCGATTCTCAAAACCGTCACGCGAGAAGCTGATATTAAAACTCTGACCGAGTAGTCGGTGTTCCGCCCGGAATTTCGTGAAACGAGAGGATTTTAATCGGCGAAACTCGGCGGTTCCTCTCGAGTCCAACCTCTACCACCGAAAGGGGAAAGGGATCTGTCGGAGTAAGAAGTTTTTCGACTTCCCGGGGAATTCATTAAGCGCCATCGTCGTCATGCACAACCACAGAAATGGATTATGTCGCTTCATCGATACTGAGGATCTCGTCGAAGAATTTCTGGAGCGGAGGAAGTTTCGTGGAAAGGGTCGGAGATTGTCACGGTGGACTGAAAATTGGTGGGCGTTGGTTCGGATTCTTAGAATTCCATTTTAGACAATACTATGAAAAATATATCATATCTGCCAATATATATTTTGATAAGAAAAATAAAAAACACACGGAAAAAGATATATTGTGCGTTGATCCATATCCAACATCCGTTCAGTGCGAAACTTGTCTGATTCGAAGGTTGAATCTACTTAAAGATCAATAACCAAGAACAATATAACTTCCCATCATTTTCTGACAGCCATTGAACACTTCTATTTACGAAACAACGCAGACAAACCCAAAACTTTTCTCAGATATAGACTAGTTCATCTCGTCCACTTCATCTCGTTTCATCGCATCGTTAAGACATCGATCCCCTTCGAACGCAACGGCTTCATTCGCCGGGGAACGGGGCAACTTTGAGGTGTTTCCAATTTACGTCGGACGCGAAACTTTGATGAAGTTTCGGCCACTGATTCAAGCCCCATAACCGATGGACCAGATGGCTACATGTCGAATCAATTTCGACCGATCGCATGTTTGACGCAATTTGCGGGCGCACCTTCGCCGCTCAATGCGATTAATCATCCCCTACGAGTGATAATCGGTTGTGCACAATACCGTATTTTGGCAACCGCCTCCCTTCCTTCTTTCGATACGGTAAACCGATACAAACGACTTCTTTATTCCCATCCGTGAATTCACTACGCAGACAATATACGATGTTCCATCGGTGTACCGGGATCGTTTGAACGATCGAGTTTCATAATGGAGTTGGCTAATGATGCGAATTATTGCGTGCGAATAGACGTGTGGAGATATGTGGTATTTATCCAAGTAGTGATTCATAGTGAACTGCGTTTGAAGCGATTAAACAATTTCGAGCTTACGACGAAATATGTTGTTCTATTTTTTGAATATTCTCTTTGAACAATTAATTTCTTGAAATAACGTACATACAAAAATCTTACAGAACATTATATCCGCGATAAAATGATCAAGACTTTGTCTTTTCAGGTGTTTACGAATCTCAGAAACTTAAACACCACTTGTTTATAAGTTCTTTGTTTCTTCCCGTAAAATAAATACAGTTCTCCGTAATGAAAGAAGTAAAGGAACTGTTTAACATTACTTTATACAATCTCTTTGTGCTCTCTTACCAGAAGTACACTTCTAAACCCAATCTAATAGCGGTATTTACTTTCAAACTTCGCTTCAACGTTCTTAAAACAAGAACCATTCTCGGTTAATAACAATTCGATCAACATCTTCGACTACACTACCCGTCCTCCAAAAAGAGCAAACAAAAAAGTAGGAAGGTGAAAGAAATAGAAAAGAAGGAGAAGCGAAACGAAATCCCCGATAGTCCCGACAGAAAATTATTCCCAGCTAAGTTTCGTGATGTTCGCCTCGCGAAATTCTCAAGAGCGACGCAACGTCCGCGTTGCATTAAAATGCATCCACGAATTATAAGCGTTCCGGGAGAGGAGCCACGATGGAAAATCCTGAAAATTAAGTAGCCCCGGAGCGGTACGTGTTCTTCCTTTCAAGAACGGCTTTTGATGCTCGACTCTCGAGGCTCGGCCCTGCTGACGGTTCAAGCGAAATTACCTTGGCGGTCGTCGTAAACAGGATACTTGAGAGGGTGCCGGATTATAATCCCAAAGGGGCCTCACTTTCGTGCGCGCCCACTCCCGCGGACCTTCCGCTTCAAGTTAAATGCGATTTGCCCGTTGCCCATCCCCGACGTGGATACGAAACGCATAAAAGTTCACGTGTTCTTCCCCGACGTACCTCGACCGCGTCGTTGGAAACGTGAGATTGCCAGGGCATCGCATCGCCCTGGAAATGTAGCACATACAATGTTCGAGCATACGGCCTGAGCTCCAGATTAAAAGGAGCACGAGCTCGCCGTGTGAAAGTAACTTCGCTGGCACGACAAATAACGTTTCGTACGGTTACCGTGTCACGGAGGAATGTTTTGTCCTTAGAGGATTATAGTCCGATGTTGTATCCTCTTTTGTGTGTCAATGGCGGGAATATTAAATTTTGAAATATTATACGATTACCGGAGAACTTTATTTTCGTAGTATTCAGTTTCATCCGTTATAATTGGAATTTTGTTTATTTACAGGAAACAGAAATTATAATTAGAGATAAAATAAAAGGGCTTCGCTTGAATATTTGGAATTATTAATTGTTACAGAGAGATTAATTGGTGACGATATAGGGATATAACGTGCAATGTTGTAATTAAAGGAAATGCAAGATAAAAGAAGATCTGATACGATGTAATAGTACGATGATGTGTAAGTGAAATGAAATTTCAAGATTTTATAGATTATGTAATTACCAAGTCTCGTAACGTTGTAAAGAATTAATTCCGTAGCTTTAATATTGAAAATCTTAAGTCTCGCAAATACTTGTCGTGCAATATACATAAAAGTTTCTTAACTCTGTGTTTAATATCTAAATATTTCCACTTATTAAACCAGTAACTTTCAGTAACAGCTGATTCCAGGCTTAAACCAACCATTGAAGACCATCAACGATACAAACGATCGAACCATTTACAACTCGATGAAGTTTCAAACGCACCCTTTTCGGTTATCGATGACTAATGTCCCGTTATTGTTTGTTCCTCCTGTGTTTTCAATATATGTGACGAGTCCTGGATCCCTCTGGAGAAAGGGACGAAAGTCGACGATGTAATATCGCGCTGTTTCCGCGAGCGCCGAGGGCAATCTTGAAATAATAGACGATGTCCCGATTCTTTCGTTGCTCCATCATTCACGGGAAACGTTCACGATACCCTGGTACCGGAAACGTCACTGCGATCTGTCCCGATTACGGCGAGGAAATGGGATCTCGCTACTCTTATCAGGCATCGATAAGCTCGTCGAAATATTTCAGCCTGATAAAACCGTTCACAGAAATTTCCTCAAACGTCGAAAAACCTGCTTCAAGAACGATAACTCACACAGGTCGTTTCAGTTCCGTTAAGTTCAGTTCAGTTCAGTTAAAATATTCCATAGATAAAACAGGAAAGATAGTTTATGTAGATACGAGTCGTTTAAGGCTTTATTAGAAAGTTAGAAGAAAAATACGAAACGTACATTTTAAAAATGAATCCTAAGAAATAAATTTTGGTCTCGCTTCCTTTAATGAATCGATCATCGAATATTTCGTACCAATATGCCGCGTATACTAATATTTGATTAATGTGCCTTCTTGCTCAAAGCTATATGTAAAGTATCTTCACGTTTTTTATTTGTTAGAACTCATGTAATAAAGCTTCGAACGACCGAAAGGTTGGCTGACAAAAAATTGGAACACCGTGCATAATTTCCAATCGACCGATAAATAAGCGATTGTATGAAATTTGGAGTCGTCAAGAAACAAGAGCTAATTAGATCGAGATGGTCATAGAGTTACGGAAATAGTCTGTTTCTGATGTTTTTATCGTGAAACGAGGCGGACAAAGGTCAGATATCCTTCTGTGTAGAGCAATGGACCTTCGCGGGTTAATTCTTCGCGACGTACGCTATCTAAAAACAGCATCCGATATAATCGGTAACGACCGTCGACGTTGGATATCCGTCGCGAGTTTGCCTGGTCGGGTCACGTAGTAGACACGATCTAAAAGCGGAACGATGTCTTTCATTCGGTACCAGCTGAGACAGCAGGAGTCATTCTTTATTCCAACACTAACATACAGATTTAGACGATAACCAACGTGAAATAACACGATTTATCTCGTTCAAAATGATTCTAAGCACGGCGTTCCACTTCTTTCCTCTCCGATCCGCAAAAATATGAATTTATTTTCATGATTTTCTGGTATTTTTTTTCTTCCTAGTTACATATATATAGCGAAATTACGTACGAAATTAATTTGAGCCAGGTGACCGTGATGAGGAAGAAAACCACCGTCGTCATTCTGCTCTCGTTGTTCGGGCAGCGCACGTTAAAACACAACGTGCTATGAAAAGATGAGAGTTTTTCCGAGCGTAAAGTATAACCGCGTTGTTCAAGAGCTAGGGTTTTGCTAGAAGAACGAGAGCTTGCATTGGATTGGCGTGGCTGAGCGTTCTTTAGAGCAGTCATTGTGCCAGTGAAAAGCCGTAGGAACGAGGAGTACAGTGAAAGTATCCGATTGCGGGGAATTTAGAACGGCTCTGATTGTGCACCACCGTTGAATTTTACCTAGGTTTCGCCTAAAATTTTTCTCAGATTAACGAGAGTATTTCAAAATATTCTTCTTTTTTCTTTTATAAATATCTTGGGTTCTGTGGTAAAGTAATATCATTCTATTGTATCTATTGTCTTAGAGTTCAACAAATATTCCATTCGAGTATTTAACTATATCTATTTCGAATACAATATTGACACTGTACTAGATATAAAGTTTAAAACAGGGAAAATAAAAATCTTTTATATGAGAGCAATTCTAAAATTCAATATCTCGTCAACTAATCATAGATTGTCCAACGTTGTCTTTTTGTTTTATCGAATGATTCTTTGGAAATATATTTATTACGAAACTCTCCTTTTAAAATAAAATATTGATTTTAAAAATATTAGTCATATCTTTGGATCAAATCTGCTGTTTCGTCATTGTGCATCCCTAATTTTTACCTATTTCTGTATTTCTTTAGAACGTTAACTTCGCTGTCACAACTAGCGTCGACACGAAGTCGCACAAAACGAGAACTGGCTGGCGGAAGTCAAAGCCAGGCGGAAAAATTAGAACGAAAATTCCAATCCCGCCCGGGCAAGCGCTACGTGATTGGCGTGACAATTTCGACGCTCGTATTCATGGTTAGCTAGCTGCGGTGTAACTGGTTCACACTGTTTCGATCGTTGGCAAAGTGGAAGTCGTTAGTTCGCAATCTACCCATGGGTTATTGTCGTTCATTCTGTTATTCCTCTGTTCGAACTGTGACGAAAAAGAGGAAAAAGCGAATCGGATTCTGTTACTATCTAACGCGATTAACACGTTTAGTTGGCTAAGTTTGAATTTAATCCCTTTCTAACGTTTCTAAACGATCCACTAGGATCTGCGCTAACTCCGCGACTCTCGTGTTAGGATTTTCATATTGAAACCTCTCGTGTGAGAAGCCCGAGAGGAACCAAAATTCTACGTAAATTCCTACGTAATTCTATGTAAAATTCTACTTTGCGCTGTAGAGCGTGTTTTGCGGTTACGATCACGGAAACTTGACATAAAGATAATCGTGCGTTCTAGAGCGGACACAAAAAAGAAAGAAGAAGGCAAGTACCAAGGTTATTTATCCGAAAGCTTGGAATAAGACGGTGTTTGTGTAGAGGCTGGTTTAAGCGTTCGCAAGATACACGGAACCCGTGTAACCCTGGCGATCAGCAGACCAAAACGTTATCCAGGGTAGCCAGCAGCCGGTTGCGTCTTAGGAGAATAGCGCGGCTTTACCTCAAGAGAATGGAAAACGGATTTCCGTGGTTTTGGGGACGCTCAACTTACTGGGAAGCTCCTCGGTATCCCCGTTAACGAGAACAACAGTTCGCTACAATGACGACGATTAATGCTTTGAATCGGTGCCATTCCTCCTGTTGTCTTACCAACCACTTAATTGGATATCTCACCTTCAGGTTTAAATGTCGAACAGGTATTTTTGTTTGTACTCTAATGTTTCGAATAATCATTCGAAATACAATAATTTTCATTGAACGCTATAATACTTTAGGAAATTCGTATTTCGTAGAAATTATAATTTCATGAAATGCTTTGGAATTTTTATGAATTGCGATGTTAGTTTCAGCGAGAATTAAAGTATGTGCATATTCGATATTTCCTCGTAATTTTATACAACGCCCGGTTATTCCAGCAAGTGCGCGCGTAGAACGAGATTTTTTAATTTGTCGAATGTCACAGAGGTAGTCGCGACCCGCATAAACTCGGGCGAAACGTAAACGAGGCGGATTGAAGGGTCGTACACGGGAGTTGCACAGGTCAGAAGATCTTGAGGATACTTGACACAGGTGCGCCTATCCTTCAAGTAGCTTTCAAGAGCGTTCTTCACAGTTGCAACTACATATTCAGAAGATATCAGATAAATAAATGGCAATTTAAAAATCACTTCATTTTATCAATTTGTTCCTTCCTTTCCTCATTACGAAACCTGTTACATCGCCAGATTCCTTCACCACTTATGTTCATTATTTACAAAAGTATACAACTAGTTTAAAATGATTATTTTACCGTATTCATTACTCTAGTATTTCAAGTATTTGATCGATAATCTCGATGTCGGTAATGATCGATCAAGGATCTTTCATATTGATGTAATATTATTAATAAAACTTCACGAGTCATCGATCACAAGATATTAGTAATAATAAAATCACTATCGTAGGGATAACACCTCTAGCAATAAAACAAGCAAAGTCTTACAAGTAGCAATTCTGTTTAACATTGTTGAGGTTGACTGATAGAGGAACGAGTGGGTGAATTTGTAATAGAAAAATATATTGAAATAAGTATAAGTACCAGTACAGGTATAGGATGTGCTGATCCACATCCTCGCTCTTACAGTGTTACAATACAATAGAAGAAAGATAGGGAGCACGTTCATATATTTATAGCAAAGGACATTACCAAAAGGTTAACCTTGGTGTGTAGCTCCAGCTGAAGGCTACAAGAAACAACAATAGAAATCTACGTATAGCTCTTTCGTTTCTAGACCTTGTAATCCAAAACAAAATTTATATTCAAGAGCACAATAATATGGACCTCTCCTTATTTGGAATGTTTTCACTAAATTCTATTCTCTAACAGCGGTGTCCAGGTTCTTGAAATAATTGCTTCAACAAACATAAAACTACAGAATTGTCAAAGAAAAATCTACGATCCACAACTTGAAACTAACTAACATTGTGCAAGAGAGCGCGACTCTTCTTTCCAACTATGCTTAAGCTTCATTAGCCTTATTAGCAGATTGTACTATCGATGACCAGGCACAATATTCATAATTATTTAAAACTAAACAGCTAATATTCCACATTCAACTGACTCTTCCATAATTACACCCTTACAACTCCCTTCTAACTAATTTCGATCAACAAATATCCACTGGAAACCTGACCTACCCTCAAGGGGAACCTATATAAACCAATATTCCCACTTCGAAATCGACCATTTCGATCTAGATGATCGAACAGATCGGCAAGCACTACTCATTAGTACTGGCAATCTAGTCAGAGGAGCAATAAATGGCCGTCGGTACAAACCAGTCCCTTTCGAACGAGGAAATTTGCGCGTTCGCTTATATTTGTTTGCGAAATGCACGTTAGGTCACTGGAACGTCCAACGGTGCGTCCGCGTGCGTCTAGCAAGCGATGTATACAAGAACAAGCTATGCATCGTAACCGAGGTTCGCGTTTATTAGTTCGTTCGGTATCGAAATGCGTATCGGCATGAGGTCTCCCTTGAAATCAAATATCTGCCGAGCAGACTGTAATGGGAATCGTCATGAATACCATATCGAGACTGATGAAGTTTGCCAGAGGCCTCATTAAATTCGACAAGGATGGACACGGTGAAAACGCGTTCCACGAGCTGTGTGCTGCCACGTGGTTAATCCTTACGACCCGTTACGCTGTCGTGATTATGTTTCTAACTGGAAATTAACTGGTCCATAGGGTGAGTAGATACGAGAGCGTTCAAAGGAATTGTGTGATTAAGTTCGGACACTGGCTATAGATCTACGAACCTGACACGATGGCAGAAAATTACTGAATGGCAAATTTATTGCTACGTTCAATGAAAGTTTAGGATCCATATAGTGTGGAACAACGACAGCTGCTATTGAACGAGGTATTGAGTGTGTAATAGTTTTGCCTAGAAAAGAATTTGACACAGAAATATGAATTTACTGCGGAGAAGCGTTTGTAGTTCCATGAATGGAGAATCGAACCTAAATTTTCTTATGGCACGATAGTTATGGGAATTATTTCCTAGTTTTGACAGAGAACGATAAACAGTGACCTAGTAACATGATATTAGCTTATACAGCTATCTAATCTTTAGAGTACTGTGAGTGGATACATAGAATGAAAATTGTCATTGTATCCTAATAACGAATTCATCCGCCCGGAATGATACGTTAGCTGCAATTTACTGGCGAATATATGTGCTCAGCAATTATCATTTCGATGTTAAATTTACTTTTGAATCTTGTTCGATATTTCTCTATATATCGTAGAATCCATAGCCGGATAAAAAAAGATCAATTCTATTGATAGTACATATTTTCTCTAAATTAGTAACTCTAACCTTACAAAATTATTCGATTCTTCCTAAACTATTGAAAATATCTGTATCTTGAAATTGTCTCTATCAGCAAAGTCAGCGAAACAATCGAAAACCATCGATGAACTTTCACGAGTGACCGAAGCCGGTCAAAGTATCGCGCGAATAGTAATTGCCACGAGGTTTGGGTCAAACTCAGTTTGCGGCAATTGAAAGGTGTAAGAGGGACGAGGTCAAAGGATGAATATATTTAGACGGGGTCATCGTGTTCAAGGAAAATTAGTTTTGGATAAGGGGATCAAAAGAGGCGGCGCTGACTCGATCGGTGAACTTAATATTGGCCGTGTCCTATCGGGATTTCGAAGCAACTCGGTTACTAAAACGCGGATACCGCCACTGGCCTTCCGCCGTTAGTTTTTCCAAGCGGCTGCTTTTTTTCCTCCAACCGTCGTTCGCCCTCTGTCTCCGCTCTCGTCGTTTCAATTCGTGTTCGTTAACTTCGTTAACGCTCGCCCGGGAAATTCCAACTTTGTCCTCCTCGTCGTCACCGCTACCGCCGTCGCCAGTTTCGGCTCGGTTCGGCTCACAATTTTCACCCCGTTCACGTTCACGGGTCGCCGGTTACGATCCTTGAAATTTCACCGGAGTTTCTAGAAACACGAGCCTTACGATCGAACGTTTTAACACTTCCTCGAGCACGCGACAGCCAGTCACGATCGTTAGCCGTGCGGCCACTTCATCCCTTATCTCCAACCAGGAATTTCTACCGATTTGCATTCGGCTACGGGACGATCCGGCTTGATTCATCCTCGAATCCAGGAAGAGGATTATCGTCGTGACAAATCCGCGAATGTTCTTAACGTTTCGGTACCGTGACAGGGGAGGTGCCTAATACGAATCTACACCCCCTGGTATGGTGATTTAAGTAATTGAGAATATTTGTTATGTGATGAGTTACAATGTCGTAGATTTTTAATTTATAATTTCAGAGATTCAGAGCAGACATAGGGCGATTAGTAATTTGTGAAATTTAATTGTACAACTTTGCTTATTTTATTAGCAAACTTGTTACCGTCATACAAGAGGAAATATCTTAACTTGTTGGATGCGAATACGAAGTATGTAATAATTAAATTTATTATCAGTTTCATAACTTGTGCCTCGTGAACTTTCACAAATGATGTCGTTTCAATCGTGTAAGAAGACCTTAATGATATTCGATTTTGAAGCAACTGAAGGGTGTTCACGTAATAAATCCCATATTTTAGATCAAATGGAGACACCTTTTCTATGTCGAACGATATTCTCACATATTACCATTGCTTTTGTACAAGAATTTTATTCGATGAAAATTCTAATACGATCTGGAACGTACTCTTAAAGTAATTTTAATAACATATATGACTAGATCGTAAAATACTATGGAAGAGCGGTGATACTCAAAGAGCCGTGCAATAGCGTCGCGAGAGAGCTATTTTCAAGGGTATAACGGTAAATCTAGAGAAAGTAGAAGAGAAAAAAATGAACGAGCTAGCGTGAGACAGAAAGAGAGGCGAGAGGGGTTGAAGAGAAAGCGTAGCGCGATTAACGACGCTCCGTTTCCTCCGGCGAAAGCTGGCGCATCGAAGTGACCCTGTAATGACGCCGCTAACGTCTGTCGTTAACATCGGTGACAGAGCCACGTAATTTGCGCGTCGCACATTCGTCTCGACCCTCTTTCCGGCTCTCTGTCCCATCTGACTTCCGCCATTCAATTTATCACCGCTTAAAGCCCAACTCTCTCTCTCTCCCTCTCTCTGTCTTTGTCTCTCGCCCTCTTCAAACACTACAATCTGCGTAAAAACCAAAATAAATTACAATGAAG
Source organism: Bombus affinis (assembly GCF_024516045.1). Lineage (NCBI taxonomy): Eukaryota > Metazoa > Arthropoda > Insecta > Hymenoptera > Apidae > Bombus > Bombus affinis. The sequence goes on from NC_066350.1 coordinate 15,169,338, forward strand.
GATCGCTGTAACGAAAATGACGTTGAATGTCCATAGCTGATACGTTCAAGGGAGAAACTTTTTAATTAAAATAATGTTGCAGTTTTGATATACGAGCACCTTGCTGCTGCCAGTTAGTCGCGTGTATTTTTCTCTAATTTATTTTTTGTCGTCTTTCCTATTCTCTTTTTTGTTAAAACTGTCATTTCTCCGAGAACGCTGTAACGTTCAAAGGCTGGAGAACGCGCGAAAGAAACGCAGAACATGGCACAATGGTATCTAAAAGTAGCACGATTAACGACGTCCTGTTCTCTCAACGAAAGCGACTGCATCAGGATGGTCTGGTAACAAGGCTACTAAAACGTGTAGTTAACATTAGCGCCATAGTCCCGTAATTTGCACACTCTAGATCCACTTGATGCCCTCTTCTCTCTCTCTACTCGCTTTTCTATCTTTCTTCGCGCCATCTTTTCTCGCCTTCTCCTCTATCTGTTGTGTGCAGAAGCTTATACATGATGTGCCGTGCAATTTGGAAAAGGTGTATTCTCCAGACCGTTAGATGTATAATAGAAGAAAGTTTCAGGTAAAATTAAATAGTACGAATTACTGCATAGTTTTATGCATTTTATATATTGACGTATTTGTAAACCGTAATTGTACTCTTTTTTTTTAAATGAAACTCTGCTTTTACCGTTTTACTCTGATCTAGTCTTTTAGTTGTGCCAAATTCCGAAATTTTTATTGTATAGTACAGTAACTAACAGTCTCTGCATATCAAAAAATACCAGGAGCAATTATGACGGATTGACGTTACAGACAGACGAAGTGTAATTGTACTCTTTTTGTTTTAATGAAACTCTGCTTTTACCGTTTTACTTTGATCTAGTCTTTTAGTTATGTCAAATTCCAAAGTTTTATTGTATAGTACAGTAACTAACTGAGGGTGTCTGTGCATCAAAAACTACCAAAAAGAGTCATTATAGATTGCAACATGTATTACAATTAACAAATGATCTACTATGGATCATTGAAATCTGAACATCTCTGAAATTAGTTTCCCATTAGAATTAAAAAACGTATAGAACACTATTTAATAAAACGGTGATGACTAAGAAGTTTCTGTAACTTACTAAAATTTCCACATTCCTAAAAGGATCACTACTTCTTGTTATATATTATATGTTCGTATCTATACAACTTTTGATCCATGATTCTAAATGTAACGGAAATATCTCAGTTGAACAGAAGCTACACGCTGCACACGTATGTAATGTATGTACGCGTTTGTATAGGTGGTAGGTGCATATTTTTCTTTCCTTCTTCATTTTAACGCGAATAGTAAGAGCAGCTACGGTAGGGAACGGCATCACGTAATTTTCGCAATGAAGTGTTACGCTACAACGTTTCTCGCTTTCCTAATGCAGCCACTTCCGGGCGCAACGAAACCGAGCATTAGAAGGATTGCGGCTTGAGAAATTGGTCGACCCGGTTATTTATACGCCGCGTCGTTTATATGGTAACACCCTGGATTCGAGTGTTCAAGCGGAAGAAACGGGGGCAAATTATCACATGGAACGGGAACTCTGCCTTGGCTCTTTGTTTTTAAAGATATTTCTCTTTCCTTTTATCGCGCAAGGTTTAGGTTTCTATAAATTATTTTTAGAAGCTCTGGAGAAATTAAGCACTCCCCTTTAGGGGTTTTCTCCCGTCTTCAGTCTCTGTTTCCTCCATTTATTTAGAAAACAAGCACATAGAAAACAAGAATTATGTCTACGCTCCATTTAAGAATTACAAAATGGTTAACAAAAGTAACGTGCGCGTGCCAGATTTTTGTTTAAGTCTGTAGATAAATTCATTTCTTATTCAATTTCGTTGTAAAATACAACTTCCAAGTTTAAGATATAAATGTTTGAATTTCTTGTGTTGAAGTAGCTGTAAAATATGAATCTCTACTTTTTATATTTTACGAGCGTGTTAAATACAGAACCGCTTTTTTTTTTTTACAAATTTACACAAACTTTTATGAAAAGAAAGCTCTTCTGCGTTACTGCTTGTCATCATTGTATATTCTATGAATGTGCCACTGTATATCCTAGACCTTTCAATCTTAGAAAAAACATATATATTCATATACTTGTCCTCGTTCCTAAATTAAATTCACATATAATCTTCCATCTATATGTATGGTAACAGAAAAAAATGGAAAATTCCTGCTATGTGGAATTAAGCGATTCACGATATCGAAGATGAGAAAAGAGCTTTTGATTCGAACTCGATGTAGCTAGCTATAAAATGATAGTCGAGCGTTCGAACCAGGCCAGCCCGTGTACGCACGTAATAGTTGCGTCGATGGTGATAAAAGTTCACGCAAACAGAGCGAGGTCTTAATCGCGAACTCTTCACGATTTTCTGCCAACTCTTTATTCCTTGTATATAACTTTGTTACGCGCTCATTAAAAGTTCCAGGACCGGCGTTTATCTTAGTCTCTCGGACGAGCTTGTACGAAGTTGATCCGAGGCTGCTTCAACTTCTTTCAGGTTTCGAAGGACGATACACAGAGAGTGGGATAGTTCCTTGGAAAATTACAGTTTTATAAAATAATCGATTCAAGTATTTCCAGCAGGTTTATGGGGTGTAATCTTCTCACGATTAAAATTCTGGGAAGTTAAGCTCCTTCGACACTCTATAAATACAATCTATTAAATATCCCTTGTTTTATCTACCGATTGTTATTTTACTGTAATTCATCAATGTACTATTATTCTATTAATTGATTCATGTATAATTATTATTTGTTTCTAATTTTCAAATATATAATTTCAAGAAGCTATAGCCAACTATAAGTTTTTTTTCACAGTTACGTAAAACCCTTTGAATTGAACGTTAAACGATGTTTAATTTAATTTTTAGATTTATAAATTGGTGGCAAAGAATCATTGAAAACACTTTTGTTACTAAGAATACATCAAATGCGACGAATGCTGTTCATAGAAAATCGAACCTTGTTAGATATTGTATATAAAAGTTGGAATATCCTTTCATCTTCAATTGTATAGCTATATTTTCCGTACAAATTCCACGATTTTTATATCTCGAGATTGATTCGATCCATATACTTCAAACCTCTTAACGTAAGTAACTGCGTCATTCAACCGTCGAATTAGAAGAATATTTCACCCTTATTATGAAATTACAAAATTCTATCCGAATTATCCAGACCCCGTTTCCTCGTAATCCAGTAAATTTCCAGCCGGAATTTGGCAAAATCTTATCGCCCTGGAATCTCTCTCCATCCGTTCATAAATCGTTCTAATTGGTTAATAAAATATTCGTCAGGTGGCGTCGAATAAATCGCGAGCCTGCAGAGCATTCTATTCGCTAAGAAAGCTCTCCTCGTGAGTCGACTCGAACTCTAGATCGCCCTCGATTCTGCTATCATCGTATTTCGACCTTATTCCAGACTGGCCGATGAGCACGTCCTTCCCACGGGTCTTCTGACAGGAAATTATCTCGAAAAATGTATTCTACCTATATCTTTCTATCTGCTGAAAGAAGAAACGCGTCTTCGAGTACCAGACAGATCGCTCGATTCGCTTTCCTTCTCGTTTTATCGTGCTCGTCTCCATCCGGATCGCCATTGAAATAGGATAGAAGCGTGATTAATCAGACAACAGGAAATCTAATTTCTCTGTCACGATTAAGGCAGATTGAGATCTGTTCTCTTAACTTTATTCGCCTTGTGATGTGTCTAACGATAGATGAATAAAAATCGTTTTGTTAACTATTCAATTGTTAATTCTTTAGGACTTTGTATAATTGGATAATTATTGGTAGTTACTTGTTTTTATGATACATTAATTTCTATCGAGAAACAATGAAATAGTAATTAGGATGGATCGGACTCTTCTCGCAATTGGTCAGTTAGATACGTAGAAGAATGTTTACATGAATTTTAATTTAAAAGAAATCTCGAATGCTCTGTTAATACGTGAAAATTGGGAGCTTTCCAAGCAATAAATGTAGTATCGTGGACAAAAGGCATAAGATATCGGTCGAGCCATAAACAATGTCACGGGAGCCGAGACGCCGTCGGATCCATCAATGTGTCGTCGGTCCTTCAAGTGAATAGTTTCGTAGAAAAGGCCTACGTGACCCTGGCCACGGGCCTTCGTGGAATACACGCGTGGTGGGGCTAAGAAAAGACAAAGGGATGCTAGCCCAGGGCGTATTAGTTAGTTGGGAAATCGTACAGTGTGAGTTGAGAAGTTAGAGAGAGTGACGGCAGAAGTCGGAGAGTGTGAGTGGAGGAGCCGGAGAGTATGAATCGGGAAGTTGAGAGTCGAGTATGATAATAAGACGTACGACAATATTGTGATCAGTTCGTTGTTTTGAATATTATTTGTTAAACCAAAACATCATTACTTGTCCTTACTCTAAAGACCCATTAAGTTACTACATAAATTACAGTAGACGATATAACTAAGAACGCGCATTGAAATTGTTGAACTTAAAAATAGCAAAATAATCGCTTTCGTAAATCTGGTTTAATGTTAATTGCTGCTAACTGTGCGATTTGGAATTTTTATAATTTCCGATAACAGGATGCTCGTATATATCGAACCATTGGAAATATAAATCCCCGAATATCCGTGAAATTGCAAAGATATTCGTCTGCAGAGGGCCTAAGACGATTTCAAGATACGAAGGGTGAGATGACACGGCTGACTTCCACGTTCCAAGCGATTGGATGTTAGGCGAACAGAACGGAGTTAGGAAAGTTGGAATCCCCTTATCGAAACGGCGAATGGTAGATCTTTTCTGGTTAGCGTTGAGCTTACAGGGTTTCAAACTAGGAAGATGACTAGAGCATGCGTACGAAGTGGATCGAACAAGCGCGGTTTTGTTACAGAGATACGCTTAGTGTCAGATCGGGTGCAATGAAATAGTGATTAGGGTAGATTGGGTAGTTTGACTCTTTTCCTTCTTGATAGCACTCTTCGAAAGGATACATCGTTTTCTCTTTAAAAGTGCATCAACGTTCGTGCGCTAGTTCCTTGGAGATTTTCTCTCTTTACGACATTTGAAAAAATTCGTATAAAATTGGGAAAAGTTACAGAAAGTAAAAATTGTATTCTCGTAGTGGTTTAGTTCTACAGTGGCTACAGCAAGTATTTCTACATATTCTTATTTTCCAACGAAGTGTCTTTTCATCAGGTTCTATAAAATTCATTTTCATAATATGCAATTTTTGTAGACATAGAAAATACTTTAATAAACTTGGACCTACCTAATTATTATAAAAGTGTTTTAATAAATTCAATGGCATTCAAGGGTAAAATATATTTTTCGAATTGTGCTTTTTCCCAAAATATAGCAGTTTATCAAGATACATTAGGACGCTGTTGTGTAAATTGTATTTCTGCAAAAACTCGTTTATTCAATAAAGTGTCCGAAGAGCTAAGCGTGCACCGTCATTCCAATTAAAAGCACTGAAGATAGTCGGAAAGACTTTCGAGACGCGCCGTCATTCAGTTGGAGGGTCGGAAGCAAGTTCGGTGCAAGTATGTTCTCGTATTGGATCGAGACGCGACGATGGAACATAATGGATTGAATTCCGGTTCGTTTCTTTGGTTCGGTCGTTCCGCCGGTTGTCGCCGGTCCGGCAATTTCGTTGCGCGACAAATTCGCCGATTCGCGAATCGAAAAGATGCAGACGTGGCACCAACCCGCATCCATCCAATCAGAGCGCCTCTCGAAAAAAGGGAGGTCGAAAAGCAGCGGAAGTGGTTTTCACGCGCAAAACCGACATCACAATTCGACAGGAATCTCCAACCAGCTTTTTCTTTTCCACCTTTCCCTCTGTTTCGCCACTAGTTCTTCCGTGCTCGAGTTTCATTTTCCACCGAGACGAGATACGGTTTCGTTACTTCGAGCTTGCCGCATTTTCTCTACGAAACGTGGATCTCTCTCTCTCTCTCTCCCTCTCTGCTCTTTTTAGGATTTTTAACGTAACTCCTCGCTCCTTTTGGCTACTCTCGTAGCTTCATTTATCCTTAAGCCATCCTGGTCTTGGTTTACTCCCTTGCAAAATTACCATGAGCTTTTAACGAATGACGATATTTTAATAAAGCGTCGCTTAATGAACGAAAGAAGGATCGTGAAATATGGTTATCTTGGATGAATATCGCAAGTGATGTTTGCAGCCAATTTCTGTGTTAAGCGTTTTTATAAAAATACCGTGGTAAGCTTAATTTATATGAAATCCGATAAATAGTGTCGCCAGTATGATTAAAAATGCTGTTTTATCATCATTTAGTGGAGATAATAGATGGAGATTTAATTTATTTAACAATGGAATTATTATACCCATCAGAGATGTGTCGGATCTTTTACCTTACAATTACAAAAATCGATGCCGAAATTTTATAAAATTATCGTACGTATTTATTTTCATCGCATCGCTTCGATTAAAATTGTTACGATCTTTTGCTTCAACGATTACGTTTCAATGAATAATAAATTAATTCATTTTTCAAGACTGTCTTTACTTTTTCTAAATACCTATCGTTACTCTCTTTTGAAAGTTCTTACAGATAGGGATAAAGTACAAATGCAAACCTATTCCCATTGATCTAGCCACTCACAACTACCCGCGTTTCTCGAATTCCTCTTTGTGAGCACAATCGCATAGAATCCTCGACGTCGTTCCCCAGTAAACCCGATACATACGTCGTTTTTCACGAGAACGCTTTTTACGGGCGTGCAAGTTTCATCCACCGAGAGAGAAGTTGATGCTGAAGCGACGGTGGACTTGAATGGTGGGAAGCCTCCTGTATATCTCCTTTCTTCCCTCGTCATCTTTTGATTCGTCTAATGTCGAGATAACGTCTTTTGTCGAGATATCGATCTTATTGCGGGCATTGAAGTTTGCGGAAGTTAAACGAGTCCGCGTAGCAACGTGAAACGAACCGAAAACCGGAAGCATCGGTATTCGCGATCCAGGAAAAACTCAATCAGTTCAAATTGGAAATTTATTTCTTTCCTCGATATACTTTCCAATCTGTATGTGTCGAGTCGAATCGTTATTAATATCGATTATCCGATTGGCTTGTTCCTCTATTTACGTAGAAATCGATAGATGCCTCGATACAAATATTTGAAATCGCTTTTATGATAATGGAAATGCAGTGGAATTGAAACAATGGTATTTGAGACGAATTACGATATAAATTAGAAACGTTGGAAATCCAAACTGGAAATTCGTGTTCGCTACGCTTAGTTTATTGTTCCTTAACTCTATAACCGTTCGACATAAACTTACTCGTAGACAACGATTTCGTTTCGAGGAATTCCGCTTTCGTGCCTGCCAACGCGCCCTCTCTCGCTCCCCTTCAACATCCACTTAACTTTTTTCTCGTCGTATGTAGAACGCTCTTGGAAAATCAAATCAAACTAACTTCCCTGGTAACGAACGGTATGTTCGGGCTTTTTGGTTACGTAATCAGCAGGTACATTTTAGATTTTACAAGTTACGAAATTTCACAACGAACTCAACAAACTATCGCTATCTTTTAACTGGCATTTTCACAGTTTTTAAACCACTAGTCTTAGAATTATCTTAGAATTACATACGTTGCTTGAAGAATTTTAGATCTTCCGAGCCTTTCCAAGAAGAAAACTACATAAATGTTGATATTTTTTAATCTTGTAAAAGTTTCCATCAAACGTGCGGTGCAAAAATCGGCAAGGGACGTTCAAATTTCAAGCGGCAATTTTATCAAAAATCACGTGTATCGAAACATGCGACACGATACGTTCACTATTGGGAGGGAAGAAAAATGTTATTATTTTTCGCGTCTTTGAACTTTCTGCATTTCGCCAACTCCAATTGCAACATTTCTTTATCGCTCTTATACGTTTTAGCTGCATTATGCGCGTTGAATTTAAAAAAACATTAGTTTTCGAAAGAGCCACAGCGAACACGTTACGAGTGGAATAATTCGTTTCGACTCAACGGAACCGCACAGGGAACGAACAGGCCGTCGGAACGTTTATGGAAACGAGCAGCTGGAACTTTTTTTTATTATAACATCACGTATGGGAGTCGTACGCCTTTGATGAAAGAACGAAGAGTAATGCATATGTACAATATCGAACGTGAGCGTGCCTTTTGAATTTTAAATCGCGACAGGCAAATTACGGAGATGCTCGTTAAATCGCGCAATTTGCAGTTGCCGAGTAAATTCGCATTGCTAATCGGCCCATTAATGCTCCTATTACTTTTGAAACTCGTGCAATTATGACGTTCCATTGGATTTCAATCGATAATTTTAGCTTTGTGCAGGAATTCATTTCTCGATGATATTCACTCGTTTATATCGCCTAATCTTGTTAAAACTATCGTAAGATTCAACGTTCTTTTTACCGGGAATCGATCGATGGAATTGCCAAAACTGTATCTCCCGTGTCGTACGTTCTTCGCTTTGTCAAACGCTAAAATATACTCCAGGTAATTCGTATATCGAGAAATATTTCTTCTTTGAAACAATCATTACTGTCTTTACGAGAGTTTTTATGAGATTCGAATCAACTAATTAAAGACGATTAAAGAAACTATCTAAAGACGAACTTGAACTGACGTTCGAATAACTTTCGGATTACCTTTAAATAATCTTAAAACCATCGTAAGAAAACCTTGACAAACTCTAGAATAACCTCGATAGACTTTTATATTAAATTATATATATGTATATGTATGTAATTTTCAAGCGGCCATGGAATAGATGACCTTGGAGTGATCATAAAGCAACTTCGAAACGACTCCTGTTGACTTTGAAATAATCTTAAAACAATATCTAGCGACCTTCAATTAACCTAGTATAACTTACGTACAAAGTTGACCAAGGTGTCACGTACAAACACACTGACGGTTGCTTGTTTTAATCAAGAATATAATTTCAATAAAGTCACCGAAACTTTCAGGATAATCCACTGATACTTTAGGGTCAGGACTTTCAGTTTTCGGGAAAGTTTCTGGAACCAGTCGAATGGTTGGCTAGTAAATTAAAGACCGTCGCCGATACCTTCTTCCGCGATTTCGCAGAAAGACAGCAAGATCGTGGAAGTTAAGGTGCGGAAGTTAAATGCCATAAATCATGCCGTGGCACATTTATGCCAGTCGCGCGCCGCCAGTTTACCACATTACACTCGACTTTCGTAACTTATATAAATTTCATCGAGCAGACCAGTCGCTGAACACCATCGGCGAATCGCTCCCATGAAAGTGGCTGGTAATAGCATAGAAGACATTTTGGGGTCAAAAGCGATTCACCCCCTTTCTTTTTCCTCTGCCAGAACCACGAGCATCCTGTAAGCGAAATTCACGCGACGTTCACCGAGTCTCGTAAACGCGCTAGATTCGTCTCTTTCCCGCGAAACACTTTATTTCGACAACAGCTGCTCCTTATTACCGTCGCTTCAACCGCTTAAATAATAACGCTGAGTCGAGAACAAAGCGTGGCTTACAGCCCTGGCGCGCGTTGCAAAAACCAGGTCTGATTTTACATACAGGAGATTCTACTTGATTAACATTCACTGCCATCGTAATTGTAAATTACGTACGTATTCTTTATTTAGAATATATGTTCTTGAAATTGTAGAAGTCATAATTAGAAATTCTGATATTCTAGAATCTCCGCACGTATAGCTTATGAAATTCTTAATTTCAAATGCTGCAGATTACGCTCAAAAGAAAATGGTAAAGTATGGAATAAATTAAAGTTCTAGAATGTTTACACATTTCTAAATCTCCCAATTTTCATTATTAGAGGTGGCGCTTAACGGTAAAATTGTACAATTTAATATTCCGGAGGCCTAAAATTTCGATACATCATTTCTACAACATTGATTTTTGACTATTGCAGATTTAGAGAAAGAAATTTGTTTTATATTTTAGAATTTCAATGCACTATTTCTAAAGCTTCAATTACTATAGATCTCGATTAAAAGGAAAATGCTATTTCCGCTATTTTGAATCCGCGTATATTAGGATTAATCTGCGCGAAATAATTATGGTTGGCAAACTAAAGAGTTAATCAGCTGATTCTCTACTTTCCAATTAACGTCACCGCAATACGCTCGACGGAAACAAACTTGTTCCACAGCTAGTTCGATTATTGCAGATCCCGCCGGCTGATCACGCGACAATTTATGAAATTGATGAACCGTTCTATGAACGTCGAGCGACCGCAAAACCGAGATCGATTATACGCGCAATCAAGTCGATTTATTTATTTTGAGAACGCGTTATGGCGGAATCGCTCCGCGGATTGTTAGTTTGCCTGTAAAATTGCCAATCCTCGCGATTAGACCGGAAACGCGGTGACTGTGACACGACGGATGACCACGAATCCGCGGTGAAGATGAAAATGAGCAATCGAAATCAATGTCGCGATCCTTATCGACTTTGAAATTGATATTAGAAATCGTTAGCTCTCGATGGTTTAAGGTGGAAATGCAATAATACAAAATATTCGTATTACCTTTTTCATTTCTGGCCCTCAATCAACAATTATTTGAAGGATACTGTTGTTATGATTAAATTCATATTGGCAGTCGTTTTTACTGATACAAAAGTACACGTTCCATTAAAAAAATGAAAGAACAGTCTCGTTATTTTTTGTTAAATATTGCGAATAAAAAATTTTACCTTCATTTTCCTTTTTTTTTTTTTTTTTAATGTCACGAATATGGGATGCGCTATTGTGTCGGGTAGAAAAAATGGTAAAACTTTTTCTGTTTCTATTTTTTCCGTAGATATACCACTTATGACAAAAAAGCTGACTAATAATCACACGAACAGCCTGTGTATTAAGCTAATGAACATTGGTATAAAAATTATTCATTGGATCATTAAGATAATGGATCTGTTCTTCTGTTACAGTTTTCTCATTTCATGAAACTGTCTTCGACCAGTAATGAAATTCATACCATTATTGTACGTACTTGAAAAACTGCATGATCTCACAATGCTCTAAAAGAATTGCTTCTAAAGTTTTAACCTGATATTATCAGAAGCAAGAACTTACTACAACAGCAGTAGTATAAATATTCATAACAAGATAAATTGATTTCTCAATAGAACGGTAGCGAAAAACACACATTCAAGGATTAAGATCTAATTTTGCACAAGAAGAAAATTTCATAACAGTATTAGCGTGATTCCAGTTAACGAAGTTACGAAAGAACGATCTATAGAATTTCTGGAATCTCTTTTAAACAATAACTAAACGAAAGTTGAACGATAGAAAAGCGTTCTTCAGGAACTATGAAAATCGTCGAAGGTCCTTTGAGCGTGGAGGAAGAATCACGAGGGTCGACGAAGCATCTTTGAACAAGACATAGCGTATATAAGATGCGTAGTGAAAACGCTGATACTTTATGTATACGACAACGTTCGACGAACGCGTATACATCGCAGATGGTGATTCTGCCATAAATATTTAATAAGCTCACCGTAAGGAAAAGCGTTTTCCAGGGATATGGCGGGATCTCTTGCGATTTCTGCTTTCTCGTCAATTAAGGACCTCGTTCGTTGACGCATATTGGTCTTGATATAGTTAGTTTACTTTTCTTCTATGATCTAATTTGTTAATCAATTATTCAAATTCCGAAATTTCTTTCTCTAGGAAAATCCAAGAGGAGCATCATTGACATTGTTTGATCGAATTTGCATCTTCGCCATTGTTGTGGAAAAATACATTGAATTATAAAGACGAACTATTTAAGAGCAAGTTAAATCACGGAATATTTGAAATTAGATTATTTGTAATAACAGGTTGAATAATAAACATTGTGTACTTTTCTGGACGAATCTTTTAGAAGAGTAAAGCTTCGATTAATTATTTCGTTATTACTCAAGCTATTATATTTGATTGTGCTCTTCAAATTATATCTAAATATAATTTAAGTACAAAGGGTGTATTTAAAAAAGAATGTATTAAATAACGAAACATTACGGCGGAAACGTCTGACAAAAATTCACAAGCTCTTAAGAGTTTCTACTTTTGTCTTCGTCTGCTACCTTAATTAATTAAGTCACACCAGAAAATAGCTTACACTGTCAATTAAATATTATCCATTCTTAACGACTTCTAGCTGGGACGAAGGATGCAAGGTGGTCCGGCTGACCTGGAGTATTAATCGCGTTACGAGGACGCAATTAACGACGATCGAGGAGGAAGTTTAACGCCCGACACGATCTTTCTAACGAAAAGTAATCGCGGCCTGGAAACAGTCGACGATGGGGAAGCCGTTTCGTTTCGTCGAGAAAGCAAATTAATTTGCATTTAAATGAAGGCACGTAAAAACGCCGGATAACGTCGCGTGAATGGTGGACAAAGGGAAAAAGATCCAATTAATTACTAGAGGGCCTCCTTTCATCGAGAAGTATATTCAACGAATACCTCTCTTCTTTCTTTAATTCCCTTCGTACGGAGACAATTTCTTTTGGCCACGTTGAAACAACTGTACATTGAAACGTGTATCGTATACAAGATTTCTCATAAAAATTAAGAAATACATTTCCATGTATAAGAAAATTTGTTTTTCGTTACGGTTAAAAGCCAAAGGTGTGTAAGGGTAAAATTCGATACGCGAACACTTTCGTTGTTCGTTCGGCTAAGTGAAACGATGCTCGGGTAGGAGTAATAAGAAGCACTTAGCCAAGAACGTGTTCCTATTTCGTAATGGAGCCAGAATTCTATCTCTTTCGTTGTATCGTTGTCGGTCTTCGCGTCCACGGTAATTCGCACAACCATGTTAAATCGATTTTGTAAAGCAGCAATTCATTCCGATTGCACTTTTCCATTATACTTGGGGGGGGGGGTTTGTAAGTAACGCAAATCGTGTCGTGATTGCAACCACCTATCCCCTTCAGTTTCTTATACTGTCATCCCATTAACTTTTCTAGAAATAAATTCCTGTTTCGCTATAAATACTACTTCCATTGTTTTTCTTCGTTTTTAATCATACGATATCCTGTTTACATTGATAATAGTTAATTACGAGATTAATGAATTCGTTAATAATACATGGCAAACAAGATGTAATAAAGGTTTCTGCAAATGTTCATATTCCATAATCCGGGAAAACAACGCGTATTGTCGATGTTGAATAAATTACATAAAGCAAAATATGCTTAATTAAAAACAGATTTTTCGTTAATGTGTTAATTTTAACGTAAACCATATAGGAATCCAGTTCCACCTTCTCCGATTCGATATATCGAACTGCACTGAGGGGCGAGCAAAACGAAAGAGATCCGATCAAAATAAACAAAATAAATAAAATAAAAATGCGAGTGAAACGGTAACTCGATCTATGTAACGAATATGTAATTGGTATCATGTACTCACTGCATATGGAGGATGGGAACTGATCTATCGGAGAATAGCACAACAGGTCGATCGAAACGTTCATTGGGGCCGCAAACCCGACCACCACCTTCGAGTTGAAGCCAACCACCCTCGCATCTGTAACGAAAAGACGATTCATACGTAAGTAAATGTTATTCTTATTCTATTCTGATTAAACGCCATCTTATCTCGACGTTGAGACCAACCGAGATACTCTCTGTAAAGGAATCGATACGACAAAATCGTGAATAGAGTCAATTGAATTGAAAGTTTTAGTTCTAATCTGTTAATATTAGATGCATTTGAATAATAAATATCATAACTCTTAAAGAACATTGGTTTCTTTATATTTATAAAATGAATACAAATAGATCTATAAGCCTACCTTTCAGAGAGCTTTTCGATTAATTTTGATATTGACAATTCTGACTTGATGTTTCTCTTCGTCGTGATAGTGTGAAATGTACACGTCGTTTTTAATTAAGTTACAGAGTGTAGAAGTGAAATTTGTTACTGGAAAGCTGTCTCACATACGCCATGAAATAATCGATTTGCAATTGAAAGGTATCGCGCGGAGAAGTGGATCGTTTTTCGAGGCAAGTTTAAATGCCCGTGTCATAGATTTTGGTAGACAAGTGTCGAATCACGAAACTTAATAGCCGCGAGATGTATCCACATGGTATTGGCAAGTTTGAGATCAGTAGAATGGACAGTAATAGTCCTTAGCTTGTACGAGTCGATACCAATCATGCGCGTCTATGGTGCTCGATACTGATTGATCCTAGTTGTAGCATATGATATTGACGATCGTCTGTGTTATTGTACGAGACACGAACGCGTTGGTATCTCAACTTCTTCATCTTTTCGTTTATACATTGCTATCCGTGTATTTAAAAAAATAAACAAACGAATGCGGTGAATAGTGAATATTTTGTTTCTTGAGGCACAATATACGTAAAAGTGATAGCAGTAAATTTATAAGAATAAAAATCTTATTATCGGAAGCATCGATACATTACGATTTTCCCTTAATTTATTTTCTCCCGCGGACAAAGTCAGTTAACAGCAACGATCAATAAGTGAATCACAAAGAAAAATATTCTTAGTATAGTTACTTTTCACGTATCACGGCGAAACAACTACTGTCGGTTGCATTCGTCTTTCAGAATTGCACTTCTATCACGGGCAACTTCAAAGGATTCGTTTTCCTTTTCGTGAAGATTGCAATTGTAAATGTCTGTGGATTGGAACGGTTACGCAATGGGTAACACGCAACTGGAATGGAATCGTACTGATTCAATTCGATTCGCAATTCCGCTTTTCCCCTTGTAAAAGAGAAACGGCCCTTAACGCGGTTCGCTGATTATTATCTGTCACGATCATAGAAAATCTTCAGCCGCTACGATCTATAATTTACGCAGTTTCCTTGATTTGAGTTCGTAAGGTAAACTTAAGAACCTAATTTTATGCGATTTTATAAAAGTTTCCAGGAAAGTGAATGATTAGAATAAATATAAATATGGATTATCTCTCTCAGAGAGTTTGTCCGATATATTTTTCAAAACGAGACCTTTCGAGGAAAAATTATCCGCGTCTTTGAATATTTATTGGCGATTAAAAGATCAGTAATTACAGATTTCTTAAAGGATTCCGGAAAAACGCGGAAGAAATATCCATCGAATTTTATAAAAGTTCTGACGAAAAGGTAAATCTTAATTCCCTTTGGTACAATCTTACAAATATCTGGGAAGCTAATTTCTCCGATGAAACAGGAAGAATAACGTAACCTGGTTCAGAACTCTCCGAAGACGACGACGCGACGTTGAAAGGACTCGGCAAGGGAGTTCCAGTTCCGTGCGAGTTGTTTACCAGAGTTTGGTGTTAATTAATGAAGACATTGTCGCAGAGTTAATTGGACCGTGTTATTTTTATCATAAAAAATTATTCGCGATGATATCTGCAGATGAAATTCAGAAGGAAACGCAATCTGGTAATTGCTTCCGTTTCTGGACAAGATCGCGGCAAAGAAAAAGCCAAATGACAGCCGCACACACTTTTGATCCTCAATAGAATTAAGATAATTATGGAAATGAATTCTTTTGAAGACTCGCCAGCCTACAGCCGCAATGCCATCGGTTAGTTAGCTGGTACATTGAGACGAAACGACAAAGAAATAACGGGAATCGATTCTGCATTTACATGATTGCTCAGAACGTCTTACATAATTTTTCTTTGCAATTATTCAGAAATGTAATCGTGTTGCGAGTGTTTGAGCAGGATGCATTTCATTGGATTCTCGAACGTTTCGCGTGGTGAAATAGATGACGTTCGAACTGCTTGGATGGCTTCTTTAAATAACCAAAGTTCCAAGCAGGAAATTAAAGAGGGAAGAAGAATGGCGAACCGGAGGATAGAAAGTTTTTTCAAGTTTGAAGAAAAGAACGGGAGAAGAAGAAATTGCGGGCACTGTAGGAATGTTTGTGTACATAGTGCGAGAAAGTTTCTTGATTAACGGCAACTTCACTTAATACTTATTAACTCCGATACACCGCTATAAACTTGCATAAATTCTGGGGATTCTTTAACGAACTCTCTAACTCTCTAAACTTCAACTATTTGACTCTCTCTTTCTCTCTCCCATCTCCATCTTTCTGAAAACTTGTTGCAAGTGATTACTGACTTTCCAATCGACTGGTTTTTCTTGAATATGCTGCACGCTCATCTGTATATTGGGCAAGTAACTTTTTGCCTTATTTGAATATCGACAGAAATGATATTTCTACCAGAGATATCTACGTTTGTAAAGATTTCCCATTCTCACAGTATCCATATAAAATATCACTAGCATTACGATCATTCGATTTCAAATAATCTTCTCTATCATACCATTCTATCTCCAATCAAACCACAGTGTAACCATTATTGACAAGAATAAAAATACTTACAGTAACTTAAAGTATAAAATGAAAATATTCAAAATACCCAAAGTCAACACCTAAATTCGAAGTGTGTAAAGTATCTAACAATATTGTTACGTGGATGTGAAACCAAGCCGGAAGGAAAAAGGAACAATGTTTCCGGGTATCGATCGACGAAAAGTCGCTTATCTGGCACGCAGCCTCGTAACTTTGATCAAAAGTTTTATCTGACTGAGGATTAACAACGTTGGAAAATATGCGTGGCATCGTGGAAATGCGTTCATCGATACAGCTCGAGGAACGAGGAATCGAATCCGCGGCTTGTCGATGCTATGTGGCAATTAATTCAAAACCATACGTCCGATACAATGGTGAACTATGGGGTCACGTATCCGACCCTTGATGCGACAATAGAACGGGACTCTACACGTACACGTACGAGCGGGGTTGTATCAAGATTTGAATGAGCCAGCTCAGATACATGGAATGATCCCAGTAAAGGCATTACCACCGGGAAACGCATCTCCGGGATTGTCTCGTTGATATGTTAATTAACGTTATTGATGTCGCTGCGGGTCGCGCTCGGTTCGACCCGGGACTGTCTATTAAACTCGGTTGGATTTCCACCTCTGTCTCTCCTTTGTTTGCTATTGCTTCCACGGAATTGGAAGAATCTAATTGATACATCGAAATTTTTACCAATTCTGTATCGTGTATGTTCTTTGTTCTGTTTATTAAGTATTAAGTGTATTAAGCGGTTCAATGTAAAATATTGGAAATAATCGGAAATAAAAGTTACTGAATTTTAATTTGCTTTCCATATTTTACCCAATAAATAACGCCGATGATTTTTATCACGTAAATTACAGAATAAAAATTGAAACAAAATATTCTAAAATTACAGTAAGTCGTCTACGATTCGACGATACCAATTCAGAGTTGATAAATCGTTCGTTGTAATTTATAATTACTCTACGTTATTTATTTATCTTTGACACTCGCGAAAAGTATCGAATTATTCCATTACCATGATTGACGGTTTCATTCCGAATCGGCGCACGTCAAGCGAATTTCCAGACGATTGAATGGAAATTATTGGCGAGCTAATTAATTAGTAAAAAGTATCGCGTTGACAATCGTATTGAGCGCGTCGATTTTTTGAAAACTACTGTTATTTCGTCGAAATATTCGAAGTTTCACAAATGTTTGTTGTTCCGTTACCATTATCCGATAAAAATGTAGCTGGGATATGATTAATCCTTGCCACTCACGCAATCTATCAACTCGTTCTTCGCGAATAACACAATTAAAAAACACAAAAAACATTGGAACAATATTCAGAAGCAGATAAGAGCAGATAAGACTTTTATTGTACCTATTAAGCATTATTCGCGTTTTATCGATCGTTCCATGAACTGTTACACCAATCATAAGCTATCGTCGATTTTATGGTGGCTGCTTAATGTCTATCGATTTACCGGAACCATAGACGCGTGAATGGTTGTAAAATGAGAGTCCATAAATGAGGGCTCATAAATAAGCTGTTTTAAAGGCTACACTGGGAGTGAATGCAATTACGCACTGGTCGACTACACGGCCTGGTAATTGCGCGTTAATTGCGCGTTTCACGTACCATTTTGGATAGGGACCTTTTCAAATGTTTTATCGGGCTGCACAATAAAAGTGGTGGGGGGATGGGAATTTCAGAGGTTCCCGAAAGAAAGCTTCCGTTTTATTGAAGACGAAAATGCTCGCACGAATGAGTTGGAAAACGGAAATAATTACATTTCATTTTTATCCGCGATTTTTCAGCGGAACGACGGTCAACCGAATAAATTTTTCGCTTACGCCACTTCATTATCTCGCGCCTTTTCATCTCTTCCTTTTAAAGGACTCGATATTGTTTGCTGCGAACTGTTCGATAGAAACGAACGGTCGCCATCTCTTTTCACCATCGTCCTAGCCTCCTCGATACTCGAGAATAACCATTCACGGTGAAATAAAAAGGTCGAACATTCTTGCGGCTAAGAGAATAATAATGAAGAAGGAAAGACACTGGGGATACTTAAAAGACGGACGTTCGAGAGACCGAGTTTCAATTGACTTGCAGATTAACCACCTTTTTCGTTGACTACTACTTTTTGGAAACTAAAAACTTTACGAAGATTCGAGACTTACCGCAGTCTTTATTTGTCTTTTTCTTTCGAAACAACTTTTGAAAATTTTATTACTACGTAGAATCGCTGGTGCGAAGAGATCGCACCGCAAAACATTTCGTATCTGAAGCGAGTTCAAAGGAAAAGTGACATATGTAAACTGTAATAGAAGAATCTCTATCTGTTTCTGAATATTAAAATATCGGATGCCATCGTGATGACAATGTAGTTCTCCTATGTACGTTTTCCGTACTTGTTCCTTTTTTGAAAAGAATGCAGTACTTTTCCACGTCGATGGTTATTACGATCCATTTAGAACCAAGAATCTCGGCTCCAAAATCATCGAACTGGAATAGCTCGCGTCTCTCTCAAACGATCAAAATTGCCACGAGTAATGACGAAGACGACCTAAGAAGATAAAAAAGAAAATACAAAGGATGATACAGCAGAAAGTGGCTGTCAGATCTAAGGCGAAACGAGCAACTACGAAACGTGATCGCAACCGACGGGATGACACACGTAATTGATAAATTCGCTAGGATAGTTCGGGAAATCGAAAGGCGGAAATTAGCTGCTTTCTTCTTCGCGGGCGACACGGGGTTCGCGTGACTTGTAATTCACTTTAGCAGCAGCACTTCAGCATTATTTGGCATCGTGCGAATCGACGATAAAAGCGGAGACCTCTGCTTCGTTCTCTCGTTTCTCGTCAACAAAAGCGTAACAACGATGAAAGATAGGGAAAGACTAGGCGTTCTGGTCAAATTCGACGAGGTATCCACAGGAAATTGGATGCTTTTATGTATTTCCCGCGATTCTCCTAGATTTGTACGGTCGTGCAGTCTTTTCCTCTATTTCTATACCTTTTTCGCGTGTATACTTTTGTTTCGTTACTCGTTTCCCTCTGTACACCGTCGTCCATCAAACGAAGTTAACCCGCGGCCGAAAAGTCCATTCGATTTCCCGTACATGCGACACCGTGTGTTGCGTTTCCCTGTACCTCGATGTTTTCGAAAGAATGCAATATTTGTTTCGCTTGCTTTCGATTACCATCGGGCGTGGATAATTAAACGAGGATCCGCCGGAATGAAATTTCCGAGCAACGAATCGATATTGTAACGTGTTCCAAGAACAAAGGTGAATCGCTCACGGAAGATGGATCCTCGGTGAAATTTACGAAGAACTGTTCCTACTACATTGATATATCTTTTTATTCTTAACGAAGTTGATACAAATACTACTGTTAGTTCAACATAAATTTGCAATCGGCTCTTCTATATTGTATTAGATAGAGAAATTAATTCACTGATTTCACATTGAATCAATTACAAATATATTCGAAGATTAAATATTTTTCTACCATATTGAGGTTTTAAAGCATCGATTTTAACATTCACAGCTAAAAAATTCTCACAAGGTATCGTAACTTTAAAAAACGCTAATAAACGATGGCGCGATTTTAACTAAAAACGATTCCGAACTACTTTCTTAAATTCTTCCTCTGTATCAATTCCGAGTGTCATAGAATACTACGCGCTAATTTTATGATACAGCGAAGCATCGTATATATTTTAATGCGCTATTCGACAAATTTCTTATTAGGTCGGCTTGCAGCCCGCATACGGCACTTGGTAAAAATTCGTCTTCTTAGAAGTTGGTCATTGTTCATTTCCTTGCTGAAAGAATATTATAAAGTCATATTTCAAAGCATCTTCTGACGTCCAGATACTCGGTACCGGGCCTAATAATTCTCGCTACTTTGAGATGTCGAGCTTTGATCTGACTGGCTCATCTCGTTGCCAAACCATCGTCTAACAGCGACTAGCTTCTCTAGCCTCGCTCAAGAGGTATATCTCGCCACAAACCCATTGGAGGATGGTGACTGCAAAATTGGGTGTCTCTTAGAAATAGACAGTGACTTGTTAATCGTCTTTGGTAGTTGCTAGTTGCCCTTCTTAGTTGTCAATCATCACACAGTCCATGCTCGTTGTCTCAGCTAACAGCTGTTTATCAGATCTCGTTTTCGTTAGTTTACTTGTTATCTTGTGTCTTTAGCAAACGTTCTACTTTTTATTTAAGGCATACCATGTGAAAATTCCCGATGGCAACAAAACCCGAGCGATCGCAATGTTCGATCAACCACGGAGATCAACACCAAGTATGGTGACTATCGAAGGATATATTAAGCGTGTTAAAATATTATAAGCCTATTGACCTATCTTATACATATGTAAATTTTCCTTTGGAATTTTCTACAAGTATATTTACATAATCAGAAAATAAATAATTATTTGTAAAATGCATTGTATCCTGTGTATCCATCTCTGTATCCTATTGTATCCTATATTCTATTCTTTACGTCTAAATTTATTTACATTAAATAATTTTATAATTTCATATTATTGAAGATTATTTCCCTTCACCTATCACGAACCAGTTAGCTTGGAGAATCAGATGTTGAAACACTATGATGCCAGCTAAAACTCGTATAGAATAGGAACGAAACGTGGTTGATAGCACCAGCCCAATATATGTGCTCTTCATGGCGTTGGATTTAAATTAAATTAATGAAACATTAAAAATGTCCAGTATTGATGGTCGCGCATAAGAGAAAGTAGCACGTTTTGGATCAGGCAGCGGGGATTTCTTGAGGATGCGATGTTTCACATACTCGGTTCCCTCGAGGATATCGTCGTGTGCTTTCAAGCGAAGTTGCGAAACGCTCTGCCGCAATTTGGAAGCTCTTGTCCCCGCGAGTCCCTTGTAATCGCACCGTTGGCGCCAGAACGATTCAGCCAACTCGTGGACACTGTTCCACGTTCGTGAGATAGCGAATCCGGATTTCGTGTTGTTGAAAATTGACGCTACGATACCTCGAATTAAATAGGATCGATGTTCTACCGCGGTATTTTCGAAACTGATGGAAAATCTCTTTAAAAGTCAAGTAAAAGCTTCTTTTATAATTCTATGTATCGATATTTATACTAAGAACCAAAGCAGTGCAATGATGCATAAAAGTTTCTTGAAATAATTTAAATATTATTTTGTCAGTATACAAAAAAAATGCATTAAAAAATAGATTCTTTATACAACTTTAATACACAAATCAAAAACACGAGAAAAATTTCCATGTTTTCTTCAAATCTCGTACAAGAAATCTCTAGGATCAAGATAGAAGCACAAATGATAATGGAAAAAATACAACCATATCCTTGGAACTTTTTTACAAGACAGCGTGAAAAACAAACACTTTCTCGATTCAAATGGATCCGAAATTGTAAATACCTTGTATCACGCTGTAAAATACACGAAGCTAACCAAACTTGTTCTCACACACAACTATTCAAAGTCTTCCCAAGTGCTCCGACCCTTTGATTCACCGAATACTGTAAGATACCAAGAGGAGAAATGAAATAACGAGATAACCAGCGGTGCTTACGACCAGGTAATTGGTCTTAAAGAAGTTGCAGTTTCACAGTGGTAAATGTCGTAATCTTCTCTAACCGAGATGGTTCCGTTTGACGGGGATCGCTGCATGGAAGAGAGGAATACCGCACGAATATAGTAGAACCGCCTCTTCGAAATACCGTGCAATTTGGTGCGTCTTGTCGCGAAGCGGCTTAATCGTGGCCGAATCTCCAAGCGGAAAACGGAATCGTAGCTCTACTATGCACGCTACGTTTGTACATTCAGCGGTTCTTGCGCGTGTCTGCGAACCTACAGACATGGAAGAAGCGTCCGTACTATTGCACGTATAGGAACGAGTTGAGAGAAGCAAAGCGAACGGTGAGAAGGTTGGCCCGAGGCAAGGGTAAGCAACCGATGTCAGTCAGTCAACTGGAAATCGCTTATCTACCCTGCCATCTCTTCTTCTTTCTCCCTGCGTGTTCCTTTTTCTGTTCCTGCGATCGTCTCGTATTTTACATTTCACTCCCCCGTGGTCTGAAGCGTCGATATCCAAGATTTCTTACGTTCATCCTGTTCCTTCGCGCGGGAGACCAAGGCTAGAGTTATCTCGTGCCGTGTCAAAGCCAAAGTTATACTGCAAATCAATTTATCAGGGGTGTTCGAATGGAATTGCGCCGAGAGCGGATTGTAAATTTAAACGCGGACCGATGTGCCCCTGGAGAGGTCTGGTGACGAGCCTCATAGCCTTTGTTTTCTTGTGTTTTGCTTGCTCTTTACTTTCGAATGCCCATCGTCTCGGGAGAAGCGACTGATTGTAGATTGCATTCAATTTGATTTGAGGTTTCCTAAGCAATTGTTTGTTCTGATTTTTATAAATATTTTGGGGAATATATACGCGAATATACGAGTGTGCATGATTTTTGTCAATGTGCAAGGGTTGTATTAACTGAGATAAGTTTTATATCATTACAGTGATAGAGATATGAAAATTTTCATGACGCTAAGAGACAAATTTTCTTTATGGTTCAAGTATAGCCATCAGAGAGACTTTTGGTACTCGCGAACGCTATCGTGTGGCCCCAGTATAAAATTGTGCTACATCATCCTAACAAGTACGACACTTTCGGATAAGCCGAGATATAAAAGTTTTGGAATTTATCGTGCCATCGTTCAATGACGCAGATAATTGCGTAGAAAAGAAATCATACTATCAAGCATGATATTTATTATAATATTTGCAGCAGTTGTTAATCGTAAGCAACCTAATTGACCAAAATTTTAAGCGTTTTAGTACTTAAAAATTTATTAAAAATTGTATGTTTGTAGCAGCCCTTAAATCATCTCTGCTTGAACCTAGGAATTAGCAGAAACAAAAGTATTACTCCTAATGGCTTCCCTTCCCTTCTACCCTTCCTTCCTTCCTTTCTCCTCTTCCACAGTTTCCTCCCATTTCCCCTTTCTTCTCTTCATGAAACATTTCAAACGTGTCTATCAAATTAATCGTTAATGACGATGTCCTATTAGTTAGTTAGTTAACGAAGACTTCGACAGAATCTACCGAAATTATTAATACTTCGTTGAAAATGAAATCTTGAGGATTCCAGTAGTATAAATGCATGTTTTATTTAAATTCGCTATTATTAGGATAATAATTAATATCTTTATCATTATGATTTCACTACTCGTCGATAATTGCTTACATAAAGAAATCAGACAAATGGTGGAAATTCCGATTGCGTCGTTTTTTCATCGAGTAGTTCGACAGGAAACAGTCGGACAGTGAAACGGGGCGAAATTATTCAAACCGGTCGAAGCAATCCTGGGAAGCCTGGGGCAGATGTTTTACCCGTGAAACTTAAATAAGAATCGCTGCTCCTGTATAATAAGATAATAAAAGTACGGGTCTTTAACTGTTTTATGAAAACACTTAGCTCCAAGAAGAAACTCGCGAACTTTCATTCCCCTGTTTTTGTAAACATTTCCACCTAGACTACTTTACGATGCATTGGAAATCTTCGCGATGTTGTCGAACCGGTGAATAAACTGTGAAGAGTAGACTTTCTGCAAGCGAATGAAAAATTGTAAACTAAACATCTAAAAGCTCGTATATACATATAACAGTGTAATATACATCCTTCTTTACTGCAATGCAATAACTTCTCGGTAATTTCCATAAAGAAATAGGATCAAATTCTCTGGAATTTAAAGGCAGAAAAGATTTTTCTAAGCAGAAATTACAGCCGACGATATGTATCTCATTTTCCGCGCGAGGAAATCAGAAACAAATCTTTCCTCATGTTGTAGAACGACAATAAGATCTACAAAGAGAACGAGAACGACTAGAATCACAGAAAAATCGTAGAAGGAAACTTGAATGGTAGACTCAAAGAGAAATCTTTGTTCGACCAATTTAACTGCTTGATCATTCCACGTCCATAACGTCGTAGTAACAGAACGGTCGTAACGTAATTCCAAAATTTTCGTTTGCGCTTTAGAGTGCCTTATTTAGTGGTTTTCGACGAGTAAAGCTTGTCAGGAACGCGTCAATCTTCCATGTATGCTTTTGGCATCTGAAATTCGTCTCGTGCCACGGCCAGTTCTCGAAAACTCTGCTTTCGGTAACGTTACGAGATGACAGCTTCTGAAAATCACGGTTGATGCCCGGACTTGTTCGAAACGGTTCGCGTAGTCTGCAATAACGGCGTATCCAAAACGAAGGGATGAAGCTGATTTAACCGACAGAACGAATTTCGAGAAAAAATTGTTTCGTGAAAGTGGTTCGAATAAAGGTTCGCTTTGTCGCTGTATTTTTCGGCTTTCGATTCATCAAATTTTCGATAAACATACCTGGCTACGGCGAATCGTTTTGCACAGTAGGACAATCGACTCTTGCTTTGAATAAGCGTTTTTCAAGCTTCAGTACAGGCTACATGTTACGTCTTCAAGAATGTTGTGTCTTAGAAAATCTTTATCGAAATTCTTCAACTCTTTCTATATTGATTGATTGATTATAGTCAAATGGATTATCGTATTTTAATTTCGTATCGTGTAAACGTGACGTTGCAGTACGAGAGATCGTTCATGCGAACTACCACTCCACTAACTCGAGTTGTAACTTAATGCGATCGAGCCTCTCTAAAATATAAAAACGGTCGGGGCAAGGGGTGGGGTGAAAAATACGTGCGTTCACTTGGCGAAATTCTATCACAGATCGACCGATGGAAAAATACTGGGTGGTATGCTTATTTGAAAAAATTCGCGTCGTTTGGTTCTCCCTGGTTATGAACGATCGTCGATCACTTAAATTATTTCTAAAGACTCGATTTTATGATTTCACTGTTGCGCAGCAAGCCGTAGAAAACATGTTTATTTCCGAATATCGGGCTGATTTCCTATCTCGATTATTCTGTAATTCGATCATAAATTTAATGAATCTATATCGAAATATCTACTATATGGATCTCACGGAGTATCGGTCACAATTTCGGTGTCCGAAACATGAAAGAGTGGGGAGCTGTCGAAGGGAATTCAGACGGGCGCGAGAGGTGCTGCGTTGAGTTGAATAATTGGGCCTCGTCGAGTTTTATTAAAACATTGCCAGCTCGACGGCTGCAATCGCATGGAATTTGTGTATGCAGTCATCGGTGATTTATACGAGTTATTTCGCACTGTGCTCGTTACGGGAGGTAGATACGAAAGACTGTAACAGAAAATGAAAGGGCGGAGAGACGGTGCCTGTCGCGTCCATACTGACTGACTCGCGCCAAGTAATCACGAATCTACATTCAGTTTCGATTAAACAAACATTCTGTTCTATTTATTTATTACGAATACAAACGTCGAGTAACATTGGATTATACAAAATAAGGTACAGCTGAAACATACTTTTTCGATGCTATCGACTTTTGATAATTTATGGCAGTTTTAATAACAAACTCGAGTAATATCCATACACATTTGTAATTATACGAATGTAGGAAATGAATATTTTTATTTGTATTTCCGTTTGAAGCGAAGTAACGAACACATATACATATACTCACTGATGATATTCATGTAATAATATTTTTTTCTGCTAATGAGTAATTTTCGTAATATTATTAATTATTTAAGACAGGAATATAAATAGTACAAATTGTAATGTCTTCTTCTGCATACTTGTAATAAAACAATAAATTAGTAGAGTATAGTGAAAAATATTACAGAAGAGTAAAACGTATCGCGGAAAATAGTGGAAAAATAAGAAACGACATCTGGGAAGCAGAGCACTGGAGCAGCGCCGACGTCGAAAAATAATATGACGTTACTTCGTATCGTCTATCTTATAAATAGCGAGTGGCCTTCCGAAACGTCGCACCGGCGCCGTTCGGTCTTTAGTACAATCGCTTATGATAGTAAGTTTCCACGACAACAGACTGGCCAAGATTCATGGAATTTAGAAATATACTATCTAACTACCATTTTTCACACCAACTATCGTTTATCACTGTCGTACTTATCAGCAAATAAAATATCCTTCATTTTGTTCTCAAATTTTACATAAAACTAAGATTTATCCAATACTTCGCTTTTCTTTCGCTAGATCTACTTCGCTTACTCCCCGATATCCACCAAAATTCGAAAACTCGTGATTGAAAGAAAAGAGAAACTTGATAACGCCAATCCTTTCAATTCTTTGCAAGAGGTGTCGTAGAAAAAAGAAGAGCAGAGAACTTTGGATCCACGGTGGATCGACAAATTCTAGGCGACTCGATTCGCGCTGAACACGACAGAGTTCGGAGGTCACCATTTTCCATTTCCGCGTGGCGTGCTATCTCTGACTGTGTCCATTGAAAAGGTCGCAACGTAGGATCGACATTAGCCACGCGACGAATCATTTCCGCGAGCCACCGATCCCAATTTCTGTCCGATCGTTGCATATATTTTACCGTTACGGCCTAGTAACTTCGATCAACTTACGAGGAAGCCTGTGGCTCGTCGTTTTCCCAGTTCAGCTCCACCTACGCAACCTGGCCACCTCCTGTTTTCCATACTCTGGCCGTTATCCACCGCGTTTACTGTTTATGTGGCTGTGTGCATGCCCGAGAGGAAGTTATGGATGCGGCCAGCGTGAAATCAAATTTCTAACGATCGAAACGGTTCCGAGCGCAGCTAGCTGCGTGCTATTGGAACTCGTTTTGTCCACGTCCATTCTTCCTCGAACTTGGTGAAAATAGTGAAACACGGGTCCATCAGCTCGAGTTCATCGGTCCAGTTCGCTCAATTCGGTATCGATTCGATAGAAAATCGCGAGGGCGGAAACGATTCACGAACAAGTGAAAAATCTAATATTTTTCTCGTAATAGGGCATCGCTTATTGGCTTCAAGTGAGTCAACTTGGATTTAGTTAGATTCGATTATTTTCCACGATTACTCGCCCCCTCGTTAGATTAACGATGATTCCCTTGGAGCTAGTAGGTAATTGTTTGCCTCGATGTGGAATAGGAGAGGGTGGCTGTTTGGAGAGAAGAGGTTCTTCGAACTCGAGCGTTTTATGGAGCAAGTTATCCCTGGGTTTCATTCGTAGTTTCTTAATACACTTTTAGAGGGAGTTAGCCTTTGAGAAATGCAGCTTAATCTTGGAGGATTTCGTTGGCCGTATAGTAAAGGTGTATACGGAGAGCACAGAGAGTACAGAGAGTGAAGTTAAGTATAGTATAGTTCATTTTTCCGAGTATACCCGAGTAGTAGATCTTAGTGTTTTGCGTCTTAAACACAGGAAATATTGTTCGGACTCTACAGTTCCTTCTTATTTCTTTTCTCGTCCTTATAAAGAAAAAGAAAAAAAGGCTCCATTTACTCGTACGTAATAAAAGGAACTATATATCGTAGAATTTTCTTAAAGCAACACGACGTTGGTCCAAGTCCGAGGAACGCGAACAAAGAATCTGCTTTTCGATATATCCAGCGAGGCGGCAACAAATTTCTCCCGCAACGGTGGTCGCACACGGCCACGACAGTGGTCGCGTTCGCTCAATCGGATTTTATTTCGCTTCGACCACGCCGTCAATTACGAACCAGCCATAAGTCCCGCGATCTACCGCGCCTTGTCACGTCCATCTTCCTTTCCACCTCTCTTTAAACCCTAAAACGGAAATTAAATCCGCGCTTTCGTCTGCCCTCGAAATTAACTCTTGATTAACACCTGTTACGGCTAGTACATCGGTGAAATTCAATGTCGACGTCGTTCCACTGCCGTGCAGGCCAGCTTTTCGTCGATAAAATTCGGGAACGTCGAACAGAGCAAGAATCGTGCGAATAGATAAATTTTCAATGAACGAGAAGCGTGAAGTGTGTCATTTTGTAGTCGTCGACGCGACGACCTCGATCGAGGATATTGCTCCGGAACTGTGCCGAGCCAAGCCACCGGCAATTCTGTTTTTTTGGGGGGGATTCCTCGCTAATTACGATCGCCGATAAATTCTGTACTCGCCATTCGCGATATCGCGCTGCTGTTCGGTGAATATCATCTCGAACATTTTTTATTGCTAGACCGCTGTTGAATAAGAATCGAGGTGTTCTCTTTTTCATGCTTTATAAAGCCTCTTTTTTGTATTTTACATAGCCAAGGGCTAAATAACCCATATAGTGAGACGGTAGTACATAACAGATTGGCACAGAGTTGTACGAATATACACTAGGATGTATTCATGAAGTAAGCATTATGTATTCATGTGGTGTAATTAATTGCAGATAGTATTTCACCGGAGTCAAAAGTATGTCTTAATAATTTTTAATAAGATATGGTATTTTCATGATAAATGAAATAAATATAGTTAAGGTAACTGAAATCCACGCAACTGTTATGTATATCAATGGTTGGATAGATTTTCAGTAGTAATTGTATTGATTTCTTTCCAGTAGAATGAGACCGAATATGGTCAGGCAGACATACATAACGGATTGAGAGTTGAACGAATTCACGGTAGGATGTATTCATGAAGTAGAATATGTAGGGAAGTATGTAGCCAGACATGCAGGATAGTCAATGAATATTATGCTTGCAAGTAAAATGAAGTGCATATAACGAGTTGCATAGCACAATATATATATATATATATATATATATATATATATATATATATGTAAATAAATGTAGTAAATGCATACACCGACTAGCCAATGTATATAAAATGTCTACTATCCCTACTCAATGTAGGTATTGATCTACTAAACAGTGCATACATTTGCAACAATATATGAAAAAAAATATATCGATTTACACGTATGCTAGTAAAAGCATTCATTTAAATTTCATTGTTTACGAAAACATTTGCTTACCAAATTAATACGTGTATACGTTGATTCAATTAACATTGCAGTTGAGAAATAATTAATATAACAAAGTATAATAATGCATTTACTAAATTAACACTTCAAAACAACAAAGTGGCGCGGATGCCCCAGGAACGCAACATTGTTACGATTGTCAAGAATTGTTCGACCTCAAATAGATTGGCAATGTCAAATTGAAATGATTAGATCATTTTACATAGAGCGCCAATTAATATGCAATCAATATGTCCACCGCAATATATTTAAATTACAATTCGAAACATTTCAGTAGCAACGATCCTCATCCAAATTATTTTAAGACAGTTTTATTTATCATTGTCTATCTTACTACTTCGTAACATCTACCTAACTATCTTTCCCTTCGAAGTGCCAAAAAACGATGCTCCGCGTCCATAAGGCGAAGAATTAGTAAACTATAGGTTCCACTTTGATCCATTAACTAATTTATTCCTGGCGAGACAAATTTTACTCACTTACGGGACGTGTAATCAGTAACAGAGCCGCGCCACTGACGTGTCTATCCTCTTTTCTAACTAAGCAGCGTCCGTGTCTTTACACCAACGCCCATAACCAGGTCCTTCCTCATTTACTGATACTGGGTTGTGCGCGCGCGCGGCCTCGATGAATCCTCCAACTCAAACTGCATTGTCGTAATGCGGAAAGTTCACCAATTGGATCCGAAGTTTTCTGAAAACAGCGGCGCTCAAGCCGCGTACGATGTTCCACAGATTCTACGGTGAAACGGTCAAGCCTCGAATCGGAAACAATGATGCGGTCGGCACAGTTCGCGGCACGTTAATTGCCGTTCAATTCCACCGGACGTTTACCTCGTCCGTGAATTTTCACGCTCAACTTCGCCATTATGGTGAACATTACGTCTCGCATCATGTTACTTCACATCATGGTATTGCTATAACAAAGCTTTTTAGCATCCTTTACGATTTTGAATTGTAACAGAGTCGTTCAGGTTCCGTCAACGTTATTTAATATAAGAATAATAGAAATCATATTGGTCCGATTTATAAAAATATCTTTTTCCTAACTGATAAATTCGATTAACAAAATACTGTGTTATTATTAAACTACGATTTTACGTTTTGATGAATGCAACTAACGAGATGGAACTTTCATAAAGATTGGTTTCATCTACAGCTCTGCCGTTTTTGTCCGTGGTTATTTAATTTCTAGCCGGCTTGGTAAAGGATCATTAACGCTTCGTACTAATTGTAGCTTGATTGAAGAGTTTTTACACGTAGCACCGCTTCTGCATATAATTTGACGACGAAGTACAGAAACATTTGCGCAAAATGAAAAGAACCTGTGTTAAAAACTTGGGTGCTTGGAATCCCATTTTAATTAGATATGTTCACAATAGAAACTCGGGCGAAATTTCGAAATACGCAGCTACCGAATGGACACGTAGCTATTTGTCATGGCGGCTGCGAGTTGCATGAATCGAAGGTAATTATGCCGGCGGATGAATCGTCGAAGCTTGCACGCGATTATTATCCTCCTTGTGAAAGGGAAATCGATTCGAATGGAGCATTTTTCAAGGTATCTAGACGCGTGACCAGAGAAATGTCGGCGAGGCGGGCTAGGAGAACAATGAACAGGAGACAATTGATCGCGTCAAACAAATTTCGCCGGATCGATGTCGACAAGCGTCCACGCGACCCAATGGAAATAATGCAGCTGCACAGATCGGTCGCTTCGTGATTTTACGATCGACTGCAACGGACGAAACAATGGTCCCATTATTTATTAGCTAGATTCTCCGTGCATTACGCGCGTCGAATTTGCTAGGTACCACGCCGTCCAACGATCGTTTCGACGATTTATCCGTAGTTTAGGATTCCACCTCTAATCCCCGGACTTTTGCCTATCCTCGTTTTCACCCGAGGGCCCCGTCCCCGTCGTATTTTGTCGATCCTATCGCCTTCCACGAATTATTAACCATGTTCACGCCACCGTCGAACAATAATTTCGTTCCTCCTACACCCTTGCTCACGGATAAAAGAGAAAAATTTGTGGATATTAATCGAGAAAATAGCATAGTCACGTAACGTTAATTAGAAATATTCGCCATTCGCCAGAATCGGATATAGTTGATTTTTAAATTAAAAGGCGTAATTATAGTTTATCAAAATATATATATATATTTGTTCTTTGTTTTGCAAATTTGCTCCGATCGATATGGAATTTAGTGAGTACTGTAATGTATGCGTATGCCATATACGATCGATGTTTACTTTGACAAATATTCCTAAAATTATCTCAATATTTGCTGTATATTATTTTACTCTTTTTATATTTGCATTTTATGTATCTTTTTCGTCGATATCTATTTCGTGTATATATATACATCGAGTGGCTGACCATAAGAAATATATGTGTGTATTTAAATGGTAAGAACTGTTCCAAATAATTGGTTAGCCTTCTAAGAAATATATGTTGTTTCGAAGGAATTAGAATTTGTTTGAAGCTTTCAAGCGAAGTTTATTGGAGTAGTATCTTTAATACGAACAGGAACACGAAATCCAGGACGTGCGTGTAATTGGCATCGCGTCGGTGTCGAGTGCTTCTTTCGTACCGAATATTAACGGGCCGCGATGACTGGAAATCTCGCGAGTATACCGATGGAAAATTTGCTCTTCACCGAACGCCGCGAGTAGTTGAGGATCGATAAACCACCGCGTCGATAAACCTTCCACGACCAGTCGAACTGTACCAAAATCATTTTTTTTTCTTCTCTCGAGCGATCTGGATTCGCTGTGAATAACTCGCGAAATATTCTCATTTACTTATCTCTAGCTGTCATCTTCTTTTACGCAAAAATTTCTACTCGCGTTAACTCTATTTCGGACATTTTCAACATCTTTCTACCAAAAATATTGTCGTCTTTTGTCCTAAAAAGTATTCACGGTCTGTTGAATTAAATTTTTTTTTTGAAAATCAGCACCGCGAATTAGAGACGCGAGTACGTTAAAAAATTTCGTACAATATAACAATACCGAATATTTAATGAGTTTCTAGCACCATTTAGCTTGGCCAGAATTCTGTCTGAATAGAAAGCCGACACGAAGAAACGAGATCCATTCTTCGCGAGGCGAAAACTGTTTGATACGAAGTCGCGCGTTTTGTCCGTACGAGTTTACAACGATGGTCTACGCTTTCGGGTAGAGGCTACGCTTTCACGAGAGAAGCCAAAGCCGACCCGCTCCGTTGCGGATTAGGTAATCTCGCTGTAAAAGTGACGTAATTTATGAAACTACTTAAACCCTGCCCTCGGATATAATACTCCCCGCAACGAGCCAGGCGTCGGTCCTTCCATGATGCAGCAAGCTCGAGATGAACTCCTCGAATGGAAATTATCGTTGCACCGCACGGCCGAGTTCGCTTTTTTCGAGTGCACATGAAACAAATGGCGGCCCACAGGGTTTCGCTCATATCGGCCAGATTACCGACCTGGTTGCACTAGAAATTAAATTACACCGCTGGTTTCACGCGCAACTCCCAACAATTCTTCGTCTGTTTAGCTTTTCATTTTTTTTCCTTTTATTTTGTATTTTTCATTCTTTTCTTCTTTTTTTTTTGTTTTGTGGAACATGAAGATAATTTCGAGAATTAATTCAAGAGATGCAGGAACTATAAGAATAATCTATTGCACTGTTTTATTCAGCTGATTGATGTCCTGTTTGAGTATGCTCGTTTAGATATCGCCGCTTGGCATTGATAGCGGCACAACTGAATAAATGCAAACTTAAAGGGGAGACTTTCTAAAATATACGTTTTTGAAAATACTAAATAACGGTGTTATTGGTATAACAACCCCTCTGATGGAAAATTGATGGGATTATAAATACGCCGTTTTACATAACAAAAATAGAAACATAATATAAATCTTATACGCGATAAAAGCAAATTTGACATTTTTCGAGTTACACCAATATTACTGTCAACCAGCGATACCTTCTTCGTCTATTTTATGTTTCTGATCCTTTGGAATTTATTTAAAAGCAGAAAAATCCATTAGAGACGAAATTGTATCATAGTTGTGCGCAATAGGATTGAAAGTGCTTCCAAGATTAAGGCAATATTTCACGGTTAAAATTTATCGCGTTTGCTCGAAATACGTAGATAAACACGTCTATTTTAATGAATGCATCCATTCCATAAGCGGAATGCTCCGTTAGAAGAGTTACCCGGAAAGTAATTTATTACCGGTCCACGTGTGCGCAACGATAAAGGCTTGCGCGCGTGTTCAAGACATTTATACGCTTCACATTGACATTATCTTATACCCGTTTCGCAACTTCTACGCGTACACATTCCGCATTGTTAACCGGGGTCGAGTGAGTGGCAGCTTTACAACGACAAATGAACGCGGAATCTCGGTTGTCCGCGCAGGCAAATTACTCGTTGCCAAATAATAAACAAACCGTTAAAATAAGCAATCACCGGTTGAATCAGGATATCTTCCTTAACAAGTTACTTGGAACTTTCGTTCTCTTTAATAAGAAGTTTCTTTTTCGAGCAAAAGCGAAAAATAAAATATTTCTTGTCTGGCACAAGGGGAAATTTTTTTGAAGACATGATATGGCAAAAAAGAATCATTAATCTCAACACCGTCGGCATATCGTGAGATGCTTTCAATCCTCGGACTCCTAATACCGCTCTAAATGCTTTACATTATATTTCCATGTCACAGATACTATACAACATTACCGACAATTAATCAGACAATATGTTTAACTACTAGTCAAAGATAAAATCGTTCATACTGTATCATAAAGCTAAAGATCTAGAAAAAATTATAAAGTTCACATGTTGTTAGATAAATATTGGATAACGTTTGTGTTTTAAAAGTAACATTACCATACATGTGCTATCCTCGGAGAAGAGCATCTCGACGTTTAAACGCTTATACTTTAAAGTAAAGTGGCCTACCTTGAATTCAAAGCAAACTATCATGGTCACTTACGATCTAATACTATCAACAAACCAATCCTTTGAACCCTCAACTACGCAGCTATCGCCTTGTACGAGTTGCAGGACCATCTGCGACGAAACTTGTACGTCGCGCTAGCAAGCCCGATATAAAAGGAAACATTTTGAACACGGCGAAACGGAAACGAAAACGAGTTGCATAATAGTCGAGGTGCAGCAGCGGAACAGACAACAGGCGTGAATTTAAGTATAATACGCCACAGCATTTTCCGCGGAACGTTAAAGCCGAACGAACATCGTACACGGTATCCGCGTTTTATCGTCTGCTACGGTTTCAACGTCTACACCCTTGGCGAGCTCAAAACCCGCCATTATACATATATACACCGGCTCGGAACACTGGCGCCTCGTGCTTCTCGAGATTACCATCATAATACAACGCGGGAAAGAAGGCATTAAGCATCAATTTTTTCCGCGTTTCGGGCGCAAGCTTAGCTGGCACCGTGTTTCGGCTGCTGCTTCGCGTGAATGGCGGCTCGGAGAATGGAGCGAAATGCACTGTATCGGGCGAAATACGAGAAACACGCGCTAGACACCAAATGGACCTGAATGGAGCAGCCACCTAGTGTTTTCGAAACAATAAATTAGTTTTATCTTGAGGGCTGTCCCGCATATGAAGATATCGGTGTATTTTGCGACGCTGAAAAGGGCAAGAGATAAAATTTTGGCTCCACGTTTAAGGGTTGGGTTCGAAGGTTTTTATGGAATCTAATTCGAGATGGAATATCGGTTATGGAATTTGAAAGGGATGAGATGAGTTTTTCTTTGCGTGGGAAGTACGGTGTTATTATGGCAAAGGATGTTTCTAACGTACGTTTATCTCGAGGAAATGTTACGAGGTATATTAAGGGAATATAGGGAACAAGACGCGAATGTTAAGGTCGTGTACAATGGAAGATAAGAGCGTGTCTTACCAGAAAGGATTGAGAAAAAGGTAAGTTAAAAGGCGACGAGTAAATAGCGCGGCAGAACTGTAATGAAAAAGCTCGCGCACTAAAATTTAAAAATTAAGCTGCAAGGTGCGGTACGTTGTGTTTTATAATTATATTTCGGGACCTGTAATTACGTTCCTCTAACTGAAAAAAACTAAAATTCTTTCGTGTACTTAAAAGAAAAAAAGCTCTTGGTTAGGGCAATGAAAATTCACCATGTTCGAAATTACGCGACTTTCATAAACGTCCATCAGCGTCATTCACCTTTCGAGTCAACGATATTGAATTAACGAGAAACGGGAAAGCGATTAAAAAATACGAGGACAGCGCGCGAAAGAAAGAAGAACGATGCCGGAAAAGGGGGTAGAAAGGGAGAAGACGATGGTACAGGATCGTGAAAGAAGCAGCCGTGAGCGATTTTCATACAAATTCCCGAGCTACCGGTAATCATAGCAAAATTAAGGTCATCCATCACCCACCGGCCCTATTCTATCTCGCTTCCTTGCTTAACTTTACGGAACTCGCGATCCTAAAAATTCCTTCATAGATCGCGATATATCCAAGGGATACATTAATCTAAGCTATGGTGTCAATTTTTGCGTAAAAATTATATGAATATATGAAAAAATGTCTAATTTCATTAATATAAATAAAATGTGTAATTATTAAACAGAAAACATATTATTAAACAAGTACTCTTTCTGATAAAAAGAAAGATACACGTGTACAATGATATAAAATTTGACGTGGTTTTTAACTGGTTGACGATATATACAATTATAAAATAGTTCCTTTATAAATGATAGATCTCACATATCACGTTTCTCACGTCTGGTCGCAATATGTAAAGGATAAACACAATTAACAATTGTAAACAATGAATCATGAAATAAATTAATGAGAATCATAAATAGTCAATGAGTAATTTTTCTATCCTTCACCTTTTCTTTCCTTCCCAGTTCATCTCGATTTCATTTCATAAAAAGTTTCACTTAAGATACAACTATGAACAAATATTTATAAGATTTCTCGTATAACAGTCACACCAACAGCAACCCGAGCAGATTTATCGAAATTCCATTGAGCGATGTAATTTCATTTCATGTGCTGCTCGGTAGCACCTTTGCAAAATGCGCGGAAAGCTGATGAAGAAAGATCGACACTGAGACGCGGCGCCCTTCGTTTCAAAATGTACGTACGGTGGAGAAAAAGGCTCCAAGGAGGGTAAATATTTGAATATACCATTCGAGTAGTCGTCTTTTTTCTGAAAAGAACACGATTCTTTCCAACCACGTTTGTGTGCACGCGGTAAGTTTCAAAGAAGTAGAAGAGGCGCGTGCTTGGCCAGACGTGTTACAGGTTCTACTTGACAAATTAAACTTGGTTCTTCCTAGTGCTGTGTCTCCTGCGAATACATGGTTTGCGTAACAATATTTGGAGAACTGAAGAATTTTAATCGAAAGAATTGTGTGTAATGAAATTTCAGAATGTTTTATATAACACATACAATGCGGACATAAATGTGTATTTGTATACCATAATATAACGTACAGGGTGGTTGGTAACTGGCGGTTCAAGTGGAAAGGGGGTGATTCTACGCGAAAAAGGAAGTCGAAAATATAGAATAAAAATTTTTCGTTTGAGGCTTTGTTTTCGAGAAAATTGACTTTGAATTTTCGCACCACGCTCTCCTGACTTAACTCCGCTTGACTTTTACTTATGGAGCCATAGTAAATCAATTGTCTATTCTGAAGAAATCGCAAGTTGCGAGCAATTGAAAGAAAAGATTATTGTAGCCTTTCATACTTTAAAACAATCGAATACGTTAGAAAGTGTTTATAGAAATTTAATTAGAAGAGCAGAAGTATGTGTTTGGCAGAATGAGCTACATTTTCACCAATTTTTGTAATAATAAACTTTATGATTACTTCCTATTATTTCATTACGTATTCCTAATTTTCCGTTACGGCAAAAGCAAACTTAAACTGCGATAATATCCATCGAAACAACGATCTACAGTGAGATCCGTTATAGCGAGACCTGATAAAGAGCACGCGTACCGAGCGAAAATTCAAAGTCGATTTTCTCGAAAACAAAGCCTCAAACGAAAAATTGTTATTCTATATTTTCGACTTCTTTTTTCGCGTAGAATCACCCCCTTTCCGCTTGTACCACCAGTTACCAACCACCCTGTATAATTGTAAAATAATACAATTCATAACTATTATCTAAAAGTCGAATTCCATTTGTATTTTACTAAAACTAATCGAACAGGAAAATACAAACATACGCAACCAACTAGGAGTAGAACACCTCCGTGCTCAGTCGGACGAGCGTTAAGTAGCGAAGGTCCGAGCGCGGTCAGACGTCCAACAAATAACTTTTACTTTCAGTTTTACGCCTGTAATTGAGCAACTACCGGAAGAATACGATAGCTGTGGAACTTTACGACCGTTGTAAAATTGTGTGGCACGTCGGGCCATTACATTCTAGCGTAGCCCGTATCCGGACTCGTCCTCGTTTTAGAAAAGTTCATACAGTTTCGAAGTACTTTACTTTCGTCGATGGTTCCTCGCGGGTTATCATAAATTTTCGAACGTACGGGTCACGCTGATACAGTCGACAGGGTATTAACGTGCTCTTGGACGATATCTAGCGTGAGAAATGCCCCGGCGGCGAAGAAACGTCGGTTTCGCAATTTTTCCAAGGACCGCCGTTGCAATTTCTCAAACGGCAACGTTCAAGGAACAGGTAAAAGGCGAACGCGCGAGCGTAACGATATTTCTCGCTTCAAGCCACCGTCGTAGCTCGCTTTCGTTAACGGGCAAACTTCGAGCCGCGCTTTTATATTTTTTACAAGTTCCATTTTCGCTGCGCTTTTAGTTAAAGGAGGACACGCTTGGTGATAAATCGTTTAAGTTTGAAAAATAAAGCGGGCTCGGCCGCGAAAGAAGAATGGTGGTAATGAACAGTCCTGTGAATGCTGAATGCTTGCAGTTCCATGCCATGCAAGAGAACTTCACTGACGGCTTCCAAATGCGCCACGTTTTATAATCGTTTATTAAACAGACCTGTCGTTCTCATTCGTTTTTTTAAAACCGAGGACAAAATACGTTACAACCACCTATACACATGAAAATTTACGAAATTACATATCCAGCAATTCGCTTAATAACAATTAATCGTTTATTATTTAACGAATGATTTATTCATTTCTCGCGCGTGCATCGAGATTTCTATAAATTGTTTCGACATTTATCAAGAGATGAAGCAAAGTCGATAGGTCGAGAAGGTAATTTGTTTGCCGCGATACATCGAAGCCTTACGGCGATGAACGTCAGATTTAAATTATCTACGAGCAGAAACGCGAAAGAAGGTATCGAAAAGCCATAATACGTATTCCATTCTAGCGGCTTATCGAGTTTATCCGGAATTATTGTAGCTGCTACAATGCACCAACGCGAGACTTGTGCGAACGATTATTTTTACCTTTTCCTCCGAGCTCGTTCTCTTGCCCCTGCTGCACTTCGAAACTCTATATATTCATCCTTTGTTAGGAAACGTGATTTTTCTTCTCCTTAAAAAGCATCTCGTCGAGCGTATGAATTCTCGAACGAAGTACAAGCAACAGGGAACAGTGGAACGCCGCGGGAAAAAATCCAGGATATGGAATATCGTTGCCACGACTTTTCCCTCCTCTAAACTTCTTTACGTAACGTAAAAATAATTATAAAACTACAAATGCACGATTGTAGAAACATGAGAATGTATGCTCGATCGTTGGTAACGTCCGGTAAATATTCAAATAGAAAAGTAAAATCAAGCTTACCAAGGAAAGGAATGTTATTTTAAACGTGAAATATTATTAAAAAATAAAGTTTTTCCATGTTTCCGGTTGTTTTAAAAAGATGTCTCCCATAAATCATGTTACAAATCAATCTTCGAAACTGACTGAAAACAATTACGAAAGCAATCGATACGAATTAATCTCGACCTTTTATTTCCACTCCATTACTATGCTAACGTTGTCGAAGCTGATGAACGGAAACCGTTCGAGGGTAAGCGTTTCCGAACGCGACGTGCATTCCCGCTCTAAGCTCCACTTAGACGGCGAAGGGAAGGAAAGAGCGAGCGAAGAGGATGAGTCCCGTCGTAAAATTGTAAGAACTTTCGCGAAGCTTGTCGAAGGCCTCTTCTGCTCTGCTGCGAACTTCCTTCGCTATCCTATTCGAGCACCGGGCGGGAAAGACGCTTTCAGAAACGGTAATTTTTCTTTCCAGACCGCTCGGCCGTTTCTTAAGGTCGCGTTGCTCCATCTACACACGTTGAGAGGAATTTAAGTGTGGCGGCGATGGTAGTCTTCGTAAGAACGGAAGTATGACAAATTGAAACGACCATCGACACGAGCGATCTCCAATCATATCGGCCACTGGAAGCCTTCCCCCTTTCGATCCCTCTTTCGATGATCGGACCGCATCCGTACTTTGGCTTTAAAGGAACATTATTTCTGTGTTATCGATTCGATATTTTTCACCGTGACTTTTGACTGAATCGTAAAATCTTCAAACGATGGGGCGAAATGTTGGTAATGCGACTGATTGGTTTGTTGAATTAGGATATATTTGAGTCTTATAGAAGAAGAAAGTTGTTTCGTATCCTAGCAATTTCTCTTGCGTTATCTTTGAAAAAGTGGAGGTTTAAAAAGAGTTCCAGCGCTAAATAAAATTATTATAAATGTTTTCATAAAACCACTTGATGACATTCGATGATTAATTCCTTTCAAACAATATTATCACTAAGAAAAATCAAACAGGTCTTAACGTTAAAACCTTTGTATTTCACATAATATACTTTTACAGTCGTAATATTAATCGCGTTATAATAATTTACTAAACGAAAAGGGAACACTCCATCTTTGGTATAAATGGCCATTATACCACCTTATTTTACATTTAACGCTCTTTCGTTAATTCGGTGTTAAGTGGCTAGCACACTCTAAATAATGAAGTTTGTACAACACCACGCGTTGTTGACCGCTTTTTCTCTTTTATGTCATTACAGCTTTCGCGTCAAGTGACACGTGTAACGAGAAATGGATTGTTTCATGCATGACAAGTGCCCGAATCAACGAATGTCACGAAACAAGATTTATTGCAATAACAATTTTTAGCAGTGGAAAAATATATTTCGAGCAGGCCATTCGTGCACGTACAAGCGTATCAAAGTACAGGACTTAATTTAATTAAAAACGCGATACAAAAAAGGCAACGAGAGCGATGTGCTTGACAAAAGTGATCAAAAGCACTTGCCGATTAATGCCGAAAAGCTGGGCCAATGTAAGTGAATAGCTTTCAACAGTGTATAGATGCATCGTTCTATCGTTTGCTACAGTTTTGCATTAACGATATAATTATTAACGCCACTGTGACTGGCGTATATCGTTGTAACGTCGTTTCTCTGTATTTTCAGCGAATATATCTGGAAACAAGACAAGCTTGTTGTTCGAATGTTTCCATTTTTATGAGGGTGATGTGTCGCTTTACATGTGTGCATTTAGTGACACAAACATACGCGTCGTGAATATGTCCTATCGACCGTGTAATGACGTATATGTAACAAGATTCTTTTAATAGAGTCTAATTTTTATCTATGTAAACGTGAATGTATTAAGCTACCTTTTGGCATGTCGATAATTACAATTTCAGTGTGATTTGTTGATAATTTATTTCTTTCGGTGATTCTTTACATTTCAAAAGGATGATAAAGCGACATTTATTTATGATTTATTTATGATCATTATACACAATTTATTTACTATATATAATTGAAATTTTAATATAATCTTCGATAAAACAGGCAGCATATTGCAAAAATATCGCAAAGGGTAGGATACGAGAAAGCGATGATAAGCTGACAAAATTAACAAAGAGGAAGGTAAATCAATCGGAATCAATAATTCCCATTCGACGTTGGAATTTCATATCGAATATCTACCTGTACAAATCCTGACACAAAACGAAAACGTTAATCTTGTAACTCAATTAAAGAATAGAACATGAAAACAGTCCAACAGTAATAAATCCTCGTGTTTTATATAAATATGCAAGAATATCACCGAAAGCAACATTCTCTGCCAACATAGATATCGTTTAAACTTCGTAAATTCCAACCTATATCGGTTTATTGGAATTCTAATTTACTTCGATTATCGAGTTCCATCGTGCAGAATTTGTGTTTGACGGCGAAAAATAATGTTTATATTCCAATCTGTATGTAACCGAATGGAAACGGTACTCTAGTGGTTATCCTGAATAATAGCGAAATACTATAAAAATTACTTACGCTGTGCCGTTATGTCGTCCGATGGAGATCAGTCGATAGATCTGCAACTCGACTCGCTGGCCAGTGTCCGGCACAAACCTGTAGGTACACCTTGATGGTCCTTCAAGGGACGGCGACTTTATTTGCCCAAAGCCGCGATCCGATTTGCTGAACAACTGTCTGCTGTCCAACGTTATGTTGCACACTGAAACAGAAACAGAGAAAATTCATAAATCGTCGACGGATAGACGGAGAAAACCAAAAGTCCATTAACCGCAACATTTTGAGGATTAAAAATGGAAGTGAATTATATATCCTGCTTTCAATCGGAAACATTTCCTACATTAATGGACTCATCGGCTGGCAATATTGTCGGCCGTATGAATAATCCAGACCCGATTATACATAATAACGTTACGAATGAAGGTTTATCACGCAATTTAGCGAGTGGTATGTACATAGATGTATAATTGATCATTGAACGCGTGAAATGCTCAGACCGTACGTGATTGTTATGTCTGTTTAATTTAATTTGTGGTTAATTTGGTTGAAGTTGGTTGGGACAAATTTGACCGAGTCAACTTCATCCAATGCTTTCACGATACGTACAGGGGTTTCGTAAGCATTTCTCTTCTTACATCGAAAAAAATCCATTTCAAACACACCTGTTGCACTCGACCGATCGGAAAGCATTCCTTCACAGCCGATCGATGTTAATTAAATGTACGTTGCGTGAGGCATGAGGTAGACGCACAAAAGAACTACTTCTTGCTCTTGTATAGAACATCGAAACTATTTTGAAAATTTTATTTTGAGACGATGCGAGATATTCTATGATGTATATATATACGCATCATATACACGTATAATGTATATTTGTATGTTGTAAATAATATGTATAATAATATATATCATATGTAATTAGTTTGCAGATGTTTGTACGTTTGTAGGGAATTTAAGAGTAAAATAAATGTAGACAATATATATAATAACGTTAGTCTTGCTACAACATTTAATTAGCGAAACGAATTTCTGTTTAGGTTTTTAATTATTTAATTTAATCTATTTAATTTAATTATAATGTATAAAATGAAAGGTATATAAATTTCGATCAATTTTATTCCAATTACATCTATTTTTCATTGTAGGGCTTGAAGTAGGTAAAAAACGTTAATGAATGAATAGCAGTGTAAGTAAAAT
Organism: Bombus affinis; assembly: GCF_024516045.1. Classification (NCBI taxonomy): domain Eukaryota; kingdom Metazoa; phylum Arthropoda; class Insecta; order Hymenoptera; family Apidae; genus Bombus; species Bombus affinis. The sequence continues at coordinate 15,212,007 of NC_066350.1, forward strand.
TAGCCTGCAGTTTAAATTAAATTCTTTTCGTAATGACCCGATATTAAGTTTGAGTTAGAATTTTTATCATATTAACTTCGTAACCCACTTTCGACATTTTCCTCGTAGGAAGGAAGAAAATACTCTTCTCCTGTCCCATTATCAGTTGTCTATATAACCATTGTGTCCAAGCCAATAAATGATTCCAGCATACCCTATTTCTGCAAGTTTTCGTCCAGTCATCGTTTTCTAATACCGAATATCTTCGAATCTAAAGCACGATTCTCTGGCATTCTTGAGAGGAAAAGCGCTTCTTTCACTTTCCTTTTTCTGTTCAAAACTAGTGTTTTCGTCTTTCAACCAAATTCCTCGCAGAAATGAAATTACTTTTCAAGGAAGTCGTATTAAACATTTTTCGGATTAAGACTTTTTAGGTCCACATCACCTAATTTAGTAACCATAATTATTTAATCCTTATCGTCACAGTTAATTAATTTTCTTTCAAATATTACAATTTGACACGTTTCGTCAGCCATTAAGAAACAGAAATAACTTGATGAACAAAAACATGGTGTGGTAAAATTTCAAATTTCGAACCAATAAATATTTCGGGGAAATATTTATTCGATGCATCCTCCCACGCGATATATTTCGCCATTGTCTACAAGGAATCCGGGTCACGTGGAAGCGCAACACCGGAGCGAAAGAAAAGTGCTCCGTCGCTTATAACGATTTTTCTTGCTTACATCGTACTGACGACGCCCGTGGAGACAAGGCGGACCTTCGTCTTTTCCATTCGAGGCGACGCGACGCGACGAACAGTCGCCACACCGGCACGCAATATTATAACTTTCTTGCGTTATCCCAATTGATTCGTAATTTGTCTATCGTGGAATAGCGTAGAAAACGTCGTCTCTTGCGGAAAAAGTCTGTATTTCTTCATTTCGACTAACAGTATTAAGAATGAAAGACGACTTAGTGGTAATTGAACAAAGTATCTTTCCGATAATATTGGATTCCAAAATCGTTTAAGTATTGAACACACGGAATTATTGGAGTATTAATTTTTTAATATTACGAGTGGCATTGCGTAACGAGCTTAGAAATTATCGTATAAATTCCATATATGAAATTTTTGTGATTCGTCTTATTTTTATGCTATATAGCGATACTATACTTTTGATACTGGTTAGAAATAAAAACTTTAAAAGATCCTATATCCTAAAAGCGTTAACGCTTTAGAATCAGAAAGGTATCCCTCGAGTACAGTGAAGGATAAACGATAACAGGTTGGAAATTCCATACAAGTGCCATTATCCATCGAACGAGCCTCCGAATTAATGGAAATATGTTTAAACCGGATCGATAAATCAATTAATCGGAAACTCGTTAGTTAGTCTCGTCGCGCTGGAGCTCCGCTGTCAACTTTTACGAAAATGAGAGAACAGGTTGAAAAATAATCGGCACGCAACGCAAAGAAAAATAAGAGTAAGACGCCATTAATGGTCCCTGGTATGATTAAAAGACGGAGGGGTGTACGTTTCAACCGTGTGTAGAAGAAGGGTTCAAAGGAAAGAAAGGTTTGATGGATGGGATGTGGGGGCAATAACGTCAGATGTAATTAACGTAAGAAGAGAAGGAGTTAGATGGATGAAGAAGGTAGAAAGAACCACTGACGTAATTACTTACCAGAAAGAAAAGCCACGGGACACGGTAGTAATTTCGCTAGCGGGATTTATACTTTACCAAACTGTTCCGTTGGAGGGGCTCGTTCGCAAACATTCCAAAGAAATCCTGTCCCTCTTTTTCACCAGCGTTTCTGACATTTTCTCTAGCGCTACTTCGTGCTGTCTTTTGTGAATTACCGATCGTTTCTCATGTTACAAAAGGATTTCCCATATCCACCAGCGTGACTTTGCAATTCTGTGCTTTTTCTGCTTGGTCCTAGATACAGCTATTACTTATACAACTACTATCCTTGTTAATTCTGCAATCTGTCGCAGCTCCTCTAAAGAGATTTCATCCGATACGTTTTAATTTTGATACGAGCGACAAAATGCGTAATATCTATGGCCAAGAGAACTTAGAATGGCTTAATGACGTGAATCTTGTTTCTAACGTCGATTCCTACTCAAAGACACGCGTCATGTAATTACATTCCTCTAGCGGAGGTGGAAAGTCAATACACGAATCTGACGATTGGAACGGAAAACGGCAGCGGTGTTGCAAACTGCTAGTTGGATCTCTAACGAGTTTAATATCGGAAGAGCTTAATTGGAAGTTACAATTTTAGGACGCTGTCGAATTCAACCCAACTGGAAACCTCGTTTCGGCTGTTTCGTGAGCGCCGGTCGTATTTCAACGTTCGATGAACTGAACAAGTAGACACGAAAGAAACTAGTGTCTTTCTCAATTGATTGGACCGACTTTTCAAATAAACTCATTTTTTAGCGTACTGTCATTACACTATATTAATTTGTATATCTAAGTGCACGTACAAAATGTTCACATTAATAGCTTCCAGTAAGTACGATTCAACTTGAATTTTGTTGTATTCGTATTCGTATTGTTGCAATCGTCTCATTAGTATTCATTTTCATATACTATAACGAAAATTGTAACGATATTAATTTCAAAGTATTCATGTTTTTCGTACTATGCGTACACAGTATTAGAATTAAGAAAACTGTCTAGGACATCGTATTGAATATAAAAATACTGAAACGAAGTCAATTTCAATTTTTCTTAAACATATCTACGATTTACAAGGAAAAATGCTGACAATTAATACCGTGAACGCTTCGTGCACATATAAAAAACCACAAATTCTACATTTGGAGTTTGGAGTTACAGATACAAAGTCTACAAGATTTCAAGTTACTTAAATCCATCAAAAATTACCCCTTTTCGAAGGTACCGTATGAAAAGACCACGGAGCCGATGGTAAATACACGTTTGTCTCTTAACGGGACACAAGGAATATGGAAACTAATGAACTAACGAACATAACTCACGAAGCATAACGATGCTACTTACTGTTAGCGCAGTATTGCTCCAAGCCGCATTGGGCGCATCTATCCGGCGACGCAGCTCCGCAGCTGCATCCTCCGGATGGAACGCAGCACGCACACTCGTTGCTGGACGAATTAAAACTGCACGCGCAGCCGTTTGTCGTTTGTGTCCAAAGGTCCACTTGACCTGAAACCAGACGCGAGAAAGGTTAGAGAAACGGCTTTGCACAGAGAGCTCCGCGCGTCTCTTTGCAAAGGCACGCAATTAAGAAATAGCAAACGCGACGCACTTATTTCACGAGCAAGCTCCCGTTCTAAAATTTGCTGTTAAGAAGCGCATTTCTGAACGATATAGCGTGTTATATAGCGTTAAACACATCTTCGATTTACTACAACGCTGCTTGATATTGATACTGGCACATTATAGGGGAGGCTTTTGAAAATTTACAAAGAAATCATCGTGAGTCGTTTCAACGACATGCTAAGGCTGATTTAACACAAAATGTGTTCCACTTGTAGCGTCACAAAATTATCAAAGACGAGCAAGTGTTATTGTAAAACCGATGTCAGATTAATAGCGAAGTAAATAATAATTTTGTTCTCTGACGCAGAACTGTTGGTATTATAAATATACCATTTCACGCGATAGAAATAGAAACACGATGTAGACTTTCAATAAAAACAAATTTGAAATTTTTTGAGTGCGCCATTATCAATGCCATGCGCCGATAAACGGAAAACTGAATCGATAATGGAATTATATCCACGCGAATAGTCGCGTGACATTTATCTTCAAGAATTGATAAATACGAAATTGTTAGCGCAACGAAAATATTATAAATCGTAAGGTATTTCGACGTAATTGATACATTAACCCGATTATCGGTCTAATTCCAAATATAATATCGAGACAGTCGAATAAATGTGGTTAAAATTGGTGTTTTGAGTCCGACTTTGCGCCAACGCATGTGTGGCGTTCGATGACAAGCATGAAACTATAATATTTATTTTACTGCAATTGCTAGTGTACCGAGTTGGTCCAAACCACCGTCGAACCGACCAGAAAATGTAATTTTTCTCACAAAGTGACGGAATGCATTCTGCTCCCCGCGCTCTTCTCTACGATTGCAATTGCAGTTCAAACGATATTGCCACGGTTCCCTTTGTCAGGTTCATTCGATCCGTTTTCTACCCAACATTCCGATTACGTTTTTTCTGTGGTCGACCGTGACCACCCTTCTTTTTCCACCAGCGTCCCCTACCACCACCCTTTCGCTTGGATTTCGCTTTTTTTTCGAGTCGCTATTACACTGTCGTGTCCCAGGATGCCGATAAATACAAAGCCGGCGAAAAATGGAGCACCAGGAAGAATATAAGTCCCTGGACGAGCGATTGCTCATTGTTTTTGCTGGCTCGAACGCGTCCGTTTCCTTCTTTCTGCTTTTATTACACTTTTCACAGCCGGATCTAGACCTCGCGACGATTAATAAACTGTCGTTCTATCAAGATCACTGGCGTTGCTCTATGAAGCTTGCAAATGTAAATTCTATTGCGAATGGAAACGATTACCGCTAATGATTCGATAATATTACTACTTACACGACTCTATCGTTATTTCATAATGTAAAATGTTGAAAGATCGTAACGTTCAACTTTTGTAACGTTATGGAAATGCGTGTATGTTTTGAAAGGTAAATAATGTTAATATATTCATTAAATGGGAACATTTTGTTGATGTACCACTTTATTATAAAAGAAAAAGACAATTCGCTGAATAGTCCGGTCGAAATGATTGAAGCGTAACACGGTAATTATGCTTCATAAAAACAACGATTTAATAGAATAGGTTTTGCGATAACAAAGTGAGAATCAATATGGTATTTCGCTATATAATTATCCGATGGTCTTTTATTTGCTATCTTTATGTTCTTTGAATGTACCTCTCTATATACCGGATATTATTATTATCGTAAACATACCTCTTTTATACTTGTACTACCAGCACAAATTTACATATAAAATTAAACTGTTCGATCAAATGATTAATCCGTTTCATTTCCGATTTAATTTACCATACATCAAATATCCTACAAACCTTTTAAATTCTATTAACGACATCGATTTCTACCAAATTCTAGTAACAAGATCCATTTGCACTGCATTTACACAAAACTACACGCCTTCCGTTCAACAAATAATCGCAAATTACAACAATCTCATTCTCATAAACGTCAATCTATCGTGACCGTGATCAAGTAGAAAAGTTCCGATCTATTCGACGTCTAATAGAGATTTCCGGTTGATTTTGCAAACGTGGGAATATGTGCGCGTGATTGATTGTCTTGCTCCTCTTTGCTGAAATCGACGAGCAGAAGGATCGACAATGTGAACGAAAGAGACAACGAGCTAACCAGAGGACACGCGAATCGAACGAAGACAGAGTTTCCTAACTGTAAAGTAAAGCAGAGGCAAAGAGGGAGAGAGAAGTAGTGCAGGAAGAAATGTAGATCGGAGCAAAGGTAGGAAAAGAAAAGTAGAACTGTGGAAGAAGACATAAATTCCGTGGCAGTGTAAAAAGAGTGTTAAGAGGAAAAGCTCAGGCACACCCGATATGTCAATATCCCGAGGAAATACGGGACGGTACTTGGTCAGAGGGGCAGTAAAAATAAAGCAAACTTTATTGCTGGTGCCGCCGCCGCCGCCGCCGCCATTAACCACCACCGCCACCATCACCGCCAAACACCATTGAGGCCGCCTCTGAAGATATATTTGAGAAAAACGTCCATGTAGGTAAACGTTTTAGGATTGTGAATATGTTAGGAAGACGATTGGAAAAGGAGCGAGGGTAAGGATTTCGAGGAATTTCACGGTAAAACTGAGAAAGCAAAGGACGAGAGGAAAGGCGAAATAGAAACGGGTCGGACAATTCCAATTGGATTCTTAATCCATCGATTCGGGTTCGATTACGCGGATTTTGTTTAACGTCGATGGCGAATGGGCTAGGAAACTTCCGTGTTTGGCGAAGCAAGTCCAAGGTCGCTAGTAGTGTGATCCCCTTTTTTTTTTAAAAGAGCGGAAGAAAAGAGGTTGAATGGGAACGGAGCAATGTGAAAATCGAATGTCAAGAGCGAATGGGGCCATTAGATAGGAAGAACGAAATCACGGATAAAGGAGGAAATCCTCTGCAAATAAAATGAGAATCAAAGTCCAGTTTCTGTGTCGCTATTCGCTATTTTATCCCCGGGAATCTGTTCTCGCTGGAATTTTTTCTCCGTTCATGAACGTTTCTTCCTTTTTTACTTCGCTGTAGACCATTATGGACCGTCTGTAACCCCATAGCGCGTTCACGGCAACCTACGTCGCGAAACGTATGAATCACGGAACGAGAATGCACGCCGTCGTGGCTACGAGGTCACGGGTCTGCCACTTTTTACGCGGCAATTCGTGTTTTCTTTCAAGTAAGGGAGATTTCTGCTTCGCTTAACCCACCGACGCTCTAAATCCGTGATTTTCAATTTGGGATCGTATTTATTCTCCTTACGTCTGTCCTTCGCTTTACGCTACAGTTTGGAAAGCTTCTACTGTCCATTTCTTAGCAACGTTAACTTCAAAACAAATCTTTCCGCTTAATTTTAAAAACCTTGGAATATTCCGCAATCCTGTAAATAAAACCGAGTCTAATTTAATTTCAATTTATCTAAAATCTGCATAACCCAAACTCCCTCTTCACGCATCTTGCGTCACTCTTGCTGCCTCTTATCCAAATCCACTTTCACACGATGAAATCTATCCTGCCTCCGCCGACTCAAACCATGGAAATTCAAATTCAACGAGTCAATCTTGAGCCATCTAGATCCTGCCTTTAGAGTATGAGACGCGAAAACAGCGTTAGGCTCTCGCGGCGAATTAAATGGCGAGCCTCTCTGCGAAGCGATGGAGGACGACAGCGGCGCGAAAAGATCCACTTAGCGTTCACTTTGCCCGGCATTAAATTCTAATGAACCGGACGCCGGTCAATTTCAGTTAGCCGACTTCCGCTAGATCGTGATATTCCGATCCGACGTGGCGGCCGCCGCGTAATGGCGTCGGATACAGTCGACGACCGGCTGTGGTCAGCCCTTCGCAAGTGTCTAATAATTTTCGTTTAAACGCGTACAAGCCGGCTCTTACGCGCAGCTGGCCTCCTGCGACGCAAGCCAAGCGCATTACCCTGCTAATAGACGAAATGGCGACTGTAGCCGACACAGAGGGGGACAAAGGACGAGATGGAGAGAGGAGGCAGAAAGGTGGTGCTAGATTTTAGAGGATCGTTCGTTATCGCCGATATTAGATGGGGAATTACGTGCTTCGTTTGTACGTAATCGGGATATTCTCGATTTCACGTTGTCCGTGATAGCATTGTCTCTTTGATGAAGAACGATTGCACGACGTAACGAGCGGTCAAACGGAAATTTAAAACGCGATAAATTTCGTCAGGGAACAATCGGGGATTGATGTGCGGCGAGAAAAATCGCGATTCCACGAGTTTCGTACACGCAAACGATATTTTGTATTGGAATTGAGAGCCAATTGCGTTCGTTCCTGGAGACTTAAATCGTCGAATTTTTGGTCGAAGGTAGCAGTGGCCCCATGAAATTTGAACAAAATACAGAGTTCGACGAACGGGAGAAATTTATTGGACAGCAGCTGATACACGCGCGACGTTCTGCATTTTTCACGTTCTCCAGTTTCGGTTGGGCATCGAACATTTTTTTCCACTTCAACCCATCCAGCGCACCACCCCCTCATCGCGCCTCTCGCCTCCTGCTTACGCCATTGGTTCGTCGTTATTAATTTATCAACTTCGATGCAGGAGGAACGCTGCTCGCACTGTTTACTTGTTTCTCTGATATTGATGATGATTCAATTTGTCACGATCCCATTTCCCTGTTTGCTCATACCCGTGCTACCTCCGCACCAACTGACTTGCAGTGGAATTATTTGGTTTGCTGCATCGATTTGTTTGAAAATTTTGGCGACTAAACCAACGAACATATCGATCATTTTCAACGAAATTGCGCTTTCTAACGCATACGTTTCGAAATACCGTTTTTACGCTACAACGAAACTGTTGCCGTTCAACGAATCGTTAGAAATTTGAAAATAATTTATTAACAAGTAGTACAGATAGAAATTATTTGCGACAAATTCTACTATCATTCTACGATCAGTAACGACTAGACGCTCGATAAAAACGTTCGCAGCACTGAGAGTTAAGATTCCCCTATTCTCAGCTGACTTTTTACTTTATCCGCGTTTTACGAAGCGGCCACGAACTTCTACGAAAAAACTCTTCTAGACTCAAACGTATCCATCGTCCTGCGATACCACGGTCGTCAATCGACACGAAATTCTCATCTTGTGCGATGCAACGAATCCCGCTGCCCTCGAATCTATCAACTACCCTTCGTCATCGTCGAAGGGCTCGTTTCCTTCCATCGTTCCTCGCAAATATTCGTCTCGTCATCCTTCTTCTTCCGAGTTCTTCACCGCCGATTGTCACAGCAGCAGCGGATGTCGATTAGTTCGGGCCGCGTTTCGGCTTTATGACGGTTTTATGTCCGGTTACTGTGCTACTTGGAATTTCATCCGCATCTCCATAGATTTGCACTTTAATTGGCTCCGCACTCGCCGCGCCGCCTCCTGTCCGCTCTATGTCTCTGTTCGCGCGCCATAAATATGTATAATGCCGGTACGGTGCACGTGTGCACGCGTTAGTGCGAGCACGCGATAATACGCACGCTAACGGTGCAGCGACGAAGCCGTGCACGTGCAGACGTCGCGAGCCAACTATTTTCCTCGTTAGGCAGTCACGAAACAGGCAACGTTTCGAAACTCATGCGATACGCCGGACGTTGAGTGATAAATGCCCTGCCAAAGTGAATCAGTACCGTTCGCTCGGCGAACGAGCGAGTACAACCGCCACACCCTCCGTGTATCGCTTTGTTCGTAATGATTTAGTGGATCCATTCGAGTGTTAGAATTATCAGCTCGTTGTTCGCCTCGTGGTATCGTTTAGTAGACTGGTTAATTCTTTGCCCGTTCCGGTCCTACGTGATAGATTCCCACGGATTTCGAATTGATAAATGTACTGTTAATTTTCATCAGAAATTACGTGAATTCGTAAAACGGATACTAATTAAATGCAGTAGAGTTACGGAAGAATATTACCGACATGTAGGAAAACGAGAATCGTTCGCGCGTCTTTTACGAATAACTGAAATTATAATATATATAACGGGACGAAAAGAATTTTAATTCCAACTATGTCAACTTCGTGAATCTTCAATTATTATCGAGTCACAGGTAACTCGTAAGAGTTTGGTTAATTTCACAATACTTCATTTCCTCTAATAAAGACCGTCGATTTAAAAATTACGTATCTTAGAATTATCCGAATATATTATTATACCTTACAATTATCTATCGTATATCTTACAATATAAGTTGAAAAATCTTTTACGGGTCTGAGGACTTAACCGTTTTATTCATGAGAAATACCTCCCAGATGCATTTTCATACGACCTCCACTACCATTTTCACGAAGCACCGCTAAAGAAGGAGATTAAGTTTACAAGAAGTCGCTGCGATACGAAGTTTCTCTTAAGAACTTCGCCATATTATTCTTTCCATGAATCTTTCCGATTGACCCAGATTAATCTACGATGTATAAATGGGACAACTTAAGGATATCGATTCGAACGGGAGGACCTTATCGAGGCCTTTCTTTAACGGCACGCTCGTTGATCACTGTCTCGCTGATAGCATAATAGAATTTCGCGCTCGGACGATCCATTGTCGTCCCCAGGATGGATTAGAGACGTTAGTTACAGAATTCTCTGAATCACGCCCCATTAACGCTCCGCGTTATCGAAATATTGCCGCGGCGAGACTAATTTTACCGGCTGCGTTCCTTCGATATAATTTTGGCCTGGTTGCATCTGCTCGCCGTCGATCAAGGAGATTAGTCCATGTGAATCCTTATAGTTATAGAGCAGTATTACCAAATCTGTTCGAGCATTAACAAGATACCGCACTAACGTCAGTGAAAATTAATTCAGGGCAATTTCCGGCGTACTTGCGGTGGAAATTTCCGAGCACTCCCCTTCATCAGCGTACGGGGAAAGCTGTTTAGTAGCTTCTTTGAACAACTAACGATACGGTTCACCCGTTACAGAGTTCCTTATCGGAATTACGTGCCTTTTATTTACTCTAGTGGTTATTTAGCTGGGTGCATTTATCGCGTGATTAATTTCTGTATGATCAAGATTTATAACGGGACTTGTCTAGACGTTCACGTAATATTTACGCAAATATGATTAATAAAAGGGAACATATAATTATTAGTTGAGTCTAAAAAATAAAAGATATTAGTAAATCAATTCTTCGATTAAAATAGTTAGCGCTAATTATTACAATAGGATCCATTTTCATGAATTTCAATAAACACGAAGATCGATAAATCTAATCCAAAGTTAATCTAACTCTTATCCGAACATCGATAGATTTAATCCAAACCAAATCTTAAATCTAACGTGCTCTGAATTATTAAATTGGTTCGTATTTGGCAAACAGTAACCAAATTAGAAAAAGCTCCACGATATTATAATGATATAAGAGATTTTGAATAAATTAAATATAATAAACTTTGCATATAAATTATAACTATTCGTAAAACACACGTGGCAATACATCTCTTCCTTCGTTACATCCTGAAGCGCGTTTCATCGTCATTAAAATCGTGTCTGTGATTCGTCTATTGGCAACAGCGGATAAACGAGCTTCCAATATCGAAGTTACAGGCCTTTTGATTAATCGTCTTCGGCGAAACGAGGCGCACGACCCACTCCAATTATCATCATTAGTCGCGAGAAACAACTATTGCCAAGGCGGAGCCGAGGTTGAACCCTTATAACTGTCCAAACTGACATGGACAAGTTATCATAATCGGCTTTGGCTCAATGCCGAATATCCATAGAACCAGAAATCCGATTTCGATCTCTTCCTGCTGTAATCTGCGCAAAAATCTTGTTATACCGCTTTCCATGTAACTAGGTGCGGCAGCTTAATACTAAATCATTCATATTCAGCATAACGATTAAGGTCATTTCATTGCATATAATAAAGAATTTATTTTCTCTCTATTTTCGTGAAGCCTATCCATACCTATACATAGATTATGTCAAGCACAGATATTATTAATAATAAGTAGCAAGAATAGAACAATTAAAGCAAAGAAAAGATAATTTTTCTTTATCGGAAAGAAATGGATGAATCGAAAGGTTTTTACGAATTTTATATCGATGTTTATTGTTATGACACAGACATAAAGAAACTGTCGCTGCGTTAAAATTGCCAATAACGTAAATTTAACGTTCAGACTACTTCAAATTAAAAATGTAATGACGTGCCCATTCAAATTCCCGTAATAAAGACCATTCAATTAAACGAAACAGGTTAACGATGTACGAGTCGATGAACGTACAAGTATCGCCAATAAAAAGTCAAAAATTTTTCCAATCATTCGCAATTCGATCTTTCTCGAGAGAGCAAGCACGCAGAAAACGTGATATCAGCGGGAAAAACGTGAACTCCTCGACGTTACATGGTGCGATGGACGTAGAACAATAATCTACCGGCCATGTATCATAGATCTGCAGAAGAGTGCCTCGTAGCTTGGAAGCAAAAGATTCTTATGACGGTTCGCGAGAAAAAGCCGGAGAAAAATCGAACGACGACTGGGAATCGAGAAATTTCTTACTTTTATCCGCTGGTATTAAACGTCAGCGATTGTCCACCACTCTGCAATAGTTATAAATGCGAACAGGGCTTTGCTCGCACAACGTGAAGTATCGATATAAGCAGTCACCCCGTGAATTTGCTCCGCGAAGGATAAACCGAGCATCAGCGATTCCCATCGTGAGAATAGACGTGTGACGAGCCAAAGGATTTCGTCTGTTCATTGTGCCCGCAATACACGGGCAATTTAGACTCGTGGAAATGTACATTTTTATGAGCCATCCTTCGAAATGTTTGTCGCTATTTCACAGATGTTGCTCGATTTGACACGATCAGGGATGAAACGTAAAACGTGAACATTTTTGCTATTTCCTTCGCTTTGAACGATTTGCTTTCGACAATATCAAAATACAAAATGTAAAGAGTATTTTTATAATTGCGTCAAGTGGAAGTTAAATTGACTGATTGAATAACAACCTTAAGAAAGTTAGAGTTATATTTCTTGCGCGGGTAAAATCATCTTTGATGCGAGTCAAATTATCTTAAAAGGCGAACAGAATTTACATGCAAAGATTATACAAGCTGTGGCTCTCTCTCTAACGACCATTAGAATATTGTGAAACAGCGTACTTGCCCTGGCAAATAGTTCCGGCAGAAAAACATTGAGTAAAATTGTAGTTGTAGCGTAGACGAAACATCGAGATGAAGTTTTTCTAATCAAAAAATCAAATAGAAAGAGCTTAACAGAAATTCTACCTTCAATATTTGCACGTCTATATTGTTAGCTGTATTGAGTATAAATATTGAAGATTCAGAGAATCATAAAAGAACAGAAAATGCTGTGTGACATCTTTGTCGATACTTCTGCTTCGTATTACATCATCAAGGATTGCAGTTTCATTACAGACTAAACAGCAGAAGAATTTTATTAAAAGCTTCTCCTTTTGTTCAGAAACAAAACCAGAATCAGTCTCATTTACATAAAACAGTAATATTTTCGGTCGCATTTAAACGTAGACGTGGAATTCGTTTAATTGCGATATAATTTAACCATCCCTTCGCTCGATACTGACGCACGTTTTATCCTTTACGTGAGTTCGCAGTTTCGTGCCCGTTTCTCGCTCGCGTTATTGCTATTGAATAATGTTTCAACGTCCAGATTGAAATTGTTCTGTAGACACGAACGTTATACGTGACGTTTTTCAAATACGCCGTACTCATAGCATCTGCTGTCGTATCGGTGGAGGCATCGATGCATCGAGCCTGGTTGAGCCGATGATAAATATTTGTGAAAATAGCTCCGATAACGTGCTTGCAGTTTAGTTGAACGCGAGAGACGTTGCAATCGGCACTTTGCAAGGCGCGGAAAACATCTCGATCGATACGCGTGCCTCTGATGAAACGATTAGTTTGGGATTCGTCTAAAACGCGGTTGTTTCAAATATATCGACCAAGTTATTAGTAAAGATATCAAATATCTGTATCAATAGAATCTAACATAGAGAAAGTTTGAAAATAAAAATAAATAAAAATTGATAACGTCGATGTTCCTTTTTACATTGCTTCTGGTATAACAAACTTTGTGATCTTTTAGAAATAAAAGTCAAAATTACCACAGCAGATGAGCAACTACTGCAGCGAGCGGTACTGCAAATCCGTGATAGCTGATATAAAATGAAACCCATACGTCTACATGACAGGAACGGTAGTATCGTTTCATGACGGCTACGCGTCTACCAACGGTGCCATAAAAACGAGACTATGTGTCTAATATAATGACGTGACTGTAAAAAATAAATTGCTTATCGCAGCGTTAGAAATGCTAATAAATAAATTAACAAAAGAAACGAAAGAATAAATTAACATAAGAAATCTTCGAAACTAGAATCAATTATATTTGCCTGGCATTATAAATAACGATAAAACAACCAACAAAATTTTAGTATCTTAAATTTTTCTGAATCACCAGAGAGGCGCTATATTGCCGCAAACAACAAAAACCATCTTCAAACAGCAAACTTAGCCATCTCTCGCGATCTCTCCCGAAAAAGCTCCAAAACGGTCTACAGAGCGTCAAAATTGTACCCTGGAGGATGTCGAAATCAAAGTTGCTTGGAGTCTGCTCCGTACACGTGTCCGCATGTGTAATAACAGCGCGGAACGGAACAAAGTTGTCCGAGATGCCATTAAAGCCACGGACCCCCCTCCTCGCTAGCTCGAGTAACCTCTAGATACGAACCAAGACTCCGGAAAGTTGCTTCGGGCCAGCGTCGTCCGTTGTTGAAAACCGTTGGGAGATCCTGAGTATAGCGATTGTTTTTAAAGCGGTATACATCCACAACGGATCCGCCGTTGGCGAGTTTCACGGAGTAGAAAGCGGGAAGAAGAGAGGAGGCGAGCGAACTATGCTCGGGGTCAGACTTGAAATATCGCGTTCCTAATGCACTCGAGTAAAAACTAGCCAGTCTTATGCTTTTGGGAGGGTGTGGGGGTATGGCGAACAAGTAAAGGCCAGGGAAAACGAAGCTCGTCGACGCAACAGTGCTCGCATATATCAGTCGCCACGGCACATTCGCCTATGAATCGCTAAGCAAATCAGTTGGAACGACGCGTGGACCAAGGGGTGGATTCAAGAAGAAAAGTCGGAGCATCGATCGATGACCGGATTTAAATTTGCGGAGTTAACCGAGGGGATTTGAAGGGGATCTTCTGAAGGATAATTTAAAAGAGGCGTTTTTTATTTTATTATCTGGGCGGGGATTTAATTGTGGAAAGATCGAGAGAGAATTAAATTATTCCTCTTTCTATATCCATTATTCTTTCTTTTTCTTTTTTTTTTTTTTTTGTGGAAAATTCAGAGAAGTCAAGATATTGATTCTTTAAGAGTGTTCTAAGTGGAATTGTAAGAATTTCTATTGTAATACGTGAATTACATTCAGAGGAGCTACTAAATTGCTATTCAAAGACACGTTACTCGAAAATGCAAAGTTTCGGACGGTTCTAAAGCTTCGGAGTGTTGAATTTCAGAGAAAATGGGGTGACAGGTGAAGACGACGCGATTGCAGCGTAGTTTCCTGTTGCAGACTTAAATCTAACCGTGCCGTTCCGCTCTCGTGACTGCAAACGCTACTTTCTGAAATTATAATCTCGCGTTGCAATCTCGCGTCCTGGTTACGATGATCGTTCAAACAGAGAAGAAGGAAACGTTTCGCTCGCTACGTGACAACGATAAGTTAATGAAGTTCGACAACATTTTCAGCAGGGGAAAATTCTCGCGGTTGAATATTTTATCCATAAAGCTCGATGTTATTTTTAGAGGCGTCGTCGACGCAAAGGGATTACCGTTACTTTCTGTAACGTAACTTTGTTTCACGTTTTCACTCCGTCGCCCGTGAAATCGTATTCAACTCGCTAAAAATTGTTGTTCCACCGGACTCTAATTAGTTTCCCGTTCAGTTTGTATTTTACGCTTCTTGAATCATTGCGATTAATTACAGACAGAAACAGAACGACGAATCCTCCAATCGTGGAATGTTTTCTCTTGCGCAAACATGAAAGAATTGCGTTTATCTTTATCGAAAGTTTCGATAAATATTGATACAGTTTGGTAAACACAGATACGCGATATTTTCAGATATCTAATGCATTGCATTGTTCTGAATATTTCGATATTTATTTAATGTTCGAAAATATTAGAATTACAATTAGCAGTTCCAAAAGAGATTCGAAAGTCTGAACCCTTTGTCGTTTGAACAACGTTTAACATTTTCATACCCAGTACAAATTACTTTTAAAAGCAATTTCATAATTTGCATAAATTTTCATATGTTTCTGAATAAAAAAGCATCTACATCAACATGTTTCTGTCAAATTAACATGTAACATAAAAGAACATATTTTACACGTGAAAACTGAAAAATTTCAAATAGAATGTCAAGTCCGCCTTGATAAAGGACCATAAAATATTAACGAACGCAATAATGGGTGTATAATTATTTTCTATTTTAAAATAGCAATAACACCTTACACGACTTTCTCGCCGACTAAATAAATCAGAAATTCATTTAGTCGAACAGGAGCGTTTCCTAGAAATCCAGTCATCGAAAAAACAGTATTAAAACGTGAAACTTCGAGTTCAACTTCACACGCTCCGACGTAAAATCTAACACGAACGAAAAAGTAACAGATCGCAAGCAAACTTTTCTAACGAACGCGCCCGGTCGACGGAAATCCCGAGCCAGGTTTGGAAGTGTGCCGAATCGTGCTCGGCCGGCTAAAGGTCGGTTTGTTGTTCACGGAAAAGAGTAGCCGAGGAAAATCGGTGCGCAGCCAGAGATTTATACGTTCTCGCCGGTCGTGTCGTGCGTCAGAACTCCGGGCCAGAATGCTCCGCTCTACGTAACTAGATCGATAGTCTCGGATTCCGCTCGTTAGAGACGGAGAGCCAGAGTCCGCGCGTCGTCGTGTCATTGCGGGATGCACGTACAGCGACCAGGATCAGAGTCAAACCTTCGTCACGGCACAGACAAAGACGGAGAAAGGAGCTAGAGGCGACGAACAGGATGGCGGCGACGTCGCTAGATAGGGATGAAGGAGAGCTAACACGGTTGAAAGTGGGATGGGCCTCTGGGATCGGAGCCAACTATTGCCATTATGTGCGGACCGAACCTGCATTATGTCCGTCGACTACGGTGCATACCAGATATCCTTGAAACGAGCTGTAGCTACAGTTGCTGACGCCTCCAGGAAGCCGGTGCAGCGGAGGTCGGCCATATTTGCGCCCAACGAATAGCAAACTTACAACGGCGAAACGCGCAAGGAATTCGAATGATACGTTCGACTGAATCTTCTTTTTCGCTCGCCTTTCTACCGAGGTTTTGGATAGAAGGAACGCGAGAAGACCGAGTCGTTAGTCAAAATTAGGTTCCCTGATACTTTGGAATCTATGAACCGGTTCCTCCATGGAAATACCGTACTCGGCGTACGCGTCTCTCGTACGGGCCGTTTTGCTCAGCCGAATATTAAATGTCCCGTGTAATATCCGTGCTCGTAGAATTCAAATTGGCCTCATTCCCTCCTTCGGAACATATGGCGAAGTAGTCGGGTGAGCAGATTAAAGGGTACGCGGGTAACCTTGGCCCTTTATCGACCAGGAAAAGGGACCAAGTACCTACGTAGGGAGTAGATGGTTTCAGCTAGAAAACGTTCTGGAACGTATGGTACTCGGTGTCGATGAAAATTTGCCGGGGCATGTAATAATAGCGAATAGCGAGACGAATAATCTTTGTTGGCATTACGCACACGGCGAACCGATGGAAGGGCCGGAGGCAGCACGTATTCCGCCGGAAAGCGAGAAATGGATCCGGTCCAGCGTGATTTTGATGGATGCGAGGCCGGACAGGGTTAGTGGTCCATAAAAGGCTCGCCATTTGTAAAGATCAAGGAGCCAGATCTACCCACAGATGTCTACAGTTCTATAATTAATATCGTTCCGCGTTTGTTTTTGTTGCAAAATTCGTTGGCCTGTTCGCTCAGAGCAAACTTTGCTCGATCTCTGCCTTTAGCAATCGTTATGTCCGACTGTGGATACATAGTCAGTGCGGACATAGTCTTTGCGATGTTACAACGATAACGGAAGAAAAAGTTACGAACAGAATATCTCTTTCCAATACAGGTCGTGATCATCGAATTAGAATTACACTACTGACAATCTGACCAAATTTAACGCTATCCGAAATCATCATATTACGAGTAGTTTGAGAAAATACTAATTGCAAGACTACACGGATACTGGTTGTAATAAATATTACAGCAGGAAACGTAAATTGCTAATATTAAAGAGTTCACTCGCGTCATTTAATCTTTCTAAGAGAAAAGGAAAAAATGTTGCGAATTTAAAATGACCCTAATTCAATGACTACTGACTGTAAATACGAACTGTAAGAAGAGTAACGTAATAAGTTCTTTACTAACTTCGTTGCCACTCAATTCCCAGTCTGAACGATTTCTGCGTAAATTCTATTTCTTCCTTCGAGCAAGAAATAGGAAAATTTCTATTCGAAAATAAATTATCGGCGGAGGCTCGATACGTTGAATGATTTTTATAGGATTGAACGATCGGCTGTAGGAAAGGAGGGCAATAAGTCGAGCACGGAAGTCCGACTGAAGCCGGATTCCCGAGACTTCAAAGTTGACGCTGCAATTGTCAGCCAACGTCGTGACGCTACCTACCCTTTTGCCTCACCCTCGTCGTTCCAGCCTTTAAATATGCTTCGAATCTGGAGCCGTCGCCCGTAGAATCCTCGACGTCTCCGCGAGACACTCCGGAGGCATTCGACTTTAATGATTCGTCGATTTCTCCGCTTTCTTTCGAGATACGATCGATCGTTGCCAGTAGCCTGGAAACCCGGGAGGAAACCGAACCAGGAGCATTCTTGCCTGCTCTTCTGGAAATAGTTCCTGGGTGCTTCCGCGTGGAAACTTACTGCCGAGCTTCCTTAATAACGTAGCTTTCGCGGAGGTCGGATTTCCGACTATTCCGAACGTCGAGATTCATCTGTTCTGCGATTGATTACAGTTTTTAATATCTCCCTACCGACTTTTAATTTTCAAGATCATGTGATATTACAATGTGTATAACAGCCATCAGAGGTAAGTTTCTCAAGAGCGTTTCGATATTTGTTCCAGAATAGCGAATAAAATACAAATAGTTTGTATAGTTTGAAGTGTTTGAAAATTTTGAATAGAATACAGTTAAAAGAGATGGAAAGAATTTCTTTGGAGAATGCAAATACGATGTAAATACGATGTAAAGAAATTCATGAAAATTCGATGGCACAGTGACAGGAATTTCCGAGTGTGACATGGATCAGATTCAAGGAAATTAAAGGGACGGTGGTCCAACCTATTCTTTTCACGCAGAAAAAAATGGACGTCATCTCGTTTCGAAATATCGGATAACCTAATGTATCTCTCTGCATTTGTATCGATATTCCGAACTTCGCTACGTGCTGTCATTTTCGTAAAAGTTCATCCGGCTGTATTATTGCCAACAATAATAAGGCGTGACATCCAACATACTGTTACGCTATTGGTAATAAACTATCCACAGGCGTAATATGATAGTAACAAACAAAGTACAAGCGTATCATATAATTTCTTAAATGTATGAAAAACATAAGCAAAAAGGTATCAAAGATTTGATAATCCGAATAAACGAAATTTCGAAAGTGAAAGTATAATATAAATCATATAGTTTGGCAATGTATAACGTAGAATTATCGAAAGTCAAAATTCGTTAAAACTCTCAAAGGACCACGATTTCAGTTATTCTTTAATATAGAAACGACAAACGCAAAGTTGGCAGACGCGTATTTCCACGCATTTCTGTACGTATAAAATAAAGCATACATGGAAACTCGACTATCTAAAATGGGAATATTCTCGGTACGTATCAATGAACACGGTACTGAACGTAAAATATGAAAGTAGCCGCGGAAGTGACTTTTGTCCCGCGGCCACAAATCAATTCTATCGAAACAGGAGTATTGAAATATCGGAGTGGATGCGTTCGAGAATACTGCCGGTGGAGGTAGTCGAAAACGATTACGCGAGCACCGAGTGCACGAATTCAAGCCGATTATCGGCAGCTGCAGAAGAGAAAATGGCGTAGTGTCGTTTCATCTGCGCTTCGCTGTGTCGAAATATCGGGTAATAATGAGCTTCCGCATCC
Organism: Bombus affinis; assembly: GCF_024516045.1. NCBI lineage: Eukaryota > Metazoa > Arthropoda > Insecta > Hymenoptera > Apidae > Bombus > Bombus affinis. Next base: position 15,231,507 of record NC_066350.1, read on the forward strand.
GGTGATTGCCGCGTAACAGGAACCCGATACGCTGTTTTTGGGGGAAAATCGCGACCAGGTTCCCGGCTCGTTTAAAGTGCATCAATTATTCATTGACCGCTACGCGTCGCGTATTCGCAAATCTGTTTTTGAGTTAAATAATGGTACAAATAATATTCAAGCAGTCCCGCGTTGTATTACACATCCCACTTCTCTCCTTCCTTTTCTTCGTTTAATTCAACGCTTTAATGATATTTAGCAACAAAAATTGATGGAAAATTCATGGGAACTTATAAGGATCGTTTAAGCCATAATCGTCATTATCGTTGAATCGTTCTGGTATCGTTGAAGGTCGTTGTTGATTTATTTACCATTTATTTTCAACGTTTATCGTGATTTTAGAGTACTATATATTACGGAATTATTTACTGCTAAACGATATAAATGATTTTTGATTGATTATCTTCCATCAGGGTACAGAGAAGTTTCCAAGCTTTTAATGTAAATTAAAATATCGACGATCATAAAATATTCACGCTACAAGCGTAGCACCATTTTCCTCGACAAGTTTCATCTAATTTTTAACACTTTTATCTAGTTTTATCTTACGTAGTGAAAATCTTCAGATTCTCTTACTTCCCCAGTCACCTTCAGACCTTCTAGGCGCGAGCGGTAATCAAAGGTGAAATTAAACAGCAACGTCTAAGAAGACGAAACTATTGGCGTACCACGGCGTTGTTCTTTAATAATTCAATCTAATGCAGCGTACTTGCTGAAAGACCACTCCTCGTCAACGTCGTATATCGTTCCGTTGAAATATTCAGGAAATACTTGACTAACGAATGCAACGTTCGAATATTCTTGCACCCCGGGTAAGACGGCGCGCTAATGTACAAAGTGAGCTATTAATTAATGTGTTAAATACAGTGCGTGAAAATTAAGAAAAATAACTAAACAGCAAGAAAAGACAAGAAGAGGAATAGGTCGAGATGTCCTCCAGTAAATTGTCTTCCCGATTGCAGACAGTTACTGTCGTTGAAATGCCTTGATCAAGGAACCTCTTAATAATGACGAAACATTTTAAGACAGAGCAAGGAATGGAGCGTTTTACTCAGGAATTGCGAATTAGAGGTCGCGAACTAAACAGAGCAATTGTTCAAAGCAAAGATACTAACTACCTGAAGCAAAGAACTACTTAAACCGTCAGAGGTATTATCGCATTAGAGGATCTGTTGTTCAGTGAAAATGACAAAGGTACAACGTTTAATAGCGTTCTTTTCTATTTTGTGAAAATGAAACATCGCAATCGAATATTTATCTCCTATTCGTATTGAATACTTTTGCCTTGCAACACGTTTGGTGATTCACGCCATATGGATATAAATAGTGCGTGAAAATGTTCATTTAATAAACATCAGAATTGTCGAGCTTGACTGATAGAAAAACGAATGGATGAATTTGTAATAGAAAAATGTATTGAAATAAATAAAGGTATAAGTATAATATATGCTGATCCAGATCCTCACTTTTGTAGTGTTACAATACAATAGAAGCGATGGGGAGCACGTTCGTATATTCATAGCAAAGGATATTACCAAAAAAGTTAACCTTGTAGCTCTAGCTAAAAGCTACAAGAAACAGCAATAGAAATCTACTTATAGCTCCTTCGTTTTTAGACCTTGTATCCTAAAACAAAATTTATATTCAAGGGCACAATAACATGGACCTTTCCTTATTTAGAATATTTTTTTTCACTAAATTCTATTCTCTCTGTAACAGCGGCCTCCAGGTCACGGATATACAAAAGTAAATTGAAGTAGCTATACAAAAGTAAATCTTGAAGTAACTACTTCAACAAGAATCACATTTTTAAGCTAGAGAAGATACATGTTCAAAATTGAAATTTGATATATCATAGGAATAATGGTAAAATTCGCTGTGATGTTAAAAATTATTTTAACAGCGATTATACTCCACTGTTTTCCCTGTCACGGGACAAAATACTAAAGCCACGTGTCTACGTTTGCCTCCGCGGAATATGTACTACGTGCATACATGCAATGGCGAGTCTCGACATCGACACACGAAACACCGTAACGGCATTTCCATTTGGCGAGAGACATCGTCGCCTTGCCGTGTCTTTTGTCTCGTCGCTGAGGGAAGCACAAAAAGGCGCGACTTTGAGCACGCCGAACGCATTCTTGAAACATTGTTTTGACGAACAAACGTTTGCCGCGGGAATACCTAGAATAGGAAGCTGTCGGAAAATAAATAAGCAACGGTGGCGTGCAGCGTAGGCGCGACGAAAAAGGGAGGCTTGTAGAAAACGTCTTTGGAAAAACGTGACGACATCGACGGGGATGTCGTAAATAAACACGACATCGGAAGTTCTCGTCGCAGCTCCGACCGAAACACGAGAGCACGGCGGATTTGAAGAGCGTTCAAACACAGCCGCGCGATTGAAGTTCGGCGCCAGGTCGACGTATCAGAAAACTTCTTCGTTAGTTCGTCACCTCCCTCTTCCATCGCTGTTTCCCCACCATGACATGAATTATTAAAAGGCTGTTCGCTCGTAACGATCCACTTGTCAGGCTTGAAACGTTGCCCCGAGGTTACTGTAGTTTTGGACAAGGCTACGTGAGACGAGAATTGATTCATACATTATGGGCAAATAACCGGCGAATTTACGATTCTCGAGAATTCGTTCTGGGGTATTAATACCGTAGCTCGGCTCGTATGAACTTCTCCAATGTGAATAATAAGCAAGTTGGCGGTAATATCGTCGAAGTTGATTTATTTTCCCGATGAAATTCACGTATTTGAACCAATTCCAACAAACTGATCGAAATTTTTAACGAATGCGGTCATAGCAATACAATAGTAAATAGATACCACTGTGAAATGCCTGAAAATTTCCTACGTAAACTTCATCTATTTTTAAATAACAAATTGGAAAATTCAGATTTTCAGTTCGTAATTTTTTTTAGAGGAAAAACGTAACACACGTACTTTCCATGTTTGTATCGACCCTCTGCAATTCCAGTATTATTATAATTATAGAGAACAAGGAATGAGATGTTAACAGACCAGGCACACGGCTTACAACCATAAACAATAAATTCAGAGGAAAATATACGCTCCATAAAACTGTTTCGAGTAGCACTTTATCCCGTTACCATATCCATCGAGGCTCGAAGCTATCCAAAATGTCGAGTTCTTTTGAAATAAATTTTTCGAGGGTCCCTTGTTTTTTCCCGCGCATTGAAACACCGCGGCATACGTATTTTTTTTTATTTGCGGTGCGTAGCCGCGGAACAGACAAACGATTTCCACGAGAGCGGTTCGTGTCTCGGCCGTCTTGAGGCCATATATTCGATAGCGTTGTTAGTCACTTCGATGGCTCATAAACCTGACAAATCGTTTCCACTTACAGTTACTTAACTATCTATGCGTAGAGGCATGAGAGACTCGCCGACCATTGCTTTAGTCCAACTACAGTATCGTTTGCGAATTTTTGTCGTATAAAACTCAATTTCTGCAGAAATAATTTTATTATGCGGTATATCAAATCTATCATGATAAAGACTTTTTGTGATAAAGCAAAACCAGGGCAAAAGTTGAGTTGTTTATAGTCTTCCATAATTTGTTTAAATTAAAGAATAACTTACGATATTTTAACGTGAAAATATTTTATGAACATTTATAGAGGTAGGAAAATTCGTTGGATTACAGAAGCGATATAACTTCCAGTTTTACGAAAACTTTACTGTATGACATCCCACTCGACATAATTTTCTATTACAGCATTTTTCTTGTTTCCTATGAGACTGCACAGAGAATCGTAGAATTCTCAGACGATGTGAGCCCATTTCCAGCGATCAACAAAGTCAAACACGGCCGAGATCTTGCGAAATGACGATGAATACGAAGGTAAACCCTGACGAGATTAGGCACAATCGATTGGACTATCCTGTTTCGCCTGTAAGATATAAAACAATAGCAGAGCAATCTGGCCGAGTCTTCTGCGAAAACCGGTAAACGTTTCGTATTCTTTTCCAACAATTCCGCGATTTTAATTCTGTCGAGATATCGTTGTTCTGCACTAAATGCTTCGTTTGTTTCGGCTAGGTTGGAAAACGCTAAGAAAGGATTGCATTTATGCACTCTGTTTTAGTCCATTCCGTTAGGAAGTCGTGCTATAAGGTAAAAGAAGATAGCAACTACTTCGCCAGCCATAATGGATAATTTTAAAGAGCAGCTTTGCTCCCTTTTCTACCTCTGACGTTGAAATTCGAGCAACCATGTCAAAGACCAGTTTGCGTCATGATAACATTAGGTATCGGTTTACAAAAGTGTACTGCCGCTGAAATCTAATACTTGTATTAAAAATAAAGAATCTCGGATTATGTATATTTCTATCAACGTAACGAGATTCCATTCTTTTATTTCAGTTTCTACGCGTCTATTCCGTATACACAAAAATTTAGGTTTTCATAGCGAAAAACGATGAATTGTATGTTACAGCTTCCGCCTGCGGGGAAGTTTCTGTATTTTCTTCTATAAAAATCTCTTTAAGGACAAGTCTCTATAAGAGTGGAAGGTATATAGATATAGCATCTACTTCCCTTTAAGATCTATGACAGATCTTATGAATTGACACATCCACAATAAAGGTAGAGTAACGCTCAAACCATCCACTACGTTCGCTAAAAAGCCATAAAAACTATCTACCATATTAACAGCCCTATCTACGAGCTATATCTATCGATGGATGATATTGAATGATATTTCAAATATATTGTCCCTCTTCTTGCAATTCAAATTTTAGCAGTGAAATAATTTAAGACCACTTTAAGGCCGATAATGGAACAGAAATCGAATCCCCAAAATATCCGTCTAACCCCAGCGTGCTTCACATCTCATGAATCCTTCCAACCCACTCAAATATTTGAACCACCACTTCCTAACGTAAACCTAACAGTTGATCGTTCAAACTTCTTGCAAACACTCTTAATTACAAGTCTGGAACACGGTTCGCCGCGTGCATTGTCATCCTAACATCGACATCCCAGCGATCTCCGATTTCACCGCGGTGGCAAAGCGAAAATTTATTTGGCTTGAATTTTCCACTTTACCAGGCTGACGATCACGGAGAAACGCGGCGCGTGCTGATGGCCCCCTTAATAATCCTAGTATCACTCCTCATTATCTCAGCCAGAGGCCAAGAACGAAACCCATTACGTCTCCGACCAACGGGCTTACATTCTCTGTCTCCGTCTTCCATTTTGCCACACAGTTTGTCTAGCTACCTTCCTTTCGAGGCAGTCGCAATATCAGCCCGGTAACGCGTGGCAATGCAATACCGCGACTTATGCATGAACGATGCTAACGTTCGCGAAACGACGTCTCCTAAACAGCCGACGAGATCATCCACAGCCCGATTATTACAATAAAACCGAAAATAAAGAAAAGAAACCACGACCGCGACGTTTCTTCGACTCCGTTAAAAGTCGAAGGGTAAAATGAACGCGCAGGGTAAACCTAACCCCAAGTAGCGTGAAATTTTTCGTATTTTTCAACGTTCCCCTATCGACGATTTTTACGTAACTGTGACTGCATCGTCGTCACTTTAACACTTTAATAGCCGGCCTGTTATTCGAACAATTTCGCCTAGTCGGTCGAGCGCAGGATTTTTCCATCCCTCGTCTCCGATAGAGAATACAACGCGTTTCTGCGATAATGGAAATGCAAAGCGAGATTGCCAATCAAAATTCTTCCGAGTACGTGTGCTTCCGGCGATTTTTAGAGTATATCACCTTTAACTGGCTTGCTGGCTGGCTTTTGAGTAAGTTGTTATGGTTGAGGGAGCATAGTTCTTGGCCGTCAGGATGCACGTAGATATACTCGTGAGCATGAAACTGAGTAAAATGCTTTTTATCAGATAATGCGCGTTGTAATTTTTCTTTATACAATACTAATGGAAATTTACTTATTATACTTACTAACGCTCGAAAGCCACAGACAGAACGATACCGTCCATTTCTTTCTTCCAGCTTTCTATCCAAATTTCATATTTAGGATAATTTAGAAGGATGTGAGAATAATTTTATGCGCTTCATACACGATCACTATAATTCAAGATTTACGACCGGCCATCCAATTACCCACGCGGTTCTATAAATCTCACCATCGAATGATTTAGTGACCTAAGCATATTCCTCGGAGAAGTTCTGGACTTCCTAAAAGCTCGCTCGAATCGAGACTTCCACGGGTTCTCGTATCATTCACATTAAAAATATGGAGCCGCTCTCGGAAAACTCGTAGTCTATCATTCATGTTACAAACGGACCACGCTAGTCCATCGTCGTTTTCCACTGATCCTCCTACAATAGCGAAACACAAGCGGATAATCCAATTGTCCACGCGCGGACACGATTTCATGAAACGCAACGTCTGAACACGCTCTTACGATAAGACAAGCTGCTTTGTTTCGTGATTCCGAGCAAGAACGTTATTTCCGGCTTGCACACGCACACTCCGAGGAAACCAGGAACACGAGTAATCCAGTGGAATCGTGTATCGCGAGGATTAAGTCTCGAGAGTACGAAACTAAGACGAGTAGATTCAATGACGAAGTCGTCTTTAGTGGCGTCTGTGTTTGATCACAGATTTGATCGTGGTATTAGTGAAACTAATAACTGTTCTTCAGGATAGCTTTAATAGATATTGCTCGATTTCGTTACTGAAAATAGGATAATTCTTCTCCATGATTTCTGTTTCATTTTTAAAAAATCAGATCCTACCTTTAATCATCGTATCGGTGAATTTATCTGTTTAAACGACGAGCACAGTAATTAATCCAATTGAGTTGAAAAAGAATTATTTACCTCGGAGGTTAGAAATCTCATAAGAAAATAGTTTTTTCGTTACCTTCTTCTCGAAAGCTTAAATTATCGAAGAAGAAAGGAAGGTAGCAGGAAGAATCGCGCAGCAGAGAGTTTTCAGAGCACCTTCCGAACTTCCCATGGAAAGATCTTTCCAAACAAGCACTATATCACCAAGGTCGTGATGGGACGAGGAACGAGGGTAAGTCCAGCTTTTCTTTCGCCATTCTTTCCGGCTCAGGGTTTTAGCGAGACCTCTTGAAGGGAAACGGTGCCATTTTTAACGCCTCTAATTAATCGTGCCACAAAAGGCCGGCGAAAAAAGAAAGACCGTTCATTCACGCTCCTTTTTTCTTTCTTTCTTTTTCCTTCTTCCTATCGTCGTCTCTTCCAGAGGTGAAAATTCAACTAAGACGAACGCATACACCGAACGCCACCGAGGTCAAAGGAATTTCCTCTCGAGGAAGAAATGGTTTAATGCGCGCAAACGATTTGCCCTTTCTCTTTAATTTGCGCGCGTATTAAGAAAACACGTCGATCCACTCTGTCCACGGTCTATCTAACGCGACTCGTTTTTCTTTCAGCTTCTCGCCCACGAAACGACTACGAACACTCGCTAACACTCTGACGTACTTTTCACCCGGGATAGTTTTAACAAGCTGAAACTTCACCCTTTATTCGATGACGTTGAAAGAAAGGAAGGACGAGGGAATAAATGGCCGTGAGAGAAAAAAAGAACGATGATGAGAAAGAGGTTGGAAAAAGACGCGGTGCGTGCAGAAAAGAGGGAAGGAAGGGAGAGGAAGGAATGGTAAGAGAAGTAAAAGAGGATATAGGGGCCTTAGTTAGCGAGGTACGGGAACTTTCTAGGGCACCAAGGAAGGTTAAAAGGAAGTTTAGTGAGACGGAACTTTTAATCTTTTCCGGAGATAGTCATCGAATCGTCCGTATTCTTTATAATGGCTAAGTCCCTCATTTTCCATCTTAATATTTCTTCGTATATCTAGACAACGATCGAAACGACGAGCTTGAGTTATCTCGTCATTCTTCTTCCGTCACCAATGCTCGTAATCTATTCGCTTTATCCGTCGTTACGATCCATCGACGTTAACGCCTTAATGGACCAGACACCGTCAGCTTACTTTGACCGATTTCGAAGCGAGGATTAATCGACATCCTCGAGTTTCTTCGCGCAAAAAGGTCTCTTTGTGCGCGGGGAAGCTTTCAAGATTTCATTGTTAGCTATTCCGTTTGCCGCCACTGTGATGTTAACCCATCGATTCCAATAGAAACATCCGTATAACGTTCGCGAAAAGAGACTTTTAATATGTTTAATAGAGGATAGGTAGCGTAAACTTAAATCTGCGTTAGCGTTTTCAGTTTTTGATTTTTGCTCTTTACTTCCTACGGAAAGTACGCGAGGATACTACGTACCGAAAATACGTAGCGATAGTTTTTAAAAAGAGGGACGGCAGAAAGTCATTGAGTCACAGCATTCGCGCCCTTTTTCTCTCGCCTAGTTTCCTCCTATTCTCTCTATTTTTTACCGGACTCGGCGTCGTAATGGAGTCAATAGAATATTTTGTAATTAAAATCGCGAGGGCAAGAGTAATGAATAAGTGCGCGAGACCTTTTTACGCGGAGTTAAATTTAGCCGAGCGAGAAACAGCGGCGGAAAGTTAACCGGGTCAACAGTTCGCTCCTTTTCTGAAATCGTGTTAAAAAATTCATCGCCGAACGCGGCCATGGCTTGAAAAGCTTTGTAATTTGGCTTCCTAAATCAACTTATTTTAAAGCTTTTCGACGGGTACCAGGTTGTACACGGGAGACTCTGTTTTAAGCCATTCGAAGTATTAACAACCGTAATCCGGATTAATAAAAAATTACTATAATTATAATAAATCCAGCGAAAGCACTTGCGCGCGATACGGAATCCTATGATTTCGTGGATTTGGCGATTCTGGTAATCAGAAGGTGGCGGTTGATTTTAAGGAGAAAGAAATCAGAGGGGAAACTCGCATAAATTAGCTGCGACGAATCTCACCGTTTCCGGAGCCCAATAATTGGCTTAGCTGGGGACTTTCGGTTAGACAATAGGACGAGAGAAAAGGAGAGAATGGGGGAGAAGCAGCCGGATTCCTCGCTGTGAAAGTTCAACGTCGTCGCAAGCTCATTCGCATTCATTGGTTTCCAATTAATTTCCACAAAGCGGCCGAGTTATGAAGCACCTAATTGTGGCCTGGTCGATCGAGATCCCAGATGTTACGTGGCAACTTGCCTCCCGCCCAGTATTTGTTCGATCAAAAAAGTTAGCCTTTCTTCGAAATAAGTCGGTCTGTGAATTCAGTGTGGCAGCTGCAGGTACCGGATATTGAGTGAAAAGTTTCAACTTTCAAGTAACTGGATTCGGCGTTACCGAGTTGTGTTCGACTAAAAAAACTTCTATCGAATATCGATGTATTCGAAAGTTGGTTTGTAAATAGCTGCGAATGGATGTATTCAAGATATTTTCTTCTTGCGTGGTTTCCGTCCGTCACAGTTCCAATTCTAGTGACAATATACGATCCTGAATCATTCTTAAATAATAATAACCGGGTTACTCTATGGAAAAGTTGCGAAGGAAACATTTTGCTTTAAAAGGACCAATGTCGCGATACACGTGATCGTCGAAGAGGAACAAATAATCTAAATCGATTCTAATCCTAAATTATTCTACCAGAAAACCAAATCCTCCCAAAACATTACCACTTCAACCCCCTAAACTCCCTTAACACCGCTTTCTCGATTCTACCCAATGGACCACCGCTAAGCCCCTTCGGAGAAAACCAAGAAACTTCCGCAGTTGCGATTTTCGTGCAAACCGAAGGAACCCATCGCGTTCGACGGTCGAAATTGTAGACCTACATCCGTAGACCGATATATATTTCCACGAGGATGGTTCCGTTTCACCTGCATTTTGCACGGTAGTCCTTCCCTTGCACAATATCGAGGGATTAACCGACATTATATCGAGTTTCCAAGTTGATCGAGCGGATCCTTTAGGCTCCCAGGGAGGCGTATAACAGGAACCATACGTTCGGGATGTTTCGCGCATATTGACCATCAGAAATTGCTACCGCTTTGTTTGAGCAGATGTTGCGAACATAATATGAGCCCGGGTTCTCGAGTGTTTCTACTCGCGGTGGCCCGCAGCGCCATCGTTTCCGATGCACGTACCAACTTACTAGCCTCGTACGAGTCTGGAAACATCGGAGACACAGTTCCAGCAAGGAAAACGGAAGGAAAGGAGGTCGAGAACTGTAGAAACGCGTTCTTATTGGGGCAAATAAGCATACGAAGTGCTCCTTGAATGTCAATTTCGACAACTTTTGAAAGAGCGTATATCTACGGAGTTTTCCTGGTTTATAAAATACTATCGCAATCGTTTTTATATTGTCATTTTTTAACGAGCGAAATATATTGGTTTGTTTGGAAAAGTAGAGTTTTTGATATGCATTCTATCGTAATACATAAGTACCAAATACTTTTAATTGGATACCGTCGAAACATCGAAATCTAGCCACGAATTTTCCGCACAATTTAATGGAAGAATTGTATTCTTAAACTTACGAAACATAGGATGATTTAAATATGCTTACAAATATTTTTCAGTGCTTGTTAAGGCAACTGAAAGTGGAACAAATAGAAGATGAGGGAAATTTGTGCCGTATAGTAATTAGGTAACGTCATAATGGAATATAAAATTTCAAAACGTCGATATTCCTCGATATCTCTATAATGATCTTGCAACGAAAATCTGATTTCGATAAGAGAGGAGTTTCGATAAGAGGTAAAATTGCAGCATATTCACGGCGTGGTACAGTGTGGAGCTCGCGGAGGTGAAATACCGGTTTTAGCGAGTCAAGAGATTTTCCGACTGAAAGGCACGCGTGCTCACGAAGAAGACACGTCAGTAAAAGCGAGCACGGATTTGCCGGTGAGAAGAAAACTCGTTTCGTTTAGAGAGTTGGACGAAACGAGAAGAGTCAACCGGAAGACATTCTGCCGAGCTGTGAAATATTTCATCGTCGCGTTTCGTGATATTCCTCGGTTCTCGTGATTAATGTCAATCAAATTATTAGATTAACTGCAGTAATATGAAATACCAGAATGGAAAGGAGAAATTCTCCAAATGGAAAATCTCGTCTAATTTTCTTTCAAGATTTATTGCGCTAAAAAAAATATTTCACTTGGAAATTATAAATCTCGATTTGAACCATAGTACATTTATTTTTCAGCAGCTACTGTTTAATTTCCAATCCTTTTAAAGAGTTTTCATTTTTAAATTCTTTTTAGCAATTATAGGAAGAGTAGCACCGGAAAATTTAATTCTTCGAACGTGTACATCGATTGATTTCATTTCAAAACGTAGCAACATCCTACTAACGCGAGTGGAGTACAAGTGAAACTCAAATTGAGGGAATAGCGTTACGCTGCCAGAGTTTCGATTAAAGCGAACTGACGCGTGTGTTTACGAACAGACCGCGTAAACTGCCATGTGAATAAAATATCACGAGTTGCAATAACGAATAAACCAATAATGGTCGACCCATAGATAGTCCTGGAAGGGTGAAGAAATCTACGTTGACGAGAATATCCACTGGATCACTTGAAACGAGAAGAGAAAACAGAATGATCGGCCCGAAACTCTATTTCGTGGTTTCGCGTGCGAATAGCAAACGAAAAAGTTCATGGAAACGCGACCAGTCGACCTAACTGGCAGCTGGACACCGCTACAACGGCCGTTTCGCCGCGGTAAACACATTTTTCTCTCGTCAAAGTTGCCTGGTGGCTGATGGAAACCGAACCGACCAGCTGAATTGGGGAATCGATTGAAAATAGCGACGTACCCGCGACATCGATTTCACTGGATGCTCGTCGAGCTCGTATCGAATCGGTCGTGCTGAGTGAAACAACGTGTTTCAAACGTAAAATATTTTCACGATTATGTTCCATGGTTTTATTTATGCCTGTTGAATGAAAAATAGTACTATAAACGTATCAAATTTTGAAGTAATTGAATCAATTATAAGAAAATCATTTTCACAACCTTAACATCTTTTTAATGAAATAATTTCGGAATGTCTTTACTTACATGACAGTGCTATGTAAAAATGCCAACAATAAAGGATATATGAACAGTTGTATGCATTGCCATAATTTCTATTAGAAAAATAAATTGTCACTGAATTACATGTGATTATGATATATAAAGTAAACAGTTCTTTTCTTCGAATAGATTAATAAGCGGCAAAAACGAAACAACCTCGTGACATGGCTTGATAATTCGATTGTTCGAGTTTCGCGGCAAACGGCCGATAAAATTATTCAATCAATCTCTGTTAACGACTCTTCGTCCACACGGATTTGTCGCGCGCTACTAACGTAAAGATTAATGTCTGGTTTCGAAAAATCGATATTCAATTATCGGTAACTCGTAGCTGGTTGCAATCCAGCTTCGTCTAGATATTTTAAAAAATCATTGACGTGTCTATGTCCGACGCATTCCGTTCCCCGGTTCAAGTTTCGACACAGTGTATTTCGCGTTTATAATTATCGTTACGAGATTATGCTTAGTATATAAACGTTCCCAATATTATTTATCCGGCAGTTGCTTCATTTTTTAACGATCTGTAATCGCAGTACATCGACGTGTCACGAACACTCGTTCAACCGACACGTCGTGTTCTCTTAGCGAAGTTTGGAGACGACTTCTTCGTGTGATTGTTGTACAATTCTCCTGCCACCGTGCTGTCGAGCTTCAGCGATTCGAAGCGAACCGCATCTTTCATGTCCCATCAAATTCAGGGCGTAAGTTTCTGCGAATGAAAATTCTCCTTGGGAATTGTTTACCTTGTTTGAAGATTGTTCGACCAACTGTCAACTCGGAATACTGTTGCATAGTAAGTTAGAAATTGAAATCCACATCGTCTTACTTTATTCCGATTATTCGTATTATAATTCGCGTCTTCGCTCTTCTCCAACCTTGTGTACTTCGACAAGTACTTATGAAACTATAAACGAACCATAAACTCCGTGCTGGCAAGAGAATATTATGGGTTATATTTTATATTATATCGTTAGTCGGTTAGTTCTCCGACCATGTAATAAAATGACAAAGAATTTTGAATGTACGATTATGGAAACAATTATTTCTTTGTTTGTTTATCTATACTTTTTAATTATTTTTTTATCATCACGATTGCCTGCGTTTCTGGTGTCAGGTACTTCCAGAAAATACCTGCTTTCAACTTTTCGTAAGAGATAATTATTAATCATTGCGTTACGTATGAGTGTTAGCTTACGAAAGGGTTAACCATAGAATATATCAATTACAAACAGTTGGACGAAAAACATACAAATCTGTATAAATGAGTTTCTTTTCAAGATAAGGATATGGTTACGTTGATCGTGGTCGTATTCCTATTTAAAGTGTCACGTCACGTTCTGTCGCGGTGGCATAATAAATTATTGACAGGATTCCGTGATTCTGCCGCAGAGAATTATGTATGCAAATAAGGCTGTCTTGAACGTGAGCGTCATTTCTGCGACAGGTCGAGTCACGAAAACGATTAAAAACTTGGACCAGCAACTCGGACTATAAAGTGGCAAAAACACGACCACTGATGGAAAAGTCAATCGGGGTCGGGTCGCTCGAAGGAAACTCCTAATTACCAATCGACCTCGTCCCGTCAATATTGGAAAACTGTTCGACTTAGCGAGAACCATTTTGCGCTGGCCACTTTTGTCCTATTCCAGCGAACCTTTCTCTTTTCACTTGGTTCGTGGATATTACTTTAGATGCCTTACGTTTTCGCCTCCACAATCGAGAAACACCGTTTCACCGTTACCTTTCGCACCGTTACCTTTGGCTTAAGTAATTAATCAGAACGAGAGGCGGCTAGCCTCTGTTCCATCCGCATCTGTTTTCCATCTGCGATGCCGTGAGAATGTTGCTCGATGCGTTTCGGAGGATTTTATTCGAACAATTCTACGGATTCCCCACATTGTTCGGTAGAATCTTATCTTATCATCGTATCTCAGAGGTAAACTTGTAGATTAATTACGCTTAATAAAATAGTTCAAACCTTTCGTAATATAATTACTTCCTAGCGCGAACATCTTGTCAGTAAAAATCGAACAAATTCCTAAGACACGGTGAAATGAAAACCTTTTTAGAACTCAACGGCCTGAAAGTGTAACGCAATTAGCAAATCGAATCTTTCATCGCGTACTTATTTTCCCGTATAAATATCCCTTCGCCAAGAGTCGAAGAAATTCCGTTTTAGAAAAATTTCACGAATTCTAACGGTAAAATTTATATGAAAACAGTTTCCATGGTCCTCCGGTCGATTCGAAGGCGCACGTCGTCCTCGACGCTTTCACTTCTATTTTTTATCGCTTTCACGTGGCCCGGAAAAGCTTTTTGAGGAACCAGCCATGGTTAGAAGAGCACTCAGGACTCGCTCGATAACAGATGATGGTCCCATGCGAAATTGTCCGCCGCGACACACGTTTCTATCCCTTTTCGACTGCTACGGCGAAACGCAAGTGGTCACCCACGCTGCGGTTCTTTTCTATATTTTTTCCGAATGAAAGGCAGTCTACCGGCCCCGCCAAAAGAAAGAATCGGCCGAAAGCTTTTGGAACAGGAGACACACTTCACCGTGCATGCAACGCACGCAGTAGAGCCACTTTGAACAACTATCATAGCAGACTTGCTCATAGTTCATTTCCCTCCAAAACATTGTTTATTCTACGTTTTCTTCTATTTTACCGTGTTATCAGGATACAGCTACACAAATACACAATTTGCCGTGGATAATGGTACTCCCCTTTGATGACTTTCTCGCGAAACAACCCTATTATCCCGCTATTTGAACGTAAACATACACCAAAATGAGAGGCTACATGGATACTCGTTCTCGTTGCTATTTATGTGAGAATCAAAGTGTCGATCAATCGAAATCGATGATTAATTACCGAAGTTTTGATACTGGAATAATTAAATTTGTTAAAATAACAAGTTATCGTTTCTGCAAATATCTACGATCACGATTCCTCGGCCATTTCCGATTAGAAAAAAGTTGTTAATAACAGTTCATTAGAAATCTCCTAACGTTCCTACTTCTTTTACCTAGTGGCCTGATTCCGTTTAATTAAACCTGCTTGGTCGAGGAGGATATCATCCCCGTGACCTAAAAATATCCAACTCGTGGAAAGTTCCTAGAGAGGCTGAAGTGTTTTAAGTCTCTGAGAATCGCAATTTGTGGACGAACGTGTTTATCCCGAACTGTTTTCTTTATTTTCACGCTGGCGAAGAAGACAATGCAAAAACGCGGCGCGCACTCTGAAATGGTAATAACGTGTTTCGCGGCGCGATACGCTTAAGCATTCAACTGTCCGCGAGAAACCACTTCCGGAACAAATCTGCATAATTATGCGTCTCGACTTCGGCGCGTACCTCTCCTGCTTCTCGTTAAAGGCCTTCGCAAGCACTCGAAAATTGGCTTTCCAAACGCACGATCCTTCACCCAGCTTCGTAGTCTGCTGTTGCTATCACCATCGTATATCTCGCGTTAAACGAAACACCTTTAAACCCTTGTATTAGAATATCGAATCACGTTCTCGAAGGAAGAACAGCATGCAAGAAAAATCTTCGTTTCAATTACCAAATTTTGTTTCAAGTTGTAGAATTGAATATCCTTGGTAGACTGCGAATTTTTATGAATAGGAGTACTTAGGATCATAATTGAAAAAGTAAGATCCAAATACAGATTTATTTTGCCCATTAAGAATTATAAAAAGTATTCTATTTTGAATATTTTATACAATTTTGCACATTATCTGTATTCCGTGCAATTTTTATGCCGTTAAATTTCCGATAAATGCGCGAAAATTCCACAGTCCGATCGTTAGGATCAATGTCGGTCCATGATTATTTTCAGTACCTCGTGCGTATCATCTCGGCGATTTTCTCCGAATTTTCAGTCGACATAATCTCAAAAGTAAACAGATAACGAACCTTTTGCGTGGACGTAAAATAAATGACAAGACGAGGGTTTAACGAGACGCAGCTTGACCACGTCGATAGTCGATTTATTACGAGCTCACTGGTTTGAAGATTCGAGATAACGCGCATAACGCGAAGATAAAATAACAGCTCGAACGAAATCGGAAATCCAGCGTTTTCGCCGTTGCTCGAAGGAAAATTCTCTGGGCGTTAATCCGGCGCTTTTGTTCAGCCGCTCGTAAAGGAATCCAGAAACTCGATACAACTAGAGGAAAACCGTAACGGTGAAAAAGACCCGGAACACAGAGGTTTTTTTCCACACCAGGCTCTCTGTCTCCGATAGTCTGCAACGAATCCTCTCGAGAATTTCAGATAGAAGCAAGGTGATCAAACGACGCGATCACAGAGATATTTCGAGTCGGTTTTCGCAGCGGGACAGAAGCACCGGTAACGATCCCAACTTGCACAGAAAAAAGTTATTAGTTTTAAATCCGTTTCGACTTTCGTTCGCTGTCTTTTCAGATCGATTTTCCTTTTTTTATCTCGTTCGTATTGCGAATATTGTGAACGATGATCCGGCGTTAAACAAATATCAGGTGTGATATTCGGTAAAAGCAACTGGAATATTCGATTCCAACGAAAAGGCACAGTTCTCTCTGATCTTTTTATTTCTTCCTGTATACGATTTCCGTTTTTGTTAAATTTATAAATTGATTATTTCTACATAATTTTAATTTCTCTACCTATTACTGTCTTGTCGCTATCATTTCTGCATACTTTATCGCGCTTACTAGTACTGTATGAATGCCAACAAATGATTGATATCAATCATCGTATAATACGTTATTAGGTATTAATTTATTTGCGCATTAAAGTATTCATCACGGACTATTAATTATTGGAAAAGTAATGAATAATAAGGCTTGGCTTGTGCGAATATAATTATCGAGCGAACGCGAGTTATCATGCTGATATAATTACAGATATAAAACCAATATTTGATCCGCTACTAATAGAACTCATAATTTCAAAAGTGTCATCGACTGGTCACTCGACAAATTCCGAACGATCTTTCCAATTGAATTTCTCTATCACGTCTAAGACGCAGAATCTCCGTGTATCGAAAATGTCGAGCTACGTGGAATACGGAATGAAAGATAAAGGAAAAATGATTACGACCAATGCAAAAAGTAAGAATAACGTTCTGAGAAGTCGTCATAGCGGAAGCGCTTGAGGGAAATAGGGAAACGGTCAAAGAGTTTCTCTGCCCGTCAAGAAATTTTCATTCAAGACGGTCGATCGTTAGGGAATTCTCGAGGTTGCACGAGCTTCGATATTTTCCTCTACTTCCCAAACGAAAGAGATTACCCGGCTCTTTACGAATCTCCGCCCTTTCCGACCAATTCCGGGCATTCGTTGCGCGATCTCGCGCGATCGTGCAGCAACACTGCTAGGTAAATTTGCCGAAACGATGCCCAACATCCAGATTTAGCTAGCGGGAGAAAACATTCGCATAGCCAACCTCTAAGGGCAAACTCTCCATTTAATCGTGGAATCTAAGTTTACGGAAGCATCCTCTCACGGGAGAACGAAATGGGATCGCATGGGTACCAGAAACGAGAGATATCGCGGTATTATTCGACAGAAAGAGAGAAATCCACCGGCGGAAACTATTATTTCCTCGGAAATCGCAATCGACTTTTGGTAACTCAAAGCGTCGCCGTATTTATAGTCTCCGCTGATTCGAGAATTCATCGAGAGTCTTGCGCATTTTCCCAAATGGAAAATCCTTGCTGCTTCGAGCGAGGAAAAGAAAGATAACTCGTTCATTTATGAGATATTGCGATTTTACGAGCGGAGCTCATGACGGAATCCAGCTGTTCCCAGGTTTCCCTGTAAATTCGAAAGTCGAGAGAAACAGCTTGATCACGAGCGGTGATATCGATGACTTTGGTGCGGGAAAACGCGTGCGTCCGCTCGTAAACGAGATATTGCAGCTTTCACGGCGTACTAGCCAACGGCCTACTTATCCGCGTGCATCAACAAAGTGGCTACGCGTTAAATCTCGCAACGTTTCTCCGCGTACTGCTTTGCAACATGAGCATAAATCTTGATTAAAATAGACCGATCAACTTTTTCAACGTCTACGGTTTACGGCTGTGTCGGGGCATTGCATTTAACGTTGGAACAGTTTCGCGGATAGTATGCAGTGAGACTGTTGAGATAAAAATGTTTGTCACGAGTGAGGAGATTAGGTAGTTTTAAACAAACATAAAATTTGTAAAACAGAATTGGGTATACAAAATTATACGCAGTTGGGCCACTTTAATTACGTATGACTAATGTTTCATCTACCAAAACGTGTAATTTTACATCTGATTCGCTTCTTTTATCAGATATTCTTTATTGGATATATTATCCAACGAACGAATAAACAAATTACCATCGTGTTTCTATTGTGCTTTCTCAACCTCAAGATAAAAATAATTCAATTACAGGCATCGTTTATTTTCACACGTATGCGTGTTTCGTCCTTCTAACCAAACGTTTAGCACCTCGTTTCGACTCCTCGAACCCTATCGATTTTCCGCAACAGCAATATACAGTAATGAAAAATGCCACCTTGATCGAAATAGCTTCATCGAGTGTGTATAAAACTCATCAAAGGATCATGGCTTCGAAGAGGAAGAAAAAGCGGGCAACAGGAAAAAGGAGAAAGAAAGCACGAGAGTACAGTTTCCCCGGAGGACGAACGAAATTTGCAGCGGGGCTCTGTTTACCGTAAAGATTAAGCTTCACGCGGCCGCGGAATTTCTCGTCTCTTGGAGACGATGGCGGTGCCTCCGCAAAAATCGTTTGCCGTGAGAATAAACAGGGAACTCGGGTATATCTGCGGCAGCCTCGTGAAAAGCTTAAGCAACCTTTTCTCACTGAGAGCACCGAATATTGCGAGCCACGAGGTTCCGCGTGGTCGAGGGAACAAGTAATCTCGTCTCCGACTCTTGCCTTATCGGATCGTCGTTTAGCGTAAAACGGGACGACGCGACGCCTCTTCCCGTTCCGGTTTACGACCAGCGTGGAATTAAACGGTAGACGTTGCTCGAAGATTTCGTCGAATTCATTGGTAAGCTTTTCTTTCTCGTATGATCACAGATAAAGAAACCTGTATGGTATTATAAAAACCGGATACGAAATTGAGATGTGACTCGATGTCGATGTATCGAGAATGAGCTATCGATATTATTTTTATGTGAATATTTTATAGGAGGAATTTCGACAAACATTGAGAAAAATTGAGAGGAGATTTTAATATTAGAAATTAACGAAGCTCCAACGAATTTTAAATGAGCTGAATAGCTGACTATTGGAACGTTCATTGGAACGAAATTTATATATTCTATTGGAATATTTGTTTTGCCAGAAGAATTTTACTAAAAGAATATTGTTACAGGTACCAGGAAAGAATGATCGTACTAAGAAGGAGAGCACGAAACATGATTTCGCAATCAGCGTTTATTTTAAAATTCGCCGAATTCATACTTTCTCCATATAGTAACATCTGGCACGAAACCATATCATTTTTCGTTTGCATCGATAGAAGTTAAAATAAACGGGAATAAAGGATCGCTGATCCATTAATTAACCATGATAAAAGCAAAACAGAAAAAAAAGAATTATCTTATTCGCGCAGAGCGTATTATGAGAAACGCAGCGAACGCAGCCAAGAGAGCTGATTCAAACGGTTTAATTGGCGCAACCGGAAAATTCTCGTTATCCTTCGAGTTTGATTTTTTCTCCTTTGCAGCGATCCTATAGCGTTACTTTGAATATCATATCCGGGATGGGGCTGCAATCTTGCACGTTTTATGGCGGTTATTAAAATTCAAATTCAACGATGCAAATGCACGCTAAATTAAATCAAGATGGTTGCGTGGTTCTTTTTTCTAACAAAAAAAAAACCCGAATATTTATGAATTAATCCGAGACGTGTGTGCAATGTGTGACTTTTCACTCGTATAACGAATTAACTCAAAGAAACGAACGAATGAATAATAAATTTCGCATCGAAGAAGGCCGTAATATATATACAGCATAAAAACCGAATGAAAGAATTCGAGACCCAAGATCGTCGTAAACCGAGCTATAACAAGTTTGCTTTATCTCGTGTGGCCAAAATTGAGACGTATTACCATCCTACTCCTTATCCTCTCATTTTGTCTTTCTTCTTATCTAAAACCACTGTTCCACGGTTCACTGCTTCGTATTGCGTGTTCCGCGACACGTGCAGGTATTGCTTAATTTTCACTAAACAAGTAGATTGTACGACTGTGCTTAGTATCACGCAGCAGAGATGCGATCGAACGAAGAGGTAGATAGTACCTACGTAATATGTACTAATTTGAATCTTACCTATGTTCTTGTTTCATTTGTTCGCGAAGAGTTCATTTCCTCTAAAAACTCTTCGCCAATTTTTGCCGCATTTGCATAATAAACTGAAAATTACCGAAATAAGGTAATTACCTGTAGACGAATGGACTGCAATTAGAGCGCGCAATGATCTATCGTAGCAATTGACGTTACGCGTATCGCGATTCTACGCCGAAAGCGCAGAATGCAGCTTGGAGGATGCGTGCATTCTCAACGCCACTGGATACGATGGCGCAATTCCAGAGGTTTCAAATGACATCGCGTCAGCGACGATACGATCCTCTGCAACTTGGACGAGTTGACGATCACGTGAGGTGGCCTGAAATCACGACGAACCGACGCTGGATGACGAGAAACGAGGTAGGGACGAGCCAATTGTATCGCCCGCGCCAATTCCACGAGTCCGTGACTAATTGTCCTTGCCCAGGCTGCGAGTTACCAGCCGCTATTGAACGATGACGAGCGCTTGAAATTGCGCGCCTCGACGCCGGCTGCTGACCCGACTAATTTTCTCCGTTTCTCGTTTTTCGTCGGATCGATGGATTCTCCAATAACGAAACGATTTAACGTTCACAGAGAAAGAAGAATTTCACAACGATCATTATCGATAATTTTATACATAGAACAGAATATATTTTTACGTGAAAGGGAAATTATTGAGAAACATAAATTATGCTGCAGCAAATGGAATTCTCAGTGAAAATCAAAACTTGGTCACTGTAAAATAGAATTACTCTTTTCTCTCTCACTTTCCTCTTCGAACCCATCGACATACTCATAAATGAGAAACACAACCAACAGAAAAATGAACCAACGAGCATATCACAGTCAACCAAACAGAATTCAACCAAATTTACTTAACACGCACGCAGATTTTCACCTTGAAACACGCTAATTAAAACACAATATCATATTGTACAAATAGAAATGTATGCATAACGCAAATAAAACTGCGAAGGAACGCGAAAATCTCTTGTTCCATGGAATTCTCCCCACAATGAAACGTAATTTCATGAGCATGTAGCAACAAAGTTTGCGGAATTAAACAAGAGATACAAGCATGATTTTAACCCTACGCGGGATTAACAGGTGGGATTAACGAAACGTGAACAATGGACCACGTAAATAGTTGATTGGATAATGCTAGCCGGCGATTAAGGACGATTTATTATAAGGTATAAAGCTCTTGGCAAGCTACGAGGTGGGATGAGACAAACTGTGCCCCACCTCGTATAATTGCTCGCGTTATCTGCGAGGTATTACCGTCGTGGACGCTAATTAACATCGATAAACAAATTATACTGGCGGCTTGAGCTGTGTTGCGCGGAACCTTAGCCAAACGAAAATAAGATTAATTGAATAACATAATTTCTTAATTAGTACGAAGAGAAAGAAGAGGGGCGTAGGTCGATGAGAGCGATCGTTATTACCCTCGTGGCGAGTCTACGAACAACCGGCTCGATGTTATATTTCAGAGATAATTTCACCGCTATCGGGGCTGAATGATAACAAAATTACAATGATTATCATATGGTAATGTGATTCGCCGAAGGACTGGCGCCAGTCACGTGGCAAATTACCGCGTTCTCTAATCCACGCTCTGTACCGACCTATCCACCGTATAGAGTGCACATACATATGTATGCATTATCGCTGTGTACGAAGGATGAGTTACCTGGCACAGTCATCTACATTTCCAGAACGATTAATTTCAAGCAAAATGTAAAAACTGCTTCTTGAAGAAAATTATCTGTTAGTGGAATTAATAATCTATAACAATAAGAATGCAAAATATAGTACAAAAATTTTAGATCATTCGCGTTACCGATCTTACGATAAAAATTATATATTTAAAATATGTCTCCACATATTATTATAAAGAAACGAATTTTGAGATATTTGTTTCATTGTGTAACTTGTTCGTGACTTTTCTTGATTTATAAATGTTACTGCAATTTATGCAAGTCTGATCTAATTGTTATAGAATACGTATGAGATTTATAAGAAAATAAAATCTGGAATCAATTTTGTGAGAAACTAAATAAAAAATATCAAAGATACTTTCGACGAGTACTTATATTCAAAAATTGTATCTTACCTGACGATATATTTATGCCACGAAGATAATTAATATTTTTTTAGGGAATTGCTAATTCTCGAAGATACAGTTACGATAAAATGAAATATCTATTTCGTATCTTCGTTGATTTCTGAGTGTGGAATATTCCTGTTTGATCTATGCGTCAGTACCAGGTCCTGATGACCTAAGACTCTTACACAATATATAACTGTTTATGATGTCGTAAACCAAAACGTGAAAGGCCGTTAAATGGTTCATGGCGTCTACTTGTTCAATCATGGTACGTTTACACGCGTCGCATTCGTATATTCATTTGTGCAACTATCCAAAGCGAGGAGGGTTATGTTAACAACATAGAACGTAACTTGGCAGCATTTCATTAACCAAGCAACGTCTAAGAAGTCGCTTTATCACCATTCGAGCTGAGAATAGACGCATCATAAACCGGAATTCTTGGAATACTGAATTCCTCTGGCTCCAATTTACCACGAGCAATACGTTACACTTGTATTTCGAGAATTCTGCCAGAGTTCTAGGCATTTCCCTCAGAAATACCTTGCTGGATAACCAGAATTTAGAAGAAGTTCGTTTATTCTCTTCTATTCAGGTTTAAACTCGAGAGCCATTAAATTGGATAAAGAAGAAACGAAGCGTTTGTTCTTGATAGAATTTACTTATAATTCACGCAAACAAAATTCCTACGAGTGTTTTCCAGGGTATAAAATAGACAATTGGTATTACGCTATGTCGGTTTGAAAGCTCAACGAGAAATCGTCGACGAATTAGAAGCGCGAAGCAACGCGGACGAAATCTTCCACTAGCAATGAAAGTTGTTAATTCCAGTTTAAGAAGCAAGGCAAGCTTTGACGCGGTCGGACTTCGTCGTGGTTCCCTAATTTGCCCGCTGAATTTCAAAGCTATAGTTTCGAACGTTGAATCGTTGCTTCGAAAGCGTCAAGGTATCGAAGGAATCGTAACAATCCTCAATTTCGCTCGAGAAAATACGGTAGAGCGATAGAAAGAGAAAGAGAGAAAGAGAGAGAAAGAAAGACACAAGGAGTGAGGAATATGGGAGAGAGCGAAGGGATAGTTGCAGAGTGTTGGGCTGTGGAGACAAATTGTCGAACAGTGCTTGCGGTCCGACGTACACATGTTCACCAAAGTTAGGTTACATTTAGAAAACAGGATTACAGTTCGCTTCAGAACGCTCTGGCTATCGCACCAGGTTCAAGACTATGAAACTGCAATGCACCTGCACACTGGACACGCAGGTGGTCTTCCGGGGTTCGTCCACTTTGTTTCCACTGGCGGTTTCCACGCGAACGTGGTCAAACTTCGCGTCAGTCTACGAAATCGTTGGGACCGAGCCCGTTGTTGCTATTCCACGCTCTGTCCTTTTGTACATATAGACTAGTTAGGTATGAAAGGATATGAGGCAATGCTAAACGGAGATGTCTCGAAAGTAGAAGCGAGTCTTTGCGATGCAAGCGCGTAAGAAGAATTTGTGATAGAGTTATTGCGATCTCTTTGCCTTGAATCGAATTGGAAATGAAAATTCAGCTTCTAAGAGAAATGTAGTACTTCGTGATTTGCTTAAAGCCTTAAATAAGAAACTGAATGTATAGCCTCGTTCGAATTAAGCAGGTTATCGGTGGTTTGAATCCAAGTAGCTTAGTCTCAAATTGACATTCGTATACACAAACCAAATTATTTGGTTCGAAAGTCTTTTAAATTGGAATAATCTTAATTCAAACGGATACTTCATGAGAAATAGATAACTAAATTGAAGTAAAACCTAGAGCATCGGACAATTTAGTGGTTTGAATCCAATTTACGTATCATCAGTATCGTTGATATTGGTTAAGTATTAAGATTTGAAATAACATCTTTTGTTTGCAAAGTATCGAAGTATCGTACGGAGGTGTACAGGTTACGTTGAAGGAACATTTCAGCAGCACTCTACGTCTCAATGTTCGGAGTCGCGATATTCAGTTTACCAGGTCATGTTCGTTCGAGTTTACCGAGGAGAAAACGCAGTATAGATTCCTTTCAAGTTTGCAAGCACGTTTCATTATGAATACAGGAATTGTTGGTTCGAAATTGCTTATGGAGGAAAGGCGATCATCAATATTGGATTCCTCTATGTGAAGACACGCGCTGGAATAAAGAGGGACATCGTTTCCCTTTTTCACGTACGTATTCTACGTGTCCTTTCTTTGAAAAAGCAAACAAGACCTCACCGTGTTTGCCCGTCTAACCTAGGCGTTTTCTTCTTCGCAAACTTTTCCGAATATAACGTTTCCTGCGCCATAGAAAAGCAACAAAACCGTTTTCTCATGGTTTCCTATTATATAATGAATCATAAATCCAGTAGTCGTTTCTTTGTAGATATACTCATTAGACTTCGAAATTTATCGTTTTAAAAGAAAAAATGTAATAAACACGAAGCATAACCTTTCCTTCCTTTTACAATATTTGTTTGACAATGTGTCAGAACGTATTTTAATTTCACATAGTGTAAAATTAATACCAAAGCAGAGTAAATCAAGTTTTTACCACATCGAACACTACATTATTAAATTAAATATTACAATCCAATTCTATGAGAATTCTTTTTTTTTTTTTGCTAGACCGAATATTCGAAATATCGTTGCTTTATCTTTTTAATTAAGAATGAAAGGAAACTTTGATCCACAGTGGTAGCTTGCGTACCGCAATAAGCGTTATCCATACTAAATAGTCATACAGATGAATAGTCGAGACGAAGGTAATTAATTAATTCGTCTCACGATCTGGTATCACCGTTGGAACTTGTTAATGAAACAATGTAATGAAACTTGTGAACGGATCAAAGTTTGATCCGTGAGGAAAATTCGAAACCGGTATAGGAACCGCAAAAAGATGGGCCAGCAAACGAGAGCGGAGGAACGTGGAGCGAGGGCCACTTAGCCTAGGAAGAGGATAGGAATGGAGGCGTGACGAAAGAGGGCCGTTTAGGTTCGTAAGAACTTACGAGCAGCCCGAAATGACCGCAGCATTCGGCCTCGTTCGACCGAGCTGACTCTTGTTGCCGCTTCGCGAGTAGTTCTGCCTCAACTTTTTTTTACTGCCTGCCTTCATTTGCTAGAAGAAACTTTCCGCCATGATGGCGAACGCAATTGCGCAAAGTCGTTCAACTTCTTGAAATTTCTTCTTTTTCCATCTTTCGTTCTCTCTTTTCGCTTTCTTCCGCTCGCAACGAACTAAACGGACCGATTCAGCATAGAATAACAATCGGACGAAGACTCGTCGTCACCAGATCGCAACGGTAGATTGAATTTCATTTTAAGACTCAGCGGATCTTTTCTGAACTTGACCTCGCGCTTCGCGAATGCGATCGATTGGCTGGTAACGTTGCAGAGCAACAAGAACCGGAGTAATTTAAATGCGAATATTTATGAAGAAAACCTTTCCCGAGGAAATCATATCCTTTCGAGAAGAGGGAAAAAGCGAATTTAATGGTAAAAAAATATTTATGCTTCACGAAGCGTAACGGTGTTTTAGATTTCATATTTTGCTCGAGTAAAGAGAAGAAAAGTTAATGATATCCGGTAACGCGACGATGTGAATATTTTATTTAAGATGCGTCTTGCGTTAATTATCGATGTTAAAATTCCTAGTATTAACAGTTGAGTAACATGATTCGGTATTTGGGTTACATCCGAAAACTTCCCCGATATCATAAGAGGAAGTTGATATTATACGTATATTATAGAATACGAGCAACAATTATCGAAGTAATTATCGCTGACAATTAACGTAGAACGGATGAAATGCAGTCACCTAACCTACCGTAGAATCTAATAGAATCTAACGCTTCTTCTGTTGACTTTTCGAAACTTCGACGAGAATAAGAGAACACCGGATAAAGCGACGAAAGGGGATAGCAGCGTCTCGTAATTAATTAAAAACATTTAAGGTAAACCTCTCAAGCTAAGGTCGATACCGACACCAGAGAACGTCTTCTTCTCGCTATAACTTGGTTCTACTCTTGGCTCGTAGCAAATCTTCATCTTCTTTCTCTGGCACGAGCTACGCGGATTCGTTCGTCTCGCGCGCGCACACAAATTATTAGAACGACTCTCCATCTCTCTCGGGTGCTCTTGCTATCCCACCGTTAATTAGAGTACAGTCTGCTACTGACGACAACCAACTGCAAAGGAGAATCTTCACCAGCACGCCCTTTCCTACACTCCGCCACTTCGTCACCCCCACCACCCTCGTAGCTATCCTACGACTGATCTTTACCGCGATGTTTGTGGCTTGAATTATTCCACCGAATCTCTACACGACTCGTGAGTGCCCTTTGAGCGGACTTACAAGGCCAGCTTAGATCCTAAAATGGTCCAACCGGGGTTATCTCCGAGTTGTTTCAGAACAATTGCTCACGAGCTTCCATATGAGACAGACTGACTAAAAGAAATGTTTGTTTTGGACTAAGAATGTTTTTTATGCTATGAATTAAACGTCTCGAGACACAGAAAATGTAAATACAAACGTAAATTGACGAACGAGTGCCACTTTCCTAAGAGTTACTGCGCTGTCTGACCATACATATACCTGTTCTACTTGCTCGACGCTCTAACAGTATGGATTACAAATGAATTATTTAAAACGTAACGCGAAAGTTTCAATAAATCTTTGTAGATGCGATTAGACGAGTCAGCTCTACAAAATTGTTCAATTAATATTCTGTTCTATAAAATTTTACGATCAAATTTGTATTTAATAACCGATGAAATATTTAACAATAGAAACATCGACGATAGAGTTTGTTCAGATGAGGTAAATTTGACGTAGTTTCAACAGGAGGATAAGACCTTAATTTCTCGCAATCGAGTACCGCAAATGATTAAGCTCCATTTGTGGTCAGCCCGTGCGAAGTTTCGAACTGGGCGACATTTCTCTGATCGGTATAAACTCGTATCAGTAATCGTAGATATATCCGCAGGAAATCGAGTTACTTCGCGCACGTTTAGAATTGATTTCCAACCTGCAAAGCTGCTATATCTTTTCAGTGAACAGCCACGCGATTACTTTTCGATCCGATCTACGTGATCACTGAAACGCGAACGCCGTGTTTCAACCATAAAAGATACCGTCTTCTGAGCGTGATAATTCGATCTCCGCGTGATGCATTGTTATTGATCGGCAAACAACTGGTCTCGCTTCTATAAACGTTAATAGAAAAGAATCGCATGTGCTGGTCGTTAACAAATGCGTCTCGGTGTGGCTTTATCCTTCGCTGTTGACGAATGATCCAATCTCAATAAGTGAAACGAGTTTTCGAGAACAAAAAAACAACAACGAACAGCGTAACTTTTCTACCTTAACAAGAATATGTGCTCGCTTGAGCGACCATGCAACGATAATCTCGCTAATTAATAAGTTTCTCTTTCATCGACCGAAACAATCAACAGCTAAAACATAAACGAATCGCCACGGGAATTAACAGCTTCCACGGTTCGTTACATATCCAACTGACTTGATTTATTGAGAATAAACGCGGCTTGGTTTCACTAACGAATCGATTGCCAATATATCTTTCGAAATCTCGTCTAATAAAGTCGTCAGTTTCTTCTACGGGAAATATCAACGCGCTTGTCCAACATCCAAATCGACAACCTGCAACATGAGCAGATTTACACGAAACTAGCCTGATTAAGAGACATCGTCGAAATATTCGCTTACCGAATCGAGTTTCTGTCGAGATTTGTGAGAAACGTGGCCAGGAATTTCATTAGGGGGGACGGAAAATCGTCTAGAAAGATGACGCGCGGCCGCTTGCTAGAGACGCCAGTGAAAACGGATTGAACGCGGATTGATCGTCACACTTGACCCGAATCACCGGGCGCTGATTAAAACACGGCACGACTCGCAGATTTTCCTATTTGTCAACGACACGTGTCGTCGCGATCTGGTCGCGAAACTTCTCGTATCCGAAGAATTATTAGCGAGACCTGGCCCGGTCGAGCCGTTCAACGCGCGTGTAATCCGAGATCTATCGGTGCCATTGCAAATCATCCTGCTGCGCCAGCCCTTTTCTTCCTCCCTGTGCCGTTTCCCTTTCCCTGCGTATCGGCTTGCTTGTCGCCCTCGCACAAGCTCGACGCGCCATTAATTGTACTCGTTTGCGAAGTTCCGCGCGAGCATCACACTGAGTTAATTGACGCGATCAATCCGACGCTTTCCCCGGTGCCGCAGCTGCACAACTGATTGCTGAACTTTGATGAAAAAAAGAGAAGCGAAACGTAACAAGCACACGAAGAAGTTGCCAATGAACATTGCAGTAAATGAAGTCGTATATGTGATATATGAGGTGCTCAGAAGCCACATCGATCGATACGATAAATTAAAATACAGAGAAAGTGACCGCATTCAAATTCCGATTGCAATCTACGATTATCTGTACGACCTTCTTTCGACAAAGTGAGTCATACATTTTTTGAGAAATAGAGCAGTAATTATGTTTCTGATTAATCAAATTGAGAAAACCGCAAAAGTGAAATTAGTCGGTTTAGCGTCCGAGGAGATTATAAAGATATATTCTTTTCGTTCCAAGCCAAATAAAGTCGAAAGAAAGGAGTGAATAACGAAAAAGAAAAAAAAAAGAAAACAGTGGAACAGCTACAATTCAATTTTACAAATTCCATTATTCATAATCGATCTTTCAATCGCTGTAACCGGTATTTCAAGTAGCTAAAAATTGCAGTTTCTGATGTTTTCATTTCCCCATTCGTCGACACGAAATGAAAAACGTGACGAGCTGCGAAAATATGTAAACCGAACGCGTCGATACCGTTATTTGTAAGTCAAGCAGCCACTAGACGGGACCAGCGTCGTTTCAAGATCAAGCGGGGTTGAAAAGAAATTGCACGCGCGTGAGGAACTCTTCTTTCTCTCTCTCTCTCTCTCTCTCTCTCTCTCTCTCTCTCTTTCATTCTCTTTTCCTAGTGGGATATGAATCGTTGGCACAAGGCATGAATGAACGACGTTACTCGTGTTTCATAGCCTACGACCGGGTGTAGTAAATTTTCCCGTTTCATTTTTCACGAGTCTTAAACATCCTCGAGATTGTAAGTATCGCCAATTAGACGACGTGCATGGCGTTAACAACGAGAATACAGTTGAAATTTAGCAAGAGTTCAGGTAACGAGTAATTAATTCGACTGGTCTACGAGGGTCATATGACATGACAGTCATAAATTATATTCACATGTACACAGGACTAATGAAATATATTTTTGGAATTTTTATTTAAGAAAAGATTTGAAATATTCATACTGTGGAAATACGATAGAATAGAACAACAAACGATCTAATCAAAGCAGAAAGACAGAAAGAGGTTTTGCAAATTGGAAAATCACAGATTGGACGTAGCGACTGATACGGTAAATTTTTCATTGGAATTGAAATTTTATGTAACAGGGATTTTAATAGAAAGTGACGTTTATCTACATAACGGGTTCCCGCCCGTTTTTGTTTTCACTTTTATGAATTACGTGGTCATTCTGCATTCCATAATCTCGCGTTCTATGCATACACGTAATATTCTTCCTTTGTGCCGTAATTAAATTTATACGATTGAGTGAACCGTTGCACGTTTAAACGAGGGAAACTATTCCATCAATGTTCAGGGTGTAATATACACGAGGAACTTTGTACAAATATCTGTTCCCTACATTCCAGATTTTTCGATATAAACGAACAAAAAAAAACAACTTTTTTTATTTCATACTTCACTTTGCCAGTGAAATAATGAAAATAATCAAAGTGGCAAAACTACTGGTAAAGTCAAATTCACGATCGAAGAACGAAACGTGTAAGAACGAGAGATTTTCATCAACGTTAAACACGATCGCAATTTATGATACAATCTCTACGAAAGATTTATAGTAAAAGAAAGGTACTCACTGTAAGAGCCCACGTAGATCGGCGTCCATGTGACCTGAGAGTGAACGAGCGTCGTAGCCACGAACAGAACAGTGCCGAACCACGCACTCAAACGAGTCGCACTCATCTCACTAACAGCCTCGACAATCGCCATTTCCCACGTTTCAATCAGTTCTCTGCCTTAATATCATCTTTACCGACGTTTCCGTCTCTACTGTCGATTTCTTTTCTTTACACACCGATCCGCTGTATCGTCGATTTTATTTCTACCCCGAACAAACATAGCCAATAATTCTACGATATTTCGTCTTATACTTTGTTTAATCTCTTTCTTTTATTATTTTGCTAATCTAAGTACGAACTACCTCCGTTCCACCCTCCTCCGGCAATTAGTTTCAAATACGTAAAATCAAATACGTGAAAATTATACGACAAAATCGAAGTCGTGTATCTAGATTTATCAACGTAACGTTCAAACGAATCGTTCATAAGTAATTAGCCGCGCAAGTAGTAAGTTAAACTCGCGGTGATTTCGTACAGTCGACACCGACTTGGAGAGGTTAATGATCCGTGAACGAGCATCTGTTTTCGTGCGTTTCAAAGTTCGCGGTTAAATTGTCCGTAGTATTATCGGCTTTGAAATTAGAGAAACTTTTGAATTAGCGCCACTTTATTCTCCGCATCCTGTTTTTCATCTTGCCGGGGCGACGATACGACGGAACTTTGTCCTTAGTTACTTTTCATCGCGACAGAGTCTTCGTTTCCACGTCAGTTTTGATTTACACGGGACTGCACCTCGCGTCTCCTTCCCCGAAACCACGTTCTTCTGTGTCATACGCGTGCACGATCATCGTGAATGAAAAATCTGTGCCCTGTCGCCCCGTTTCACGGTCTCACAAAGGCGCGTCACGATACTCTGTTTCTACGCGAATACGTTCGACCTCGGTTCAATCTCCACACCACGATTTTCGTTCGGCCTTTTGTCTCTGCTCTCTCCACGTTCTCGCTATCTTTGCTGCGAGATTGTGATTTTGTCTGCAACAAAACCGAAAAACAAAGAATTTCGTTAGAACAACTATACAAGTGACTGATTCCAAAGAAATATAAAGATAACAAATATTATTTTATTTCTATTCAGAATCTTTATGGGCGTGTAATAGAAAAAGGGAAGAATCTATAAATCCTGAAGCACCGTTGAAATATTCTACATCCCATCTAAGAATCTTTCTCATGTCAAGTTTTATACGATTATCATCCTTCCCCCTAATTTTTCATTCCGTTAGATCAACTCAAATTTTCCCTACTTTCCTTATAAAGTTCTGTTTGAGAGATAGGTACATAAAATTTACATTTTTTGCCATGCAAAGTTAACCATTTGATCTTCTTTGACCCTTTTCTTTACTAGCCTTTACCTTCCTTAACATCGTTATAGCGCATACTTAACAACTCGCTCTGGCGCTATTAATTTTCTATGAGCTTATCGATCATTCGAACTCCTGCTTTCTCCTCGGTTCTCATCAAACAATGTTACACCAAGCATCATTAAATATCGCACGATCTATTCAAAAAAGATTTTTCGAAATAACGCCTCCAATTTACTCTGTCAGCTAACGTACTAATTTAAAAAAAAAATCAAAGATCCAACGATTACTTAATTCGCGTCACGGCAAACATTGTCTGACGAGTAAAATTTTCCACCGACTTTCATTATCGTAGCAACGTCCATCGGATCCCAATAAGACGTTCTTGCGGCATACCCTCGATAATGAGGAGAATCCGTACAAAACATACTGAATACTTCTGACAGGTCGGATCCCAGCCGCGTACAATGATGTTCGCGTTTTCATCCCGCGGAAAATGTCGTCAATGTCTCGTTAGCGTATCTCCATCGGTGTGAGGAACAAGTAAGACACGGCATTATCGATCGTCGTGTTTTGCGGGCATCTAGAGTGACCGTGATATCTAAGATGTTATACGAGAGATGAGAAGAGGATGGTTATAACGAGATAGAGTATGTAATATCTTAGCGGTTCATAACGTGACAAGTCGGGGCGAAGTCGCCGGTTTTAACCTGTTATTTACTCGTTATCTCACCGTTTTCGACCCGACCCCTAGTCCCAGCCGGTAGTTATGAAAGCTATCCTTGTACCAGACAGCTTCACCGAGAACATTCACCGATTGTATCCTTCGCTGTCTTCCTCTTCTACTTACCGCGTTCTGTCTGACCATATGCTGACTTATCTACTTAGCTGTTCGTGATCAAACTTTGGACATTGCCAGTGCGTTTCCCCCGATATTGAAGCGAAGTATACTACTTCTTGGGACGAAATTGAACACCTTTCGAATGTTTTTGATTCGATAGGATTGAACGATTGAGTGGTTCACGTCAAGACAATAATATTCAGAGATATTAAAAGATGTCAAGTGGCTATAATTAAGATACGATCAAGATATAATAGAGAATACTGTTCGTTGTTTTTATAGATGTGACATTTCCGATGAATAATGTAAATTCTGTGTGCTCCGCCCTTATGAGCGAACATCAGATACTACGCCTATTGATACGTTTGGAAATAATACGTGAGTTATATTAGAAGATAGAGAATCGATAACATCGCATATGTTTCGAATCGAGAAAATTATCATTATTTGCGGATAACATTATTAAGAAGACCGCAAATTATTACGTAGAAATGTTTCGTAGAGACAAGACGCGTTTCTGTATGAGACTCGATTCCATTAACCGGATGCTGGCTTATTCTATAGGTCAGTCGAGTATACCCGTTCCGTATCCAATCGTCCAATTACAGGTCGCCGCGTCTATTGGAGACCAAGTCGTTTCCACCCGAGCCTGGCCAAGTGTCTCTTTATACGAAGAAGCTTCCATTCTTTAACTTGGCTCTTTCTTCTTTGACGGTGGACCTAGAGGAAGAGACAGAAGTGTGGGAGATCTCGTCGAACGCGGCCGCGGCTCGAACGAACCCATTGAAAAGGCGCCGATGCAGTTAACTTAATCCAGGTGCTGATTGGACACGCCAACCGAGAACGACGGAACATGGGAAACCGGGCTAGAATAGAAAAAAAAGCAAAGAGGTTGCCTAGCAGGGTGGACTCCCTCCAATGGAGCTGACCTTAATTGTGCCAAGCAATTATGGCTACTTCCGTTTGATAGAAGTAATGCGCCCGTTAAAAAAGAGAGACCCGGCAAAGCGGGAATCTGTGGTTATGAGAACGTCACCGACACAAAGGAAGCCTTTCTGCCTCTCTTCCGTCCAATAAAAAGGTTCCGACACTCTCTCCGCCGGTTATTACGATTCCGTGTCCTGTCCCTTTCTTCGCGACTCTCCACGATCGAGGACGAGGGTTAGGTGTCGTTTCAACTCCACGGAAAAATAAAGAGAAAATCTTTTCGAGAGGTTCTATGGCGCCAAGTCTATTCAACGTTGAAAAAGGTAAGAACAGAGTTCGATATCTCCTGGCGAGATTGCATGATTATATTGTACGTAGGGAGCTTGTTGTTGGTATCTAAGAGCGGATAGGAAGCTGTAGAGAAAATGGCTACCAAAATGGAGATAATTAACTTCGTGTTGTGGCTCAAGTCTTTTGTCAAGTCAGCCGTGATATTTTTAGTAACTCCGTTTTACTCGCAGGGATTCTCTCTTCGATATCCGGCTTGATTATCAAGTGTATGAAAATGAGATTGTTTTATAGAAATAACTTACAGGCCCGTTCCACCTTTTTCTTTTTTCTTTTTTTTTTTTTTTTTTTTTTTATTCTATCCAGTTATTACGAAACATGGTTATTCTTATACGTAGTATTATACGTAATCATATCGAACACGCCACGTACCACTTATCCCTCGTAATAAAAGGTAAGTGGATTGTTGTGTGACTTTGGATATTACATGGAATATATGTGCCCTAGATAGTCGCCTCGAAAGTTTCGTACGATAACAGATTACTGTTATGAAATATTCAAATCTCTCTTACGAACCCTTCATACTCCACGGGCGAACCAAAATCGAGATATATTTGCTCTGCGAGAAGACAAGCAAAATTTTGTCGGAGAAATATAAGAAATCAGTATTGCGTACACCTTATACCTGGTTCGGACTTCTCATTACGTTTTATCGCGAGTTAACCGCAAGCCAGACATTTTTCCTTTCTCGAATTGATTTTGCTTTTAATTTAATGAATTTCAAGAAGAAGAAATTGCAGAGCTTTCGCGAGGCTGTAAAGCACCGTTTGCAAGGTAATTGCGAGCTTGCACAAAGATCCGAACAACACGAATGTTGAAATTCTCAAAAGTAATTACTTCTGAAATTTGCAGCCTTTTAATCGTTCTTCGTTCGCTGCTAACAAACCCACTTTGCCATTTTAATGGAGAAGCAAACAAATTTTTTTTTTCACAACGTTCACAGTCGTCTCAGCCCTTTACTCTTGCTGTAGAAGGAAAGCGGAAATTGAAAAGAAATTGCTCTCCGCTTTGTGGCTTCCTACGTTCGATTTCATTCGATTAGGAATCGAATCCATTTTGTAAGTTGTACACGTCAGTCACGCGACAAACTGTTGTAATTATTAATCGAGTCAAGCATCAATTAGTCGAAATATCGATTAACCGTGCATCAGAGGCGTGTGTCTTGACCTGTACACAGGCACAATTTCGATTATCCGTGGCTTTCAATGACTGTGCGTTTCATTATTCGATTAATGAACCGTCGCGATCGGGATTGCAACGCCATTTAACGTCAAATTTCGAGGATATTGGATAGAATCCATATATCGCCTCGTATGTCGTACCATCAACTAAATAAAACCATAAATTTCCTAAGAAATACGAATAATGAGCTATTCGAATCCATCGTGTTTTGTTATAAGACGGATGTTCGTATATTTATGAAAAATTTTAATATGGGCAACTGTACAAAATATTGAAAATAAAATACTGTTTCTAATAATCAGAGGATAAAAAGTATCTCTATTCGGTTTCCATTTCTTTAATTGCATTAATAGGATACGAATTTGCACAAACATTCGTAGTCTGTGTATTACAATTCCAACTATTGTTAAGTTTACCATTCTGTGTAGAATTTACATTTCACGAAACACTCTGTTTGAGACACGCTTCTAAACAACGAAACCATCTCGAAAAACAGTTTTGAATTAATTGCAAATTAACACGCTCACGGTCCACTTTGTTCGCGTCGTTAACACAGAGGTAAAATATTTACTCATCGCGTGTTCATGTTTGCGGACAAAACCATGAAACGATTCTCTGAATCTGAATATCCAGCCTGAGCGTGGCAAACGTTCAAATCGTTTCGTTTTCTTCATCGAACGCCCAAGGCCTATTTGATCGTGCTGGAACAATTTCTAGCGGACGCATACACGCGTCTTAACTCACCGTCCTGCCTGCCGTAACATTTCAGACCAGAATCGTTCCCCGTTTCGGTGTATAAACGTGCGGCGACGATTTGAATTTATACGCTCCGATATAGCAGCGCGATGGAAGTTGTAGAAATGAATCGCGAGTTAATATTCTCGACGCGAGCGCCTGAAATTCTAGATTTCACGAGATGCAATCGTGTTTCGTAAACTTCCGGCGCGCAGTTACGATGTAATACTTTAGCTATTACATTTACATCTTTTCATACCTTTTCATAGCTTCTTCGCAATTTTCCTGCACGAATTAAATTGTTTTCTGCCGTTACTAGTTCGCGTCGATTAATTTTCCTTGACTTTTTCACCTCGAACTATCTTTCAACCCGTCACGTTCATGAATCTCAGTTTCCGATGGATTTTACCCTTATCGAGAAAGAAAATCTCTCTTTTCCAACCCCTGTTCTTAATAGACGCTCGCGTTTCCATTTGTTTCCGCCGTTCTCGATGTTACGTGTCGCGTGACGTGAATTTCCGTACGAACGTAATCAAAGCGAGCTCCTCGTAATGGCTCGACACAGAGAGAACATCAGATTTCAACTGACTGATTTATTTCTCGACCGAGGGATAATGACACGTTCGTTCTACCGTGTCGAGCAGAGATGTTCTTTCTAAACGTTGCCGGAGCTTTTCGAACAGGAGATGGCTGACGATATTTGTTTTTCACTTGGCCGAGCGAGGCAAATATCCGACGTGTTGTTTGCTCGAGCGGAACTTCCGGTTACGCGGCGAGAAACAACGCAGACGCCCTGAACGTGACAACTTTGAATCAATTGATGCGTTCCCGGCGATCTTTGCTCTCCAACTTTTAACGAACGCAACGATTAAAACGATCTCGGGAACGGTAAATATTCCGTTCGATTCTCGGCGAATTCATCGGGATAAGATAAAGAAAGTACGGCGGAACTTCTCAATTTGAACAACGATTTCTATGGGAATCGAGGAATGAAAAGGAACAAAACGTACTGGAAATTTAAGTAGACGACGCGGTGAATCGATTTTTTAATCGAGGAAAAAGTATAAAAATTAGGGATGCTTTTGTAGGGATGCTAAGAAATGGTTGCTTTTATTCAGATTTACATATAACTTCGTTTATTTTTCCTCGTGCGATCCAATGCTCTAGATTCGCTCGATAAATTTTCACTAACATGGATTCTCATAAATTCTCACACAATCCTTTGACTTAAACTCCTGTTCCTTAAAATACGAACCCGTTAGAAAGTTTTCGTAGGAAAGAGGCTGCATTTCCTTTGCCCCCGTTCTTTCCTTTTTCACTCTTTTCTTTTCCTTTTATTCTACAGCGTTACAAAACGATAATTGAATCGATGACAAATGGAAAATAGATATTTGAAATATAAATGTACATTTTTCACAGAACTAGTAGTGACGTTCACCGATTTTTCTAATCAACTGTTGTACATGTGTCAAGGGTCAGATAGCGAACAAACGCAAAATTTCGTGTCTTTTCCCCATCAGCTTTTTCAAACAAAATTCATCCCGTTTCATGGCTCGCGAGCGTATTTAAGTTGCGAATTTTCCTGAAATTTGCAAAGATTATTTGAGCACGCGTGATCCTTTGTACCTAATCTTCCAAACCATTAAGATGAATGTAGAAATTTGCTGGACCATTTAACGCAGAAAACGCGAGTTACTGAATCCAAATCGTAACCTCAATACCGTCCTTAAACGAGCCCTCGACTCCCTATTCAGCTAGGAACGTTCTCAATGAACACTTTAATGCGGGTTAAGTCCTCTGATGAGATACTCCAAGCCGGGGTTCAGGGATTTAGCTCGGAACGATACATTATCTTCTATCACTTTACATGGCTACTCCGACGCCTAATCTTTTCCCTTGTTTTCTAGTTTCTGCTTATCTAGTAATTGTGAAATTATTTCGACTAAGTACGATGATTTTAATTCTACAAGCCTTTCAAATATAATCTCTGTGTAATCGCTACATACGCATTTTGAGTAATCGAGAAATCGTCAAATATCCTCAAAATACTAAAATATTCCTGAACGTCCACCTGAAGGTAAATTTTTACAATTTGACAAGTTCCATATAAATTTATCTTAACGTATCTTTCTCGATTCCATGTTAAATACAAATATGAAACGTAAAATAAGAAGCAGTTGGCTGAAGGTATAAATTTTAAAAATTCCTCTAAATAATTCCTTTACTAATAAGACCTGTTTATCTAAACTCTAACCTAGTTCCAATCCTCACACGAGAACCATACATTCTACGTATCAGAAACAGTCGATCTAAGCACGGAGCGTGATCAACGCGGATCAATCTACTCGAACATAGGAGAGGCGATGCTTTCAACGTGACAGACTGCTTGACACGCGTCGATGCAGGAACGACCGATGCCATCTAAGCACCAGGCACGGTCAGCACAGCTCGACTTCGACTATCAGATGAAAAGCGATGCTTTCTGTGTGGCAGAGGCCGCTTGACGCCCGTCGATTTCGACGCCACGCACAGGTTCGATCAAACGCACACCGCGACAACGTTACGATTTACGATACGGTGTTGATTTATCACCGTGATTTAGGGTCGCTTAATTAATTTACATCTGCGGGAAGAGAGAGTTGCGCGCGACGTTATCGGTGGTGAAGGTAGCCGGACATGCTCGATGCACGCGGTCAAGCTGGATGCGAACCAAACGCGTCGCATTGCTTCACTTTGAACGGCCAAAACCGCAGAAAACTGCGCGATGCTGCGAGAACCTGCACCGAACTTGGTGAATCGTCGCGTCGCGAATTCGCGTGAAAGCATGCCAAACGGCGTGAAATTACACGAAATCGTACACAAACCGCGTGAAGCTACTCGAATCCAAGCAATATCGTATGAATTGACGTACACTTGGCGCAGAACTGATCGAAACCACGTAAAATCGTACGAATGGAGGAGAAACTGCGCAAATTTCAACAAACTCGCGTAAAACCACGCAATAAAGCGCGAAGCTGCACAAATTCGCGCGAAACCGTATCACACTGTGTGTGATTCGGCGCAAAACCGCGTGAAACTACGCGAAGCGCGCAAACCCGTGCAAAACTATCGAAAACCCAATGAAATCGGGCAAAAAGGGAAACGCGTTCATTCGTGTTCACAATTATCGTATATCGTGTAAACCAGCAGTTTCCTTTAAAGTACCGATATTCGTCGAATGTACGAATTAACTACTTAATATTCTGTCAGGAACCGTGGAAAATAATATGATAGAACTTTCACACGATAGATTGTTACGTATGATTACACTTACAAGTGTATTTCGTTGCAATAAAATATAAACGATACGTGTATAATATACTTTGTGTAATAAAGTGGATTTATAAATAAAAGAGTGAAATTTATGCGTAAAGAAAGACGAATTGTATTACAGTGCGAGGAATTGTACACTGACAAAATATACCAGATCAATATGATTAGGTACATGCTATACACATATTTGCAACTACGAATGCACGTGTATTCTAGGATATATCGATCAAGCTTAAAATATCCACCACGCAATTAATTAGTCAGAATTGGCGTCGATAAATGGAATCGCGCCCAAACATGTGCGTGTTAATGTTACGAATTCAGTTTCAAGTTAAATACTTATTCGATATTTGCACTACGAAGATGATATTACAACGTGTATTGATTTTATTCTTCAAATACTATTGATAGGCAAAATTCTACGTCAGTATTGGTCGATCCATTTCTACGTCAAGTTGCAACAAAAGCTCGTTTCAGTTAACAATGTACTATGTTCTCGATTCTTTGAGAAATATGAAACCTTAGATACATTATTATTTAATATTTGCATGGTGGTTACATTAGCCAAAATATATGACTTTATATTAAATAAATTTTTATCGTACTCGTAATATGGATTTTATATCTATCATAATATTAGTATTAACCATACTAATAACGGAAGTAACAAGTATTGTACATAAAATAATAATCATCCAGAGCCTCTCCGATATCACTCTCAACTCAGCTTCGATAACAGAAATAATATCAACATTTCAACGTTTCAACAATTTTCATCTTTTGCTATCAATTCTTCCAATTCTTCTGAAGAATCGTGGAATCGACAACACATATCGCTATAACAACGCAACACCGCTGAAATTGTTATCTAGAGCGATAACAATTTTACGTAGCCGTGTGATACGCGACGAGGAACGTTACGCCTCCGCGTCGCGTACAAAAATAGTTTCAACCAGTGTGTCTCGCGCGTTACCCGCGAACATTGTTCCCGTATGATACAAGCGGAGCACGCGTTCTCGCCCGAACGAATCCGACGCACGGGTACCCGTTGGTTACTGATACATCCAGTCAAATGCTTCAGAGAACGCGACTGTCCAGAGGTTTAACCGCGTACGAATGGTCGGAGACGCGCCACCGAGATATACGATACCGAAGCAATTTATCATCGTGACAATTTCGAACGTAGCACAGGATCTCTCGTTTTCGTATCCCTCTGTCGCCCCACATCGCCTCTCATCGGCCACTCTTCGGCGTTCCCTGTTCTGGTCGTCGTCGTCGTTCGAGAACTGCGGTAGAAGTTGCTTATATGATTAATCGAAGCTTTCCTCCGCGACCCGGGCCCATCGGCATCGTTCCAAGGATTAAAGTTGTCCCGTACCCCAGCCGGTTTCCGTGACGGGAAATAATATTTCAGATAGTCGACCTCTGCAATGTTACTTCCGATGTGCAAAGTACTTCCGAAGAAGGTGGGGTTTCCAAAGTTTTATACCGCGGAGAAGAATCGATTGATTTGTTGGAACGATGGTTTGGGATGTTTGATCGTTGGAACGGAGAATGGCCAATAGACGAGAGGTTCGATAAGAAAATGATACGAGTGCATTTCTTTAAAAAATGAAGGAAGATTTAGAAAACGAATACTTGATTTACGACTTTTTATAAATATCTAAACTTGTATATTATAAACTTTATAAATTATAAATTTTTATATGTTATACGCATTCTATGTATTTTTGTGCCGTTGAATTTCGAAGGAACGAAGAGCGTTTTTAAGAATTATCGGCGATAGAAAATCATTTGGTAATGAGTATAGCTTTGTAAATAAGTACAGTAAGTATTTTAATGTTTTGAAGCATATAGATTTTTGCGTTAGAGTTTACCTGTACTCACGTCTTTTTCAAATTAAATGCTTTGTAAGTGACTGAATGTTTAAATCCTGAAGACAGGTCTATATTTTTGATATATGAGAAGTAAAGGGAAACATAAGCTTAATTTAGTTACAAGTTTGTTGCTCGGGTAGTTCGCATTTACAGCAATATACAAAGATATCTGTGTACAAAGACTTGCAATCCTAAGGCCCAATCATCATCGAACACCGAGAACGACGCGAACCCACAATTCTTGGCTGGCTGGATGGAAGTCAGTGTGAAACTCGGTGCAAGTTACAGAGTTCCGGTTACGTCACGGTTGACGAACTTGTTTAATTAGATCGCCAGTCGGGGTGTTGATTAATTTCGAGACGATTCGGGCAAGTTCACAGCTGCTGGTATCGCGTTGCGAATAATAAGTGTACAGTCGCTTTGAGAAACAGCACGACGCTACCAGGAAATTTATTGGATTATTCGAGTATTTCAATTACTACCTTTTAATTCTATTCCTTGTATCGCTAGTACGACTTTTGATTAAACCAAATGGTAACATCAATGATGTATGATATCGCTTGTTTTACACGCAGTTGGAATATCGATTACTCGAAAGTTCAGCATGCACTATATGAGATCACACCGAATGTGTTAAGAATTACTCGAAAATAAAACTCACTGTTCGATATTTGAATTTTTCTACGCTTATGAGAAATTTAAAAATATGTAAATTATCCATATTAGAGTACTACAACACCTACTGGGTAAAATGAATCGCTTCTCAGTTTCTATTCCCTTAATTACGCGTAGAAGAATATTAATTTGTATAACAGAACATGTTAAAACCAGAAACTAAATGAAATAAATATATCGTATACCCATTTTTATGTCCTCATTCATCACTGAAACAAGTTTCAAAATGTTACGGAACACCCTATATGTATATTACATGTTTCGTGCATTAACCTCTACCAATCGATGGCGACCATTACTTGATTTAATTAAAAATTGGAAGTTGCACGAGCCAGTAATAAAACAGAAGTATTTTCACGTTCGTTACGCCATGATTACAGCAACCACAATCAAATTGAACGTAAAACTCGCGAATATTCGTTCGCTGAGTTTCTGACCTGAATCCTCCCTTTCGATTTTCTTTACGCTAGGAAATTAAACACAGAAATTGTGTTATTACTTCATCTTTTGCTTCTCTACGCAGATACCGAGTGAATCGCGGAAGATCGAGCTGATGGTAGGCAAAGAGTAAGAGCTAGTACAAGCAGAGCTACAGTACAACTCGCCGGACAGATATCTATACTTTATCCATTCCGCTTTCCACGCGAAGTGCGAGAAGCGTGCACAACTATGCTGCATTTTTACTGGCAGTAAACCTATCTTTATTGTGTCCTGTAGTTTCACATGCATACGATCCAGTTCTTCTTTTCACCGCGACCATTTCGTTGTCCCGATGAATCACCGTGCTCCTACATCCTGACGATTTGTTCGTGCTGTGCCGTCTCAAACAACTCCGTTGCGATTAAAACGCTACCGTTTCAACGATCTCGATGTTTCTTCGTTAGTATTATAAATCACGGTGCAAGTCGAGAAAGTAGAAGAGAGAAAGGAAGGGAATAATTACGCTGAAATTTTAACGTGAGCCGGTAAACGAAAACACGCTTGTCGGTGGACGTTCGAAATAATTCCATGTTCTTGCTCGGACCTTTATAAACCAGTCAGTTCGAACGGTTTTATGAGTGCGTGGTACATAAAGGATGGAAAGTTTTTATCACCATCCATGGAGTTCTCGCATTTGACCGGCTGCGACGAGAACACAAGGACAATGTAATTAAGGACTGAGCAGTGGAGGAGCAGCTGCAGAGAAACTTCGTTTTACGTTTTAATCCTGTTGATTCTGGATTCTATTCGATTCGACAAAAACCATTGCTTTTGTACTTTCAGAGGTCCACCTTTTCAAACGTAAGTTTATAATCCTTATTGCGACGCGAGCGAAGTAGCTCGGTCGCACGCTCAAGCAAAGCTTTATGGATAAGAGTAATCCCGAGGGTACGAATCTCCGGTCAAAGTTTTTTCTAATTGGCCCTGGCGGAAGCTGCACGAGCAAGATGCGAGCAGAGGCCTCCAAGCGGAACTATGGCTTAGCTAGAAGAGCCAAGGAGACCCTTTTTCCACGAGCTTCCCTCTGAACGAGCGAGTATCGGATCGAGAAAGCTACTGGAATCTTTCAATTCGACTAAGAAACTCGAACGTTCCTGCAGGCAGTTTAATCGAATTCCATCGCGGAGACAAGAGCGCCCCGGCTCTTTGGATCAAAGCACACGCGATAGCTGCGAGGCGTATACAGACGGATCGTAGCACGAGAAAGAATAACGTACGACGTTTATCCTGCAAACCGATCGATACACGATCTTGCATGAAAAGATGATGATTCGAAAACAGAAAATCGACTGTATAGACTGTGGAAACCAGGGGGACGAGGGTGTAGCCGAGGGAAAATACAGCAAAGTGTAACAGTCGTACGTGATGTGGAGATTATGAGCGATAGGGTAGCTCAACATGCTGTAACACGATAAAGATGTAGAGTAAATTCAAACTCCTAAGAGACCTGTCTGTATCGTAGACTTAGAGTCAAATAGCAATGAGCCCTATATAGTAAACTATATCGAGCAGTACAGAGGTACTGCAAGAATCTTCGATACAGAAAATATTATTCTGGAATCGTTGTAAAATTAATCTCCTGTTTATCTATTCTCTGTGTTGAAACACGTACTCGGCAATATGCAATCGCGACATCTATAGTTATATAGGGAATATGGGGAATACATTCCGTATATATAATTTAGCATAGAATTGCCTAGTCAGGCACTTTTATATTTCTTTGTACGTGAAACACGTAGTGCAACTAATATTTTGT
Organism: Bombus affinis; assembly: GCF_024516045.1. Lineage (NCBI taxonomy): Eukaryota > Metazoa > Arthropoda > Insecta > Hymenoptera > Apidae > Bombus > Bombus affinis. The sequence continues at coordinate 15,275,356 of NC_066350.1, forward strand.
ACAACGCACGTTCAAATACAGATACATTATTTGTAACTAGATATAAAAATCTACCATTCTCTTCGATGACTTCGATGTCGCTCGAAAGCTACTTGTTTTCACTTATCTTAATCTTATGATTAACACCATTGCGAGTCAAGTGTCTTTAAGTCATGCTTAGTTATTATTAAGAGCTATGTAATCTAATTCGGTAAATAGTTAACATAGCAACGATTTGCTCCCGACGTTTAATATCAAAGCTTGGTCAGCTGCGCTAACATCGTAGAGCCGGAAGACAAACGTGTTTCAATAGATGGTTATGCATCTATGTAAATCTGCCATTAATTTCGTTATTCAGCCATTATCGAGTTACGGTTACCGCTACGCCTCGAGCATCGGTTGATCTTGTCCAATGGGTTATACATTCGAAACTTGGCAACTTTATTGCCTGCCATTTAACTTTAAGTACCGCTCAGTTCAATTACGAAGTTCCATCATCGACGAATATTATCGTCGTGATAGATTTATTACTTTTTCTATTTATGTTCGTCAAAAGTTTCACGTCGAAGGTCGACGTGAGTGCGTAAAGAAGGATTACTTAGCGGGCGACCGTTTTAAAAGGCTCGTTAATCATTCCTGTAGCCACGTTTCTTCGTCTCGCCTCTGCGTACGTTCCAACTTGCGGCTCTATAGTGCGGCTAATTCGCCTTCGAGATTTAATAACAACCATTGCCACGTTCACCTATACCATAGACGTTTGCCACTGGTTTCATGCGCTAATTTAAATATTTAAACATTTGTCTTTTTAATGAAAGTCTCTTTTAAAAAATGAATAATAAAATGTTGGAAAAATTGGAGATTCTTTATTCCTTGATAAGGGGTTAAGAGAAGTTAAAAGATTTCAATTAAAAATATTGGAACTTTCAAATTTCTATGAGGTTGACTTTCTCAACTTTCAAAGCTTATTATATTTCAATTATATTAGTTAAGTCTTATAACATGTAGCCATGAAGTTACTTAAACTTACTCGTGTGTGTAGTAGCAGAACCAGTACAGTTGTTGAAAAGAGACTAATAGAACGTTGAAACATTGATAGATTTTCGGCAGGCTTGTACAAGTTGCTGATTTTCTATTATAACGTTTTTATAAATACATGTTTGAGGATGCAAAGTGATGTGTGTCTAATCGCTCGTTTAAGTAGGTAAATATATTCACCCAGTACGTCTGTAACGAAGTTTACAAAAGGACTAAGGAGGGACTGCGGGTGTCGACGCGAACAAAGTTAAGCTCTAAAGCGGAAAAGTTAAGAGACGATGTACCGCGACGCGTTCAGAATAACGACGACAAAACCATGGGGTGGCTCTACAAGAGAGGAGTTCTGGGTAAACGAATTGCTTCCCTGATCGGGCCGCGGCTTTCAACTTCCTGCGTGCTAAGATTTGGTCGACTAACCACCAAGATTCTCGTGAAATTGGCGAAACTAAACACCCAACATATCTTGTTGCTCATCTTTTATGGCAAAGTGGAATTAATTTAAAAAACTGGACAATATTTTATTAGTACATATATTTTCGTACAGGAACATTGTTTTCTTCTTGGCAAAAATATATTTTGTATTATATATGTTTGTAAACTGTACGAAATGCAGTTAAAATACATATCTATACAGAAATCAATAAACTAAACTTGTAACATATGTGTATATTAGACGATTTACTAAATTTATGCCATATTAAATCATCCAATATGCGGACCAAATATTAACAATTTCCAAACTAAATACGTTTACTACCATTTGTTCCTGTATCAGTCTTTAATTTTAGACACAACTAACTCCACACGCTAGAAAATAATAAAAACTAATCTAATTCAGAATTCCATATCTCAAGCAGATAAATTCTCGTATATCGATCAACACGCAAAAGCAGAGAAGCAACGAAATATCGCAACGAATTTAATTTCACGACCAAGAAACAAATTATCCAGCTCCAACCTTTCGTTACAGTCGCACAAAAATGGATCCTCGAAGCAAAGGGATATTTCGCGGAGTAAACAGCGCGACAAATCCCCGACATCAATTTCCACCAGCAAATACTAATTAAAAGCGCGTTCATTAGGGGAACGACCAAAAATCACGTCGTCCTCCGTGTCCGAAAGTCCTAGAGCGATTGAGGCGCCGCGTACCGACTTCCGGTCCCTCTTAAACACACAATACCGTGGGCTCGTGTTACGTCAGGAACAAGGATAACATATCGTCTTGACCTGGTTCGCCCGCGGATAAACTAATATCCCGGTGACCGTTATCTGTTAATTAGGCCAGCTTCTTGCACGCTCGATTCCTCCCTTAAATTTCCACACGGCATCCCGGAGATGCGCATACGCGACGCTGCGGAACCACCGCCCTCCGTATGCTCCGCTCGTTGGCCAGTTCGCACGCTCGCGCCACACGCGTCAGGTATGTTAACATTTGCCTGTAATGCAGTCCGACACTGTTGGTTCGTGGTTTCAGCTAGGTCTGCTGTTAGCAGATGGTCTTCGCATGAAGCAGATCCACCGGGGATTTCGAATTCAGAATGCCAGTTCTGCGCTGTAACCGAAGCTTAAATTATAGCGGCGTACAGCGTTTGTAGCATCTAGCTTCTACCATCGGCGATTAAAAGACTTTGTAATGCTGTTCCATCGAGATTCTTTGAGTCGTAAGGTTGACGTACGGGCGGATTTACAGTCAGAATGATTACCTGAGTATGCGTTAGTGGTGAATTTTGAATTTTGAATATTTGATCCTTTCGTTTGTAGTTTCATCGTCCCTTTAGATTTCAAATCTTCGGAAGTAGTTCTGTGTGTGTAAATGCGTATGACCAGCGCAAAGGCATTAGGATGGACTAGGTGGATAGATTGATCATTATTATTAAGTCAATGCCGTTCCTAGTCTGCTTGATGTTTAGTTCCAGATAATTAGCGAGCGAATTAGCTAAATTATTTACGTAAATGACATCGCTGGATCTTAACAACAAGGTCTATGAAGGCTACGGTCGTCGTTCAAACAATAAGGTTTGACTAAAGCAAAGTTAATCACTGTGATCACGATGTTAAACACTGTAGAAAACGAGTGGTCAAGTTCTTTTTATAAAATCTTAGATTGATAAAGAATTAATTACGTTATGTATTTATTGAAATACACGCAGCAAATCCCAAGAAACGGAACGTCCTCCATATTCATCCTAATTCCTTGCAGTTCGTAAGGAATGTCGTTAGATTCTGCAGATTTCCCACCGCACGAACATTTATGCGATCGTGAAAATCTCATTACTTCTAGTTTACGTTCGCGGAAAGTAGTTGGCGTGCCTGCCGACTGGCTCGTTATCTGACCCGATTATCTGCCGTCTAGATTCAGGCGCGTCGCATTAAAATGATTCCCGTTCAATTTTCAGAATTCCAGTCGGTTGATGACGACGCGGCAACGGTAGGAAACGAGGACGCTCCGACATTCGATAAATATGGTCTTTGTTCGGCTGAATCGGCCCGTAAAGTCATCCTATTACTGCCGAACGTTTTAATTAAATCACGATACCGCGGCAGACTCTGGCTTGTGAACTTTAATTGAAAGGTTGCTTTCCCTGGTGTTACGTTTCACAGCGCCATTTAATCGTGACAAATATGAATTTCGTGCTGCTCTTGGTGCCACCTTACCGTAATTAACTATAACGGGTTTGAGAACTTGTTGGCGTAATTACCAGCCAAAAATTGTCAAGTTTTCTTCTACTTGTTCTTTGTAGTTACTCCCTTTGCTTACAATTGTACGGTATAATTTTCTATTAAAAGTAATTTTCTGTTAATTTTATTATTGATTCGGGATTAATCTCAGAGTATCAATAGCGACATTTTTTATTTCCATCAAAAGGTATTTTAAGATGAGGAGATTCCAAGCAATAAGCTCTGGTATTTCCTTATATTTTTAGGTTTTATGAAACCTAAGTGGTTTCAAACTTTGCACGTGTACGTGTATCATATACGTATGTTCATTCACCTGTGTGCACTGGCTGTAAAATACGATGATGGTACGATGTGTAATCGAGATGTACTTTGCCGAAACTTCTCGAACGGTGACGTTTTTATCGCAATTTCGCGACGCAAAATAAGATGTTAGAATAGGCTTTACAATACGCTGGTGTGAATCATAAATGTTGTTTTCTTCTTTACGGTTCTCGCGTGGCTCTACCATTTATATCCACTTTATTTTATGAGCGCGTAAACGATAAAACACTCGTTCGTCAGAAAACACTTAAGCGGAGCCGCGTGGGTTCTTCACCGAAAGAATTCGATTTGATCGCTTGCATCGCGTCAGGTGATTGCATCTATTCCCAGGTGAAATTCCTATCGACCCTCTGACGTGTATCAAGCATCATAAATGTCACCCATTCGAAATTCTCCTATAAATCTCTAAAGATCGAACACAACGGGAGGACTAAACATTGAAAATATAATTCCCCGTCGTTATGAGTATCCTTATTAATTAATCCTCTGCAGACAAACTGAGTCACTGTGGACCCAAGCAAAATTTTATTACCATTACATATTTCTTTCCACTGCGTTTTTATTTTCACTTTAAAAAGTTTCAAACGCCTGATTTAGTAATTCAGATTTTTAAAGTTCTAGATGTTTCAAAAGTCCAATATAAAAAAGTTATTAAATATAAACGACCTAGTTTTCCTAATATTAGTATAAAAGCTAACTAACGTATAATATAAACGTCTCTTTAATTTACAGTAATTGCAAACCAGCGTATCGCGATTACAGCACGAATGGATTCCCACGTAGGCAGCAAGGGCGTTGTAAAAAGGAGAAGCAGAAGTTTCTTTTCGATGTTCCTCGATCTCGGGGGGTAAACGTCCGCGTAATGATCGCGCGTTCGCCCTGTGGCGGTTTTATCGAACGTTTAGTTTCCCCTTTTTGCCGCGGCAGGCGATACCACGTCAAATATTTGCATCTTCGGGAACAGCTTTTATCGTCTCGCTTGTCGAATCTCGCGTGTTCGCGGAGCCCGCGGATATAATGCGAGCTTTCGGTTTCGTAAACAGACCGCGCTATCCATCAACGAAGATGGTTCGTTTAGGCGAACTGCTCGCGCCCCGAGTACGCCCCGCTCTGACGTAACACGTGTCATTGTAATGCATACGAACACTCGCCGGTCACGTAGCCACGTGTAAACGGAGAAACGTTCAGACTGAGAAATTACGTGCTACCCCTTCCGAAGATTTGTGGAAACTCGAGAGGCGACCCTGCCCAGGGATATTAACCTTGGACACGTTATTAGAATTATTTAGTACGGGCATGGCTGCCTGGCAACGTCCACCGTGGAAAAAACCACACAACACGCATTTATTTCGCGTGTTCTCCCTTGCTTCAGCGAAAAATAAGAATGACGGTAACTCGAAGGGTACGAAGGGGAAGTTTTCCCTCGATGCACGTGTGGTTTCTTGAATATCGGATGAAATTTAGGGTTGGCGAGTTCAGGTAAGTCGCGCGTGTCAATAAAATGTGTGGGATACACGTGTGAATGCGGGCAGCGAAGTTGGCGAGTGGCGACCGTACGAAGTTGGCGCGTGGCGAATCTTTCAGAATATTCGCAAAGAAACGCGTGCTTCCTCAAAGATTGGAGAAGAAACTAACAGAGAGAAGAATAACTTTGAACGTTATATACTATCTTTGCAGGACATACTATTTGTTAGGGGTGTTCGAGAACCCAAGTCGGGTCAAGATATCGAAAGTTTGTAACCACATAAATATGCTCGGGTACTCGAAGTTAGATTCACGTCGGATTCTGCCATATCATATCGATATGCCTCTATTATTTATTTGCAAAAACTCGAGGAGATAAATTCGATAACTTCATACGCCAAACTGCTAGTGAACATACAGGTACCATGCTTCATCGGTTATGAGCCGATCCGAACGTCTTATCGCAGAAGTAAAGTATTCGATTGGGATTGCTTGTAATTCTCGGGGGGATAAGTTTCGTAATCGGGCGACAGGTTTCGCGTGGCGTTTAATTACCGATCAACCGTCATATCGAAACAGCTAGAAACTACCATTAATTCGGCAGACGTATCGGTAATCGGCAAGTTGCTCGCTAGTTTCGTGGCGCATCCGCGTTGATTTACGACACGCGTGAAGATCGAGCAAGCTGCCGCGGCGAGCGTTCGACGAATCAGGAATTCTCGCTCGATCGTTCTCACGACCTGTCAGGTGAATCGAAACTTTCCCAAGAAATATCGTCTCCGTCTTTCTCGTCCAGTGGCCGTTCCACGAGATCGCCGTCTTTGCATCTGTGACGTACGAACGAACGAATTCACCCGGAACGCGTTTCCTTCCACTTGTCGAGCACGAAACGCGCCGAAAGACACCGCCGACCTAACTTTTACGGACGCGAGTAAATTATGGAAAAGTCAGAGGGACCTGGTCATAGATTGACGCGACTTTTGCACGGTGAACGCCCAAGAAATCTGATCCGCGCGATGACAAACGACACCCTGACTTCCTGTAACCTGGTTTTCCCTTCCCTCGTCGAATAAGAAATTTTCCGCATTGTTCGGGGATTCTGCGAGCTGGCTGGTAAGCTGCATCGTTCGCTTCTCTCATTAATAACGCTTCTTTCCTGATGATTTATATATAACCGGAAATAAGCGAGTACAAATCAACTAAAGGGAATGGGGGATTTAGAGACGTGTATTTTAGTAAATTCTACGCATTCAATATGTATGTATATGACTTTGTGTAAATAATAAATGGATACCAACATTTATAATTAGCAAATCCCTTTTCCAAGCTTAAAGTACATGTTTCTCCATGCAATCGCTTAAACCAAATTATGCTCTGCGAATATACAAAATGTAATTGTTAGGTTTTCTAGGATACGCGTTGTAAAATAAATCGCTCCAGATTCTACGGGATAGTTGAAACGCGATACAAACTATATATCGAGGCGAGTAGCTACTCCGTTTATCTCATTTCAACGGAAATATCAATACTCCGAGTCTCTCGCCGCTTCTAGACCACTTGAAATCCACCTAAACATCGTCCTCGGAATCCTATCCGCAGTTCGTTCTCGAGCACAGCAACACCGACGTTACCTCGAACAAACCGCGGTCCTTCAAATACCCAATAATTCCAAAGTATCAAAAGACCCTCGACCGACGCTTCAAATATTAACAAGTCAAAATACAAGCACGGGCAGAAATTGCAAAGGTCTAAATTGCGGGCCCGGAGGCGAGCCGATGATACAGAGAGACGATTCGACTCTCTGGTATACGCGTATTCGCGTTTCGCTCGAGATACGAGTTATCGATCAAACACGCCACTCTGGCTATTTGTTCGAAGCGTTTCTTCCATGAAAATTCTATGGAAGACACGGACGAGTACGCAGAGGGTACGTGATATACAATATATTTCAGAAGCGCGACGACGCGGTCACGAGTCGACAGCAGAGTTTTCTCTTGGAAGATGCAGTCGCTCGTATTAATTCGATTGCGAGCACGACTCGCCGTATATCTTCATTCGTCGCTACGTTGGCCTACGATAAACAACATCCTTTTCCGCGTAAGCTTCGAGCATGCCACCGACTGCACAAGGAGTCGCCGGGAGGAATTAAATAAAGTATGCTGCACGACCCGCGTTATTGTGTATACAATGTTCTCGATCCGTGAAACGCAAAGAGATTATGCTACCCGTCGCCGGACCGCCTGTCGGCCCACCACCGAGGATTTATTCTACCGTGTTTCGCGGAAAATCGCGACGCACCGGTTGCCCCGTTATAGCCATCGAGGTAAACGAACCTTTGCATCGCTTTTCCCCTCAACAATAGACGCGAATAGTCTCCGCGAGATTTTACGTCTAATTTCATGTCAACTCGTGCTTCAATGTGATTAATTGCTAACTTATAGGAATTTTTTGATACTAGAACTTCACAACACCGGATCTCAGATCTTTGTCCTTGCAAATTGCTAAGAAATATACAAATGTTTCTGACAAAATTGGCGTTCATCCTCATCGATGTCTATTTTTATTTCAATATTTTTTGGTGTTTATCTATCGTGTACATAGGTCGATATTTCTACCGTTTAAATGATTGGCAAACGAGTATATGATTTAAGCAATGTAAAGTAATTTTCCATGTTAGAAGTAGATATTTCTAGCGCTAAATGGCCGTTGAATCGAGAGCTACAGAATGACAAGAATTTTTTAGGAAAATGTTACGTTTTAATGTAACGTTGTGATCGTTAGAACTCGTGGTCGTTCGTTTAAATATCAAACATGAGAAATGTTGTCAGCCCGGCTATGTTAAATGATTAGAGGCTTGCAAGTTGTCTTAACAGGCGCAATGGAAAGTTAAACACAGTTCCAGAATGGCTGACTTTGAAACTCGACGCTTGGGAAGCGTCAAATATTCGATGAGAGGTGTGTTACGCAGCAATGCTCAACTATAGCATCTGCAATACGTTCTATGTAGCATAATCTGTTAACTGGAATAATAGAGAAAGAACAACAAACTTCGTGAAACATGCCACCTAATCTCACATTCAACTTTCCATAAAAAATTAACTATATAATTATATGGTATAACTATGTATATTTTTCCCAACATCGCGTGGATTAATATTATTTTAATGGAACGTTAATGTACATCGATTATTTAACGTTCGTCGTAGCATTTATTTCATCGCGCAGCATTAATCTGAAAATCTGCTCGAATTCGTCGGGTACACGGACATTAAAGTACTGCAAGTACTGCTGTTTGAAAAATGCGTCCATTAACTTTGTTTCGCATTGAAATGGTAAACTTCGTTAGGTATCCTTTTAATTATCCGCCAGGGGAAATAAAATCCACGATAATTCCAGGATAATTCCTAGGCGTCCGCGGGACCCTCGTTAGCGCACGATCTTCGATCTTGCAAGAACTTTGTGCACAAACAGTTTAGAAACTCTATTAATTTTTAAGCTTCGATTCGAGATGAGGCGTACGACATCATCGCGATCCCGCCAACTTCATTATAACATCTCTCAATATCAAATTTTACGGTGCGTCGTTGGTAGAAGGCAAAGCGGGGATGAATTTTACATCTAATTACACCGGCTGTGAAATTTTGATCCGTCCTTGAAACTTTTACGCCATTCCTAAGGACTCCCTGAATTTCAAGAGCGTGAAAGTGATTTAAGGCGTAGCCGCGCGTATAAATGCTCCGAGAATTAAATTTATCGCTTTCAAATGAAAGCTTCTCCGTTAAATAAATTTACTTTCCTTCCTTTGATTTAATTTACTGTCATTCCCTTTACCAACGCAGAACAGGTGAATCGTTAAACACTTCGTTTCCTGTATATATATATATTTGCAACGCGAAAATTCACGTAAAACGAACGACGAAATACATTTCCGTCTCGACAGACTTAAACGTTGCAACGATCAACGCCGATGTTAAAATAATTAAATACGCCGCGACATGCAAATAAGACAAACCAAGGCGAAACGTCCAATATTGCAGCAACGCGCGACGATTTTCGAATAACCTGTGTAAATTCCTCGTTGTCCGCCGAAATCGACCTACGATCTACAAAACGACAAGTGGCTGTACGTGAGCAAGCAATACCGCTAACGGGCAACGGGTTTCCAGCGAAGCTAATGGCGCCATAGTGGAAAATCGCGAACACGTGGAACGAACGCGAAAAACAAATGTGAGAAATAAACGAGAGGAACAAACGGGGGAAACGAACGCGAGGAACGGTTGCGAAAAATGAGCAGAGAAAACGTCAGGGTTGGCGGGGCGATAACGGGACACGGTTTACGTAGGAAGCAGCCTCGGTCAGCATATCGCGTTAAACGGGACGATAAAACGGATTCGAACCAGCTATCTGTCAATCGGTCGCAATTGCAACGAACGCAAACGATCTGGCCGCGATACTTGCTCGACAACGCTCGACTACGAGATAAAAGTTAATGGACTATGCGACTATTAAATTAATTTCCGTGCTAACCGCATATATTGCTCGCGTTATTGAAGCGAAAGGAATATTTTATGTATTTTACATCTGCTTTGTACTTATTCGTTTTATGATTAACGACAGGATCGATCGATCGATCAAAGGGAGACGAGGTTGATGTTGCCTTGCGAATAAACACAGAGAAGTATCGTGGGAAATAGTGAAATTGGGGAAGAGGGAATTTTATCGGGTATAAAACGTCGCCCGTTCCTATAAATTTTCGTTGTCTGTTCCTGAATAATATCGTTCGCGGGTAACCGGTATCGATCGATTCCTCTCTCCCTCTCTCTCTCTCTCTCTCTCTCTCTGGATGCCTGCGACCGGTCGACGCTCAAATTAAATTATCCCCACCGAGTGGCGAGGTGGTCGTGTCAAGAAGTATGGGTTAGGCTCTTTAAATGGTGCCAGAAAATCAATGCTAGCTTAGCCGTTCTCGTTGGATATCGTTGTCCTCTGTTGTCTGGTTCGATGGGGATTGAGAGAAATCGAATTTCTATAGTATCGAAAAAAGCCGCGTGAAACGTGGCTTAATATTAACTAACGTCTCGCTGAGTCACAATGTTATTTTAGGGAGATGCTGTGTTATTTATTTTGAAGAGATCTAACCATACGTTCCGTATGAAAAAATAACATTCGTTCTTCTTTAAACAACATCCGAAGAAAAATATTTCCTCGTTGTTATCTCTGCTATAGAAAATAAAGAAAAAAACATGTAAAAGGGGTGATAGTATGGAGAACGATCCACTAGTGAGAAAGAAATAAAGCGCGGAGTGCCATAATTTTGCGGATTTCGGAGAGAGCAGCGCCAATCGCACTAAGGATTTAACGCGCAAAATGTATTACAACAAAATTAATCCGTTTTTCTGATTTCGTGGTACCATGCGCCAAGCGTAACGAATCGTTGTAACGAAACGACCACAGATTTCGTTGCATGAATTTAATCGGATTATTTAATTGGTGCCACAGGGATAAAATTCCTCTCGTTCCCTAGTTTCCGCGTTTAGGCCAAGTAGTCGAATGGACGAGATATGCGATCGACGCTTTATTCAGCCGACGATCAATGACAGATGGAATCGGTAAAAAACAGCTGTATAAAATGCGACGATAAATTGAAAATAATATATTTCTTTGCTCTCCCGAGCTTCATTCCACGTACGTATCAGAATTGTGGTCGAGGTGATGCACGCATGTAGGCGCGACGATCCCTGTATTTTGTAACAGTCCCAGAGGAGAGAACGGATATGGAAAATTCATAATGTATTCGGTCGAGTTAGCAAAACACTCTGATATAATAATCAACTGGTTCTTTCGGTGATCAATATTACCGGTGGGATCTTTTATTCTGTGATAGATATTTTCGGTATGGATGTTCTACATCTTAATTTCAAAATTTGTAGTTATTTTTGGGAAGCAAAGTTTAGGATATCGATCACGGAATTAGCAGATTGTAAACTATTCAAACAATCCTGGATGAGTCGAAATAACTTTTTTTTTGTGAAAATTACTATATGATTTTTTAGTTCAAATGAAATGAGAAGAAATTGTTTTTCAGAAAATTTTTGTCAAGAAGTAAATTGTTTAAATATAATACGATCAAATATATGGTAATCTATTCCAGTGTTTGCGAATTTTGTACACGAAGCTTCGAGCAGACGCACGATTCCAACACAAAAGCGTAACAATGTTATCCGTACACGACACGACGCGACGCACGGTTGACTTAGCGCCGCGGCAGCACGCGCCATCGTAAGCCGTAACTTTAAGCCGCCTTCCTAGTCTGTCTGCGTACTTGACCTCCAAATAAATAAAATGAAAATGCAGATATCTCTTTTGTCGTTTCTCTTGTCGTCCAATCTCAAAGCTTGCATCGAATGTAACCTTCGATTGTCTATCCAGACAATGGTGTAGTCAGTGTCATTTAACTCGTTCGTACAATTTGGAATCGTCAACGTTTATCGACAAGGACACGTCAGTCCATTTGATGCTGTCGATAAATGCTCGCGATGGATCAAAAAGGCATTGATACATTGCGTTGATGTCATTCTCGAGAAACTGTTTGTGCTTAGTAACAATAGAAGGCACACATAATGCAGAAACGCTATTATACCGTAACCTACTGCGTTCAAAGAGCTTTCTCCTTATTTGCCTGTTTCTCTGCAGAAGAAATCCCAGAAAATGCCCAAAGTGAAGAAAATCGTAACAGGGGATCGTAAATATAATTCGAAGATCGAATTAACTCGAGCGCCATATCTTTTCCCATTCTGGCCGAGTAACAACCGATAACGATAGATTTCCATGGAATATTTTACGCGAAAGATAATATATCTTGCAGGATTTTGTTGGCCTCGTGTTTACGTGTACGTCGCGAACGGGGATCGGGGGTTGGCCGGGGGTTAACTGGGATCGTAGCTACTTCCCCATACATTCGTTTCATCGACGTACACGCGGACTAGCATGTAGAAGAGCGAGGGCGCATATTCGCGCGCCACGAGGGCGTAGATCATTATTTAGCATAGCCCCTCTAACGGGCAGGGAATAGACGGTGGAAAATAGAAGCGAAAGGTACGTGGTCGCGTACGACGGGTGACTGGTCGCTATAGAAAATGTAGATGAAACAGAAACGTTGCCACAAGTCATTTTCCTCCGTGCCGCGTGACCTGTCCCCGGCCTCGCTGGCCTCCGTCATCTCTGTCCCACAGAGCTACCCTGACAAGGATTTATTATCATCGACGTAGCACCGACATAAAACATGATGAATCGAGCCGTTCGCCGTTCAACGCTGTCACGTGACGCGACGCCCACGACGAAGCTGCCTTATAATACATTTTAATTAATCGTCCGGTGAGGGATTAATTTGTCATTGGTTCGCCGGTGATTCCTGCCGATTGATAGGCGCAAGCTGCGAGCGATTAGGCTCAAAGGCAACCTTTTAAGTGGTAGATGGTCGATGCATTCTAGGAAAGGATAGTTTGGAATGATACGAAGAATGTCGCATTTGAAACGTTTGTGACGAAAGCAGATTACATTTTGAATGGAATATCGATTATCTTCTTTTAACCAGATTCTATCACGTCTTGGATACGACACACCTGTTGTATCATCGATTTCCAGTATAATACGTATATTTTTGTACGTCCGAGCTTCTAAGATACTGCATGACGTAAAATAAAGGTAAATGATCTATGTGATGAAATAGCGAGTCGTCGGATCCCTTGCTAAATCTTCTTAACGTCACATGAATAAACAGTCAACCAGTTAATTAGCGTCTAGCCATAGATATCAAATTATTCATAACGAAAATCCGAGCAGATGTACAACCACCGTAACATCAATCACACATCGTGCTGTTAGACTGCAGTAGACGTGCCATGTGGTAATCGATCGTTGTTTTCAAGCTTATAGTTCTAGCCATTTCAATTCTAATCATCGTTAGTTCTCCATAATCTTCCTCAATAACGTCACATCGAACAACATCCATTACCGTAATTGTAAAGATATCGTATTACCGTAATTGTAAAGATATCGTTCTATTCATGAGCAGATATCCTGATAATCCAATTTTTTAACAATCGATGCAAAATTCTTATTTCATCGTGAAATCATCGATGAAAAAATTGAGAATATTACCGTGGAAGATCAAAGCTACCAAATCGGGATATTTATCGACGTTTATCTGGCCGCACTGTACATCGATGAGCAACCGCGTGCACTCGTGTCCGCCGATAAACGACGCGGTTGTTTATAGCGAGCTTGCGAGCCGTTATTAAATATTTAATACTTTAATCGCGAGCTCACGTGACCAAACTGTCTGGATCTGGTTCATTTACGCATACACACGCGAAATCGGCATAAGAATAAATTGTAAACGCTGTGGTTAAAACTTTCATGCATTTTATATACACGCGCGTGCGTACGAGTATATATAAGTAAATCAAATTGATGGCAGCAAAAATTTTTAATAGAAGGCTGGTACTATTCGCAACCGTGGAATTCTCTTTGGTGATTAATTAATCAGCGTTTCGAATAGTCTGTCAACGGCCGGATGAATTAAAGAGTTTAATCTTGCATGGCATTAATGACGCTGAAGGTGTTAATTGATATTCGTTGAGATTTTTTACGACAATGATTTTCATCTGGTTGACTCGTCACGAATTATAGATGAACACTGGGATTATCCTCTTTTTACGGCTGGGGATAGTTAAAAAATTAACGTGAATTAACCGTGTCCATACAGTTGGAGATAGAAATAAATGGGCTTAATAAGATAATTTATGAATGGCGAAGGTCCGTGCGAGCTTCTGAATTATTACCGGAAATACGGCGCCACGGTAAAGTAAGTCTGAAACCACTTTGCGAAAATGGGTATCATTGCAATTTTCAGCAAACGGAAACGAGACACATCGGCCGCATCTCTAGTGACACAAATATGCTCGAGTGGATAAAAAACCACGAACATCTCGCAATAATTCACATCGGTTATCATTTTGTTTTCTCGAAACGCATCTTACCGTCATACGCTGTACGTTCATACCGAGGATTTTCCACTCCACCCGTTCATCCATCATCGTTTAGGACCCATCTTGCTAAGAAGCTGACCGGTCTACTTATTGTAAGGAACTCTATACCCTGTTCTATTATGTATCCGCATTGGCCAAAACTGCCTATTCTTCTTAGTTAACAGCGAAATTTAATTCATCTAATCAGAATGTCTTTCGGGGGGAATTTAATCGAAGAATACAAAGAATGCGAAACACGATGACAAATTTAACGAGATAATCCAAGATAAGGATTAATCCAAGAACTCGGCGAGGCCAGAATTGAAAAATGCTAGCGATATTACTCCTGCAACAGCTATGTTGACCTAGCCTCTTTGCAGAGAATGTAAGTATCTTCTTTAATTCCTTCAAGAAACATGGTTATTACGAAGAAAGCGCGGTACGTCTTCTGTAGCAGGCAATTTTCACGGTATTCGCGCGATTAAGCGTACAGAGTGGATTATTAAGTTCACCAGGGGCAGGTAATTCGCGGATGAAGGGTCGCAGCGCTGCTGGTACATCCGGTTGGCCAGGAAGCTAACGGCAAATACCAGGAACAAGGAGGAGGAGAATCCAGCAGTAAACGCTTCTCTGTTTCCAAACAGAGAGAAGATCAAACCATTGTATTCTAGAACGTGGCATTAACGTCTCGCATCGGAATACATCGGTTTATAAAACGCTATAATAGATCCTAGAAGCTCTTATTTCCCACGTTTTGAGCAAGTACAAAATTTCTCGATCAACGGTTCGACGCTCTTTCAACTCGAATTATATCGTTTGCATGTTCCTCTTATTTCCAACGTTTCATGACACTTTTACACATCTCCAGCCTCTGAATACACCGAATCTCCGTAGTTCATCGTGTTAGTGTTCGATCGAGACCGGTAATCCCGCGGAGGAAAAAAGATGATCGCTTTAAAAAGGATTTCGATAGATGAAATTCCTTCTTAATCCGCGCTAAATTCCCGCGGAACGTTCGTATTTGCCGAGTATATGCGCTCGTTCGGAAATTTCAGTGTACAGAGGGGCTGCAGGGCCAAGCTCGATAAGTTCCGAAAATTATCGAGTTCTAGTCTTTCCCTACTTTTCTCCCGGAGTTGGCCTGCCTGCCGGCTCCAGCTTTCTGAAACCCCAGCGGACGCTAAAAATTTCATCGTAAAATTGCGGATGTCGCATCCTGAATAAAATCGTACGATTGCTATCGTAGATCGCACGAAAATCGATAACTACTTCGTACGATAGAAAACGGGAAATAGTGGTATTACGTGTCGTCGCTTTTAGAAAACGTCTAGGCGAACTATCCTTATATTAAACGACAAAAGTAACGAGAATGTTTGCAGAAAGGGGAAGGAACAGTTACGTGAAATACGTTCTCGAACTTTTATACTAAATTCTACCTTTGCTTTCAAGACAATTCGTTACACATTCTTTACATGAAATATTTACATTCCTGGATCTTTTTACGAGAAAAATACAGGATATTCCTGTCATCGGCCTTAGCGAAACTTTGAACGTCGATAGATTTCATTACTCTGTTTAGGAAAATATTTCATTACACATCAGATATTTAATATTTTTGGGAACATCGAAAATGAACTTTCACTTTGAGTTCAGTAGTACATTCGCACTATAATTTCAATCGGCTGAAGCTAATTTTCAGTTAAATTGTGCCCCTCCTGTTTGAATACAATTCGTAAGCATGACACAAGTGTAGTTTCTACTCCAAATCTACCAAGTACCTAGCAATTTATGTGCGTGAAAGCATTTTTTAAACGCCTCGATTATCCTTAATATGATTAAGCTCGTAGAATTTCCGAAGAAACGAGTATGGATGAATCCTTCACTGTCAAATACGACGATTGAAACACGTTTATATCGATCGTTGGATTTACAGACACGAGCCATCTCACAGAAGTTCGTAGGCTTCGGTGGGAATATAATGGCGGGTTCGATGCGTTCTCCGAATCAGTCGTTATCCTGCCTCGCTTTTGAAGGGTGCATACGGAATTAATTTCTTGCGTGTATGCGCCAACGGTAACGATCGATAGTCGGTAGCGAAACGACGGACAAAATATACTCTACGACAGAAACGACTCTAATAACGTCGATAGTTTATGGAGAACTCGTCGCGGACGGTGTCGAGAGAAATGGAGGAGAAAGAGAGAGGACGTCGAAAGTGTAACTTTCATATAGTCGAAGATTCGTCGTCGAGGAACGCCGCTGCTTCTGTCACGACTTCTATTCGCGATTGTAAGCAAAGAAATACGCGCTTTGGAAACTATTCCGCGACATCAGGGAAAACTTTTGGATTGTAAACAGTATATACAAACGTTGACGTTATCCAAGAGAAAATGTGTGAATATTAATGATACTCGTAACTGCACAAATTAGAAGTTTGCGAATGAATGTAAACTCAAATCTGCTACGATTTAGTTAAGGAAGGAAACGGAGAATTGTAATATTTCAAGAAGAACTTTGCCGCGAAATTATTTCATATTTCTTACTTTCATATTTTTCTCAAATTTACAAGATCTATCTACGAAAGAAAAGTATAATTGAATTGAAAATGATTTGAACGACATAGTAAAGACAATTATTGCATGATAAACATGCATGAAAAACTTTTCGATAATACACCTTTCGAAAAAGATATATGTCACAAAAGGTTTTCGCAATATTTGTAACTACCTAATTGATGAAAAATATACAACATACTTACAATAGCATGCTGTACATACATACAATCACAATCGCAATCAATAAAATTTTAGGTAATACAAATGTGCCATATCGTAAATATAAACTAATCAAATGTTTCAATCAAAATGGAATATCTGCCCTCGTCCGATTAAAAAATGTACGACTGCTAATAATACGAGGGAAAGCTTGTAGTAATAAAACACATAACTACAGTCATCCTGGGGCGAATTGTACCTGTGGATGATCCCTGTACTCACCGCGAATCAAAGGTTACGCCGCATTGACGCTTGCCAGGAGTCGGGTGGCAAGCGTCGAGTTACCAACGCGGCGCTTCGCCTCCGGAGACATGAAAAAAGAAGTGAGAAAAAAAAGAGGAAAAAATGATAATGAATATTTCAATAAACCCCGTCCCATCTATTTCGAACGAGATTATGCACGTCGGTGCTTACGGTTTCTCGTCAACTCGTTGCTTCGAGCCATCGTTTTTTAAAAAGGTAGCTCGACTTCCATCTTCATGAAACTTTTAGATGCAATTAGAAATGAAAATGAAACCATAGAAAAACTTACATGTATGACTTGCATATTATTTAAATATATATCGTCGTATAATTGCACTAGAACCACAGCTTTCCCACGAATTACCCAAGAAAATATCAGGAAAAATAGCGTTTGTTCTATGTGATGAATTATTTATGTCCTATTATGAGTTCATACTATTGTAAATTACTTTGTTTGTTCGTTTAATTTTAAGATTCCAATGATACGACGTAATAGAAAAATGTTCCTCCTTAACGATTTATTTCCGGCGTGTATGTTTCGAATGTTATATTTTTAATGGTGAAAAACAGTGGAGGAAGAGTCCGGATTGTGTAAGCGATTCTAGGGGACGAAATATCTCCACAACGTTATACGCTGAAAATCCTTGTAATCGAGCTTTTTTAGGAGATTTTTGCTCTTCCCCCTGGACCAAAGTGGAATATATAACGAACAAAAGTTGCCGGACGGACTCGCCAGTACTTTATCCGGTCTTTGCGCTCTCTTTGCCTACGGCTAATATCCTGTTAATGTATTGCATCTGGCTAATACCTTTTTAATGTACAGGTTTGCTGCAGCTTAAAATTCTCGTTCTTAAATAAACACTGTAAGAATGAACGAGCGAAGAACGAAAGACGATATCGTCGAGTAAATATTAAACAAAAAAAAAATGCTAAAGTAAGGACCAGAAGATCAATTCATTTACCAATTATTAAAGTCTTTGTTATCACTGCTTCGTTGTTGAGTCACCACTTCGACGTATAATGGATAGTTTGACCGATTTACGTTTGGGAAATGTCCGACAGAATGTGATAGAATTTTTATTTTTGCTTCGGCGAAGATTTGATAAGAGAAATACTATCATAAGATACTTTGGACACTAAGAACTCAATGCGTTTATTATCTTATCCTCGTTCATGAAATTTTATAAGTCGTAAGTTGCAAGTTACCAGTGCTGATAAATTCTCTTATACAATGGTCAGTCTATCTAGGTACTTGCTAATTCAACGATATTACTAAATTATTCTGCATAGAGATCCTGGTCTTAAACCAATCTTAATTAACTTATTAGTAGTTCACCAATACAATTCATCCGTCGAAATAAATCGAAAGCTATATGGAATAAATCTTTTTACGAGTGGAAAAATCACGGATGGAGATCGGAGTCGACCGCGGTCCATGAAAAATGAAATTCGCGTGTAACGCCTAATCCCCCACTACGTTACGATACTTTGTCCTACACGAAGATTAAATGTCTCGGTGCGTTCGCGACACCGTGTAAAGTTCCTGGCGCGCCTTTCACGGTAATCCTCTTTGCCGACTCGTCCCGTTTGTAAATTCGCTCGCTCTGCCACGCGCCGTCCCGATGAGGCGGCGTCGGATTTTGCACCGACGCGGCGTGGCACGGCGCCGAGCGTCCCTCTGTCTCCAGGAAACTTCCGTACAAAAAGAAGAGACGTTGAAAAGATAGACACGCGTAAAACATGCCATCGCTTAGACTAGGGATTGTCACGCGCGAGCAACCGAACAGAGCACTGCTCGACCACGGAATTTTGGAATCGCGATTGGCTCTCCAATTTACGAAATTGCCCGTGAAATCGTGCGTTCATGGTCGAGATAAACGACCAGCTGACGTGACTTTCTCATCTCCTGTTCGCCACCCTTGCTATTCGCTTCTTTGTTCAGCTCTAACCCCTTCGTTTCCGACAACTCGTCGATGGCACTTTCAGCGCCAACAGGTTCATTGTTCTCAACTGACGTATACAAAGCGGAAATTTAAAAATTTTACTGAAATTATAGAAACGTCAATTAAAAATATGAAATATGAAATAACTACAGAATTCGTAATATTGGTTTATATCGAAATTCGTTACGTTTAAAATACAGTGAAATATGTTGCATCGAAAGTTTGATTGAATTGTTCATTAAAAAAAAAAAAAAAACTTTTTCATCCTGGCACGAATGTTCAACCGGTAATTAAACACTGGTAACGGGCTACGGAATTGCTCATTCCTGGAATAATCTCTTTTCGCTAGTGGCGACTACTAGCGAGTTTCGTTAACGCGCATCGATTAATAGTTTCGACAAGTAGTTCTGGATAATTCGCAGTTGAAAATTTCGCGTGTAACGGAATTTGCATTGGAATAGCCACGGTATTAAATCGATGGAAAGTTGGCCGGCCATCATCGACGCAGCAATATACGCGATAATTCTCGTGGTTTCAATGGATTTGTTTCAATCGAGATTTATATTTTTTTCTCGACTAATACGTCACTCTTCTTCAACGGTGATTGAAAATGAACAACAAATATATCCCATTTCGATTAATTTTATCGAAATTATTCTCGGTCGTTGGATGATAATAAAATTCGTTGTTACTTCAAAAATTAATATCGACGCGTATTAAATCGCTGAAAATATTCGTGGTAGAGAATTTCGATACGCTGCCGATTTGCTTGTCATTCGATACAGAAAAATAAAAAGCAAACATTGACGGACTTTAACGAAACAAAATAAAAAAGAAAATATACGAAATAAGCGATTCAGAATATTGACATCTTGGTAGATTGATCGTAACGATTCCAAAACTTTGTAATCCACGAATGGTAAAACCAAACGCCAAAACGATTAATCGACTCAGCTGATGGATATTGATTTTGACGAAAGAATTCGGTTACCAAAAATTTATCATCGTACTCGAATATATGGAATCGGGATGCAAATACCAGAAAATTGAACGAATCCCTCTATTCACTGATTGTGCTATGTGAAGCGCAAATGAAATCATTTGCACGCCAATTAACGGCGATTAATTGGGAACAATAGCTCTTTAAACGGTTGCGCGTCGCGATACGTGACTAGAATAATTTGCTGTGCAAATTTTTTGTTTCGAATAATAGAGTGACGATAAAGCGATGGTAAAATAGCGATACAAAGTAATCGAAGAATCTCTCTCGTACTAAAAGTTTACGTGTACAATTCGAAAAAGTGCAACAATGAACTCTGCTTGATCGTCACCTTTGCTGAAACGTCATTACCAGTGGTCTCCCTGGTGAAACTTCTAACTGTGTCCGTATCCCCAGCTAACTTTCATTCTCAAGTTTCCACTCGACCCCCGCAGGGATTGGAAATTCAGCAATAGAGGGGAAAAAACGAGGCGAGAGAGCACTGTAGGCGCTTTGTTGTCTGCATGTCCAGCCTCAGACGGGGACGAAACGAATTTCAACCCCTCCACGAACTTTCTTGGCTTCCATTAGCCGCTCCTTCCTCTTCCTTTATACACACCCTCGACGCACGGTCGTACCGTCAACCCTCTGCGTACCAGCTACCCTTCGGGTTAGCCGAATCACGACTTTCAACTGAAAAGCGACCATTGTCCACGAAGGCGGGCTACGTGCCTTCCATTATTGAAACTTGCTTGATGTCTCGTTTAATTTCCAGCTAGTTTCGAACCGAGAGTTACGATATAAGTGACACGTGTATTCTACTAGTTAGTATCGTATAGGCTAACTATTTGTATTCGGTTGAAAAAGTATTCTACCTCTACTGTCTATTTCTAACAAATCAAATAAACCCTCAAAACTCTTTCGACCCATTAATTCAGCCGATTTCATCTTTGACAAGCCGATCTATCAAAGCCGTATATAAAAGAGTTTCTAGTTTGTTCGATTCCAGTTACCGATTAATTAAAGCTCGCTGGTTCGAAGTTAGCGATAAGCTTTGACTTTAAATTGGCTGTGCTAGCGCTCCGCAATTGTTCGCTGGATAAAAATTGCACAAAACACAGAGCGAGAAATCGCGACTATAAGGTGTGGTATCACGTCACGTGGGAGAACATAAGGCTCACGTAGCAGAGGGAATAACGGGTCGCGAAGAAAACTTCATCCTTGTATGGAGAAAAGAATAAGTAGAACGTCCGTAGCTCTCGCGCGGCTCACCTGTAGTCAGTGGCCCATCGGGGGTATAATTGGCTCACCAATTAAAAGTTTCTGCCGGCCCGAAAAGCGGATTTATCTCGCGCTACTAAGAAAACATTCCTTTATGGTCAAACGTATTTCGCTCTTCTCAACACCTCAATGCTCCCTCGCGAATTGAACCCTCAACTTTGATATCTTTCGCTTTTGATTCCGTTTGTCACTGACTTATTCTCATCCGCCACCGTTATCCCATTATTCGTTCGATTTTGTAACTTTGAATTGTGGACAATATCGCGCGAATGGATTTTATAATACAGAGGAGATCGTTAATTGGGTATTTCTTTCAAAGAAGGATAATTAGGAATTTGAATGAGATTTGATACGCATTGTTTGTCTTTCGTCAAGTCACTATGTATGTAAAATGAAATTTTTATTCTTTCAAGTCACGATGTGAAAATGTTCTTTATACAAAATCTTAGAAAAGCTCGAGATCCTATTCCATTGTAATAAAAGCTACACATTTCTAAATCGTAGATAATAAATTTATTATGATACCACAGGTTGAGGCATTATGCAATCGATGCACAGATTCCGTGTTAACGAGCGATCAATCAAGATTTCAACGAACCCCGGATTAGACAGCAAACATAATACTAAATCAATAATACGCCACGATTCTAAGGAGGAAACGCTGGAATATCCAAGAGAAGCTTCCGCTTCGTAGATGTGCTTGCAGGTAAGATAAAATATGAAGAGAATAGGCACCAAGTGTCGATTTTCGCGATACCATTACGCTGTAAGATCTGGCCAAAAATTTCAGCGACTAAGATACTTAAGCTGTACAAATTTCAGCCACGATAAACTCAACTTAGAACGCGGAAATACACCGAAAGATTTTACTGATTATTGTACCTTACGACGCACAATTTGCCTGTGCTGCTAAGTAGAAAGAAGCGGCGGTCGTAAACGCTGCAACGAGAAAGATGAAGCCAGGACTTAATGCGAGCTAGTAAACTGCAGCAAACAGTAAAAAAGCAATGATTCCGTGAAATCTTAGTAGAAAGAGGAACAAAAGATTTACGAAGCTAAATCTGTGATATTTCTTATCGCTTGTAATGATTCGCGTAATTGGCCGTTTAAACAACCCGTGGTAATGATATTTTGTGTAATATATCGTTTCAGTATATTAATATATTAACAGGTGTAATGTTTGTTCAATCATATTTAGTCACTCGATATATTAATCTCGTAACCGTTTCACCTCTAACAGAAGAGCAGTACGTAATATTCCTTCGTAATTTACCAAACAATTCGTCATTTCCCATTGAAATAATGGTAACCAGGGCTGGAAATCTACGTTATCCTGGTACCCCTCAATTTGTAACGTGCGTGCAGTGGCTATTAACGAGGCAATCGCAATAATAAGGCTACGTTGGAAATTCCGTTGGAACCTCGTAGCAGCGTGCACGTTGCGTCTCGTGTTGAAACTTCCTACGACTTATTAAATCCAATTATCACTAATTTCACGATTCTCCACTCTGTTCCCCGAACTACCGGAATTTTAAGATAATTGCGGTGAAATTAGGTAAACGCGATTTCCCATTCGACGACAAGTCGAACGATTATCAGAAAAGGAAACTATCCAACGGATTATCCGATAATTAGATAGCAAAATTTGTTCTGTTATAAAAATTGTTCATTCTACAAACGTGACAACATTGTTCACAGTTATTACTCGTACTTAGAATGATTGTGATTACTGTTTAAAATAATTATCGGTATTTTCATAGAACGATAACAAAGGGAGGTAATTAGAACGCGTGCAAAATATTCCATCAAGTCGATTTCAAAGGCAATCGAGATTCTCTATTAGCAGCAGATAGGAGTCGCCGCGAGAGGAGAACGAGCGAAACCGCTACTCACTTCGGAGACAGCCGATTTTAAGACGCCACGGCGGCGTCCTGGCAAATTGCACATCGGCGTCGCGGCCCTCCCGACGGGCTGATTAAATCTAATCACCGCCAATTTTGCCCGCGCGAAACGTTCGCCGACCTTCGTCTACCCACTTTGTTCAAGCTTCGAGGCAACTACACTCGCCGTGCGGTCTCGCAAGAGACTGACGTATCGCCGGAGGAACTTCAAACACCCCTTTTGTCGCCCGCCTCTCTAAATCCCGCCCGGATTAAAGACTGTTCTGCGGTTGTCAATTATCGGCGAATAAATTTTCAGTTTATAGTCGTACCGTTGCCTATTCGCTTCTCAATTTTTATGTTTCTTATTAGAGTGTCGTTAGACTTTCGTCTGTAATGGAAAATTATAAAAGTGTTGCTGTATTTATCTAAAAAGGACCGATGTTGCGTATACTAAACACTTTCTTTGTAATTTCTTTCGGTCAATTTAACATCGCGGTTATGAAAAAGGAAGTGCGAGAATTTTTAATCTTCTTCACCAGTTACTATTCTTACTTTGAAAAAGTGAAATATTTATAACGCTATGATAAATCAATTTCCTTTTTAGATTATGAGACTTTTATTTGTGTCTGGCTAATGCAATATTTTCTTCGCAAAACAGTCAAAGTTTATTTTCTTACATTTTTCAGTAATACCGTACTTACCACCTTCATCCATTATTTTACTGTTTATTCTTAGTTGGTAAAAAGTAAACAAACCATCTAACCGACGATCGCAATAATTTAACAGCGATGCAAAATTTCAATTAGATGGAATTAAAAATAACACGCATAGTTCAAGCTCGTGAAACGGCCTTGGCTACCGATAAAAGTCAGTAGGTAGATGCCAGCGATGGATAGAGTGGAACAACTTTAGAGATTTACGATCACTAAATATCCTCGCTGCGATCCGTAATGCCAACAGAAAGTTTCGTGTTATTTCATGGTGAAAATTCAGTATATTCTTAATACCATGAATCACGATGTATTAAAGGTTACGTTATATTCAAAAAACTAGGATGAAGAGCAAAATTTTTGCGAAACATCGTAAATGGGTATTATGGATTATGGAATACGTGAAACGAGAGAAAATTAATATATTCTATTACCAGTTCCTATATTTGAAAGTATCTTAAAAAAATTAACGTCATTTGAAATTTTATACCGTATCGAAACTTTAATTTAATAAAAGTTCTGATAAAAGATATTATTAAAAACACTGTTATAATATTTAAGGTTCTACCAGAGTAGATATAATTGTGCAACATATTTGTTTAAAAAGCAGTTATCTGACAAGTGTATATAAAACACGACAAATTCGGTACGACCAGCTACTAATGTTGCTATATCATGCAGAACTAATCAAAAGTTATTATTCGATATAGTGGCAAGAATGTATTGTATGTTCGTTTCAGGATAAACGATGGTTCATTCTATTCACCTGCGTTTTTATCTACTTCGATAGTTTAACAGTCACCGTATAAATTGAAACTAAGCGTCCCGGTTCCCTCGGATTGATTTCTCGAACACGAGCGTTTTATACGTCTCAATGTTGCTTTTCACGGGCATAAATCTTCCATGAGCTTGCATATGTGCGTTGAACATTTCGCGTGTGTCGAGCGAATGGGACATAGGTACGTTGAAAGTTCGATATATATTATATCATCTACCGTGTCGACGAGACGGTGTGATTTACATATTGTACAATATCCTATGAAAATTGTTTACTCTCAAAATATTGAACAACAATTTGCGTATATGTACATATATCGCATAATGAATTCTGCGAGCAAACATGCGTAACAAAGTTTTGCTCGTGGAAGATTATAGTCATATTCACAACGTACTAAACTACGTTAAAATTAGTAAATGATAGACGATGGGCTTGGATCGCACGAAAACTGTCGAAGTTAGTTATGTCAATGAAATTATACGATTCACTTGATACGGATACCATCAGATCGATCAAATACGATACAGTCACTGTCGAACCTGTAGCGCCTCGTCCATGCAATCATATCGATAAAATGAGATTTTAGCGGCCAGAGTCCAAAGTTTCGGATCTAAAGTCTAAGGTCCTGAAATTCTAGTCTGAGAGTTGTAGTGTGATATCCCGGATCTGAAGTTCGAAATTTTGAGTATAGATCAAATCGCAAAGAAATTCTAAACTTCGATTAAGTTTCATCGATCCGGTGGGATCTATTCAAGATTCTATAGATATAGTGATGCCTCTGTAGGAATTTATCAATTTAAATTTTTGTATTGACCTACTGTATTTTTAGAATGCAAATGTACCAATGTAATGTAAATCCCATAGTAAATGTTCATAAATGTAGAGATACTAAATGTGAGTGCTTATAAATATGTAAATATTCGGATATATTCCCCAGACATTCGGTAATCGATAATACTAACGACTTAATACATCAGGTGAAAACTTATTAAACTTAAACGCAAGATGTAAAAAGAGGAAAGTCACATTTGGTATTCATGCCAGGACAATATGAAGTTTATAGGCGCTTAACGAATAAGAGGCTAGTAGAGTGGAACGAGATATTCGTCGGTTTGATAAACATCGTGCCGCACAATGCAGCACGAAAAATCGTCGCTTCTTAAATTAATCCTATAACAAAATGCTGAAATCTGTCGAAATTCCCCAATTATAAAGCGTAATTTAAGTGAATAAAACAGGAAGCAATATTTCACATTCTCATGCATTACAGTGAGCTTTTTCAAGCAAATATTCTCTTATTATAATATAACCATATTAATAACTTTTTCTCAAGACAGTAATAACAACGATAAAATATCCTCGTGACTTACATCGCAAACGAGCTGCAGAGCAATAGCAAATAAACCGGTGTAATATATTCCATCACGGCACACATTATCCTGTATCACTAGATGTGCACGAGGAATTCGTTATGGCAAAGCTCGTGCGTACGTGGCAAACTGTTAGTTCTTGGTAGAACTCCGATTTCGTATAGTATATTTGCAACGGAATTTCTATTACTCTCATCAATTACTATTATAATTAACAACAAATAAAAGAATCGAAAGACGATCTACAGATGAAAGACGAGTAAAACACGAGAAAAGAAATAGCAACGACGTTTAAAAAGCTCATTATGCTCGTTTCCATGCAACTTCCCATTCGACTTTCGGTTTATAGCGGCTCGTAATTTTATTTCAACCGACGATAAAGCGGTCTCGCGCTTATATTCTACGAATGGCGTTCGCCATGACACGACGACGAACGCCGCGTTCGTGATCATTATGCAGCTTACACACGTACCGTGGCCGTTTGAAGAGGGTGATTAATCGAAACAAGATTGTACTCGAACCTGGCGCTTCGTTGTCCCTTGGACACGAAATACTTTCATTAACTCGACTTGTCGTTGCGATTTCCAACGCAAACTTTGTCCGGTATGACGACCAGGTCCTCGCGTTTGATCGACAACAAGCAGTCCGCTATTGTGAATGCGGCCATAAACCTAGTTACTCTCCGGTTCACGGACCATGGGGTTTGTGGAAATTCTGCAGAAGCCAAATTAGATTAACCCGTTGTAACCAGACTGCGCTGAATTGTCCCGACGCCGATTTATAGACGTACACAGGAAACAGCGTATTGTCCTTCCTCCTGTATCTCCTTTCCCTCCCGTTTACTGTGAATTTACATTTGAGACTCTACAATGTCCACCGAGTTGTTCGCCTTTTTCGCGCCTGCTGCGCGCCCTCGGGGTTTTCGCTTCCGGCGAAACAACGCTTCCTGTTCGTTTCCCGACGTGCTCAGGACACGCACGAACGCTTCGGGGACTACGTTTGTGAAATCACGAAAATGTCCACGATTTTCTGAGAATACTTTCACCAAGGGATGTAAAAAGATAGCGAGCTGTTTCGTGTCGTACTACAAGACAAAATAATAGGGTTATAAAGGATCGTATTAGTTTTATGGTAATGTTTTGAGGATTTTCCGACAATTGTATACTGCGAGTGAGTCTTGCTAAGGGTTCTTGAGCGACCCGACTGCTTGGCATTAAAAGAGGAATACATAATTACACGAGGTTAGAGTGGACGTGACTGGATACACCTTAAAAGTGCCTGCGTAGTTTACTCGAAGTGAATGAAAAAGATTGTAGAATAAGGAAAGAAAGATGAAACGTATTACATTGCGTACACGTTGCAACTTAGAATTTCTTGAATATATTTGACTACAAATACTTTTACATTGATGTTGAAATTGCCTCATATTTCTGTGGTTTTACATTTTTTAGAGATATTATGATAAAAATTCCGACGGTAATAAGTAAGGAATATGTTTGTCGTATTTTATCGCGTCACCAAGAGAGATCGCATCTGCGTTACGACTTTCGCGCTCTCACGGAGCCACGCAAACTTCGTTTGCCTTGCAATTACTTCGTTTACTTGGGTAGCTAGATAGACGTGTCCCTTCTTGCAAGGGTCTTATCCGAGGACCGGTAGTCGCAATGTGGTTACGACTAAAAAGTCATGATCGAATTGGTGGCGATACCCAACGACGAATATCAACAATATTCAAAGGGCGGTCGTTACGTTACATCGATGTGACGCTTAAGGTTCGATAAAAACGAACGACGCCACAATGTAAAATCGTTTTACGATTTTTTTTTACATTGCATCGCAAAACGATTTTACGTTGGCGAACTTATGTTCTACGCGTCATTGGCTGATTTATCAATTCGCATTTATCGCATACTTGCGTACATTATATTTGTAAAGATAAAACTACCAAATCATACAGTGTTATCACTGCGAGATTGCTATAACGCCGTATTACTCGACTGTAGTATAGTTGCGTAATCAAAAGTGACACACAAATGCTGGTATTTTCCTGAGCGAATCTGTTTCTCGCGACTCGCGGTGTCCTTGTTCCACTGAATAGAACGCGCTGTCTGACCAAACACTGCCGTATCTACTTAAGCGTTAATGATCGAATATTACAGGAATCGGAAAAAACCGGAAAGAAAGTTCGTTATTCCACATGAAATTGAATGACGGTTAGACAAACTGAACGCAATATCGAACTCATCAGATGGGTTTAATCAACTCGGATGATTCTATCTTTGAACTTCTCGCGAAACCAATCGTTTGTTGATCTTTAATTAACTTGAATACTCGCCAGCCAAATGAATGGGCTTTACAAACGGAGAAATATTATTTTTTCATGCGTAGCAGCATAGTTTTCTCAGTACGAGAAACTTTATTGCGTACCACGGGTAAACATGAATCACGCTGTTTGTGCGCCGTTTAATAATATGAAACCGTCCGCGCGTACAAGGCGAAACTTTGCTCGAATTCTTTAGAAAAACTTGCCGTAACAAAATCTTTGAATTTCTTCATTTTTCAATTTTCGCATCCAGCTAAAATGTATATGGACGAAGTTTCTATGTACCACGTTATTACATTTCAATTTTCAACCCGTACAATATCCAGTTTGTATCGGTATTTTTCTCCGTGATTATCGTTAATTCGTGTCCCATTAACTTGTATCACGGGACAAGCCTTTATTCTTTGGCCCAACCGATCATATTCTAGATTATGTTATGGGTTGCCTGTTCGATCCCTCTAAACTTTAATTGACGTGGATGGACGCGAGTATTAAACCGCATGGTCGTCAATCACAAAGGGTGGCCCGGCTGGTTACAGCCTCAGTGACATGAACAGGGATCCAATAGGCGGTTACCTAGCCGACTGTACTTCCGCAAAAGTAGTCCGCCGAGTGTACACTCTTGGTCGCATTGATATTCACAAAGTGGTTCCTGTTCAGGCTTAACGCGCGGTTGTCACGCCGCTGCCACATCACAGCCTGTTGTTTCGCGGTGAAAGTGTACTTTTGTCAATCGATATGCCATGTTCGTGCTTCCTTTTGACGAGCTATCCACGACTCTTATGTTATCCATCAATAAACCGAAGCTGCGCACAGTGAACCGTGCTATAGAAACTGGACCCATACAAATGATAAATTTCGGCAGTGATACACGAATAAAGTGAATTTGAGATTTTACAACGAAAAATAGAGCCCAAGTAATGTTCGCTTTATATTAAATTTCGTATTTACACTTACAAATTTGCAATTTCTAAATTTATGTTTACGATTAGAAGCAGCTTAGAAATCTGATCAATATTCGGCAGATTACAACTTTCTCCCTGCTTCTCCTCTTCATCCCGTTGACTTACTAAGGCAACGAAAATGCTGCACTTTGAATCGATGTAAACGACGCTTCGATGAAATACATTTTTTAAAGTTAAATCCCTATATTACTCGAAACTATACAGACACAAATTTTTTCATGCGACGTTTTATTAAATTGTAAATAACGATTCTGCAAATATTTCAACGCACGAAAGCTATAAAGTCACGCTGTTTTTACGTTGCAAGATGGAAGGGTAATTGGACGAAAAGTAGAAATGAAGAATAAAATCTGATAACAAGGATGCAGCAATATTCGTTGCAAAATTGCCTCGTTAAGCCGACGACGCGTATAGACTGTACTTGGTCGTTGCGAGTTTAAAACCGTGAACGATAGTTCGTTATTCAAACAAAAGAAAAATCATTCACTTCAATTACCCATGACCGATTTCGAAACAATATTCCCCCTCGTCGAATATCGACGATCGTATTTTTGCATCGGTAATAAAATAACGTTGTTCGTTCTGACGCGTCATTATCGATATAAAACAGGGACAGATTAAAATATTACCGACCACGAACGTGGCAAACATCGTATATATATTTATCCTTCCAAGTAGGATTAACTTCACTGACAGCTTCGTCGCGGCACTTCGGCTTAAGGTATATTAATTGACGTACAAGTTGGCGCACCTCCAACCGGCGTCGAGTGACGGAAGTCAACGGGGGATCTTTTTGCTTTCTACTCGAACACCTTGTAACGATCAAGGCACGAAAGCGTAATTGAACGTTTCGTTCTACGATTACGGTGATTTAGTTACACTAATAATAAGAATAATAATAAGAAAGAACGTTAAAGTGTCCACTTCGGCTTCGACTATTATCTCGCGTGAAATGATTTTAAATTTGTGTAATTACTAAATTGTTTAAATTTTGAAGAACACGAAATATTTTTGTAAAACACGTGTTTCCATAACGAATTGTTAAAAATTATTATTCGAAACAAATAAAACGGAATATATATATATACATAACTATATAGGAAGGTACATCCCGAATGATAACAAGCAAAAATACAGGAAAATGATGTATCACTTCAATCGCTGCAATCATTTCGATATCGACGAACGTAAATATAGAAGAGTAATCATCGAATTTGACGTTGTTACAAAGTAATGAGCAAATTTGCGTCAGTGGCTGTCTGATACGTGAAGCCGGCTTGTCCGATTACAGAAATCGTAGCAGGGGTTTCCTTTGTTTTCCACCGCAAATCCTCGTTAATCCGTCAAACCGCCGGATTACTTGGCAATTAAATCCCCGCGTACGTTTTGTAAGTGAAGCGTGTAACAACGGACAGCCTCGAATGGCCTGTTAAATTCAAACAAGCTAAGTTTAACAAGAAACTACGTTTCATACTGCCGTCGTGCTACTAACTTTTACCTTGAAATCTCTATAAAGTCACGAAATCCTTTTATTAACAATGACGATTTCACAAGCGAATAAAAGTGTTTAACAACGCTTCATGTAACGATCTCCGTGTATCGGTCACTATTGGTTTCTGTGGTAAACGGCGTTTCCTAGCTTCCGTTTGCGAAATTATTGAGAGCCCTTTGACTTTCACCCAGTGACTTCCATCATAAAAGAGCGCATAATCGAGCTTTCTGCCGTGAGTGAAAAGCCGCCGTTATTTGCGTGCTCTTCGCAAACGCTTGTCCCAGTCGACAGCTGTTACAAAGTATGCGCCTTGCTTCGTGGATAAACGTTTACTGTATGCGTCAGGCGGCCGTAAAGCGCATCGTACATGATCGAAATATCGACGAGTACGTATATCACTAACAACGATTAATCCTACCTGCGATAGCATGCAGCTTTTCCACTTCGATTCTTTTATTCAGGATAATACTCGACAGACGAATGCTCTTTTATCTTCGTTCAATTTCAGGAAACAATATCTTCGCAGTTTTTCATTTTCACAGATTGTAACTCCATTCTCGTAAAATTCGTTTCATATTTTAAAACTATGTCGATCATACAAAACTTAAAAATCCATTCTTATTTAAATTCGTTCGTGTAAAACACGTATTTGGAGTTCCTTTCATTTTCTATGTTTTTGTTTTTTAATTTTCGTTTTTTACGTCACGGTGGCGAGTACGTAACTTTGGAATATCGTACTAGCTTTCCTAGTCAGTTTACGGTTATTTTGTAAAGGCTTGCAACGTCGAAATCGTGTTACGGGAACTAGCGGCGTGTCGTTAATTAAAAGCAAGGCAGCTAGAGGACACACGAGACTAAGCAGAACGCGTACATAGGTGCGCGAGACCGTTTAGAAATTCTACAAATCCGACTCTCACGTTGCTTCCAGACTCTAAACGAAAAAAAGGGAACCGTTCCATCGTTGAAGAGAGTAGAACGTCGCTCGTAACGTTCAATGATATTCAATAGTGATACGATGGAAAGCTGTAAAAAGGGGAATGAGCCTTTTCGTAAGATCGATTGGATTGAATCACCCGATGAAGCAAATTTTTTCCCAACGATCGAAAAATCGCAGATTTTCATCCGTATGCTCTGTCACGGCGCCTTCTACGTATGGAAAATAGATCTGTCACTTTTTCCAAGATTTGACCCGATTCCAAAAGCGTGAAGAATCGGACGAAAATTCTCGCGTTTGAAACTCTGGTAAATTAACAAACGTTCTCTCGGGAAGAATCAACTTTGCAGAAATTACCTTTTAATTAGTATTTATAGCGAAACGCCATTGACACGTCTGTGTCGATTCAATATTTGACTTGCTGCAGTTGGAAATTAATCCGTTCGATAAAATCGAAAGTGTAAAGTGTGTCATGGAGAGAATAATGATCGGTTCTGTGATGTTTTAGCACACGGTGGGGTTTTAACTGTTTCAGTTGAAAACCTGGCTACATGGACGTGGCAAACGTTTTCATCCAAAGGGTTGGAATTACGGTCGAAGGTGAACCTGCAGGTAATAACGATTAGCAGAAAATCGCGATGGTTTCGAATGGGACGACGATGACGACGGTCGAAAGTTCGCGACACGTGTGGACGTTCTCGGAAGTGTTATGGATAGGAAGTTGCCAGGACGTGGTGAAACTCGGTCGCCGTTTACTGTGGCGAATTGACCACAGTTATGGTGTACGCAGATGAACACGGAGAATTACTGTGTTTCATATTGCGTGCAGG
Organism: Bombus affinis; assembly: GCF_024516045.1. Classification (NCBI taxonomy): domain Eukaryota; kingdom Metazoa; phylum Arthropoda; class Insecta; order Hymenoptera; family Apidae; genus Bombus; species Bombus affinis. Next base: position 15,308,368 of record NC_066350.1, read on the forward strand.
TGTGCCACACCCTTGCTCTTACGTGTCTCCGATGCACGTGTGTGCTCGTCGAGCCACGTACATGTCACTCAGACTCTGTCGTGTCGCAGTGTAGCGTTATTGGGAAACTTTGAATGAGTCTAATTAAGAAGTATACGGTATTTGTATTTATAAACATCTCGTAGTATTTGTAGCTTAAACTTTGGAAAATATTAGTTACAAGTAATCGTAAAAATTAGTATTATAATGTATTTATTTCACTGTCTTGAATATATACAGTAAAATTACCGAATTCACAGAGTTATTCAGAATGATACTACGATAACTATCTATTGTTAAATGCCTACTATCTATTTCAATCTCGAAGCTAACTATAAAAAAAAAAAACAGCTGAATGAATAGCTATCGGAATTTTAGTAATAGAATGTCGCGTTGCAATTGCCCATCCAAAGTAAATCAAACGATCCTTCAGCAATTCTTTGCCCGTAACAGCCGTGATATTTCGGTCGAATCCGCAACCGTGTGTCTCTAAACTATCGTTTCGACCGGCTATTGATTCGCGATTGGTCCCGAACGTCGAGGCCGGCTAATGCGTCCCCGGAGTTCGCACTAAAGCATCGAATCGATGTCTCATCTAGTCGCGTTCATCACGCCTAGAACGGACGTGTGTGAGAGACGAGGGGAGGGAAAAATGGGCAGAAGCGCGACGTTTTTCCGACGGTTTTTAATCGATGCACCCAATTACACCGGCTATATCGCCGTGTTTCGCAGCTAATTTCCCGTTATCGTACGGGATAAAAGCGAGCTGGCTGTACCGGGGCCCGATTAACACGCGGAATTGCACGGATCGGAGCATCAACCGTGCAACTGTATAAACTGCGTTTACGCTCGTCGTTTAGGCTGGGCTTAAAAGCTTATGATCGACGTACGCGACGGAATTCCGCCTAATTTTTCTTCTATTTTCAAATGTTTCGCGCATCGCCGATCTTGCATTAACATATTTGCCAGACAATGTCCCGCTTTGCATACAGCGTGTTCTGATTATCGGAAAAAAGTTTAACGAAAAATTATGTTACTGCGTTTTAAAAGAATTTTAGAATAGCGTTAGAGGTGCCGTGAAGCTAAGTGACTCGTGTACAGAAGAGCGTGTATGTACAGGGGAAAATTTAACTTTAAGAACTTTCGTATAGACTAAAAATCTTTTTATAATAATTTAATTATGCGATAGAAGATATCTATCGACTAGCCTATGCTCCGATATTCTGTCGTGTAAGGTTTTCTTATGGCAAAGTGACAAACACGAAGTTGCTCTTATGTGTGTCTTTAAGTTTACTAGAGTCTCGAGAAATTGTTTGAAGCAGCTTTCAAAACAGCTATATACAGTTCAAACGTAGTTGGTTGAAGTTCAAACGTGTTTGACACCAGACCTTTTTCCCTTTCGCTAGTTCAGTCGATTCTTCCGCCTTCTAATTGAGCAAATGTTGCTCATTATATTCCATTTTCCTATTTTTGATAGAAGAAAGTCTCGCAAACTATTTAATTTAACGAAGTAACTGCATCAGTTCGAACGAAAAATTGTACCTGCGGACTTTTTATTCTCTACAGGAACCCTTTTCATGCCCTCGGCATTAGAAAAAAAAACATTATTGTAAAAATATCATTTTGTTTCGGTCGCGGTGGATCAAATCGGTATAATAACAATAATACGAATTCGTGAAAATTGCTCCAACAGAGAGTCACATCGTAGCGATTTACAGGGTGGACGGTTTTTATTACTCTTGAAATCCCTTTAAACGCTTGTAATCCAGCGTACAAACGAGCGCGAAATTTTTACGATCAATTTCAACTGTTTTTCATCAATAACAATGCTACTCTATAATCCTGTGCAAACTTTTCCAGCGATATTTCTATCCCGGTTTCAACGTTGCCAAGGAACGAAGCGATTCACGATCGCTTTTTCAACGATGCCTCGAACCAACCCAGCTTCCACCCGTTCCATCGTAACGCTGTCAAGCCCCGCAAAAAACTTCTTTTAACTTTCCCGATCTTCTACCTGCGATTCAACAAAGAAAAAACTAATGAGCATAAATCACCATACGCTTGGTTAACGAACTTCGTGGAGCGCGTTTCGAAAACAGCGTTTCCGCGGTGAACGAGCTCTATGGCCTTGAACAATTTTACGGCTTTTGCTCGGAAGAAATAACGACGCGAAATCACGTATCGAACGAGTCGGCGGAACGATAACAGCGAGAAATATCAATTCGTGTGTGTTTGCATCGTGATTCGTTATACCGTTTTGGCGTGAAACTGTCAGTTCTCCGCTTGGAAAACGAGCGAAAGAACACTTTTCCAAAGTGATTGTCAATCAACCGGATATGAGTTGGACGAGAAGCCACGAGATTATTCACATCCAACTTGGCCAGCCAATGTAATTAACGATCGAACCTTGACTCCGTAGCAGCCGAGAGTCGAGTGGCATTGATCGGACTAATCGGATCAACGCAAAAGATTATTATCGGAACGAGACCGGATGAAGATCCAGGTTATCCGTTTCTTTTCCCCATCAATTTCGTTCTTCGTTGCCGCTGTCTCGTTCTATGTTTCCAATCATCTTTACGTCGAAAAAAACAGATCGACTTATGCTGCGTAGAACTTTCGAATTTCGATTATCCGTACGGTGAACTTTTAAACGAACGTTTGCTCGTGAAATGTTTCGTTAAGAAGCTGCAAGGATAATCGTCCGATGAGGATTCGTTGCAATTTTGCAGATAATTCGCTGTACCTGCGACGCGACGTTTTTCTAATGGGTTGAAATATGAGCTCCATTTAACCTCGATAGGTTGAAACAAAACAGATTTTACAAATTTGTTGCGGATTGGATTTTTATTGCCTATAATTTTCATGGAATGCTAGGTGTTTCGTGAAACTCTACGGGGTGCCCCGATAAATCGAGGCCAGAACAGTACAACGTAGTACGAAAGTAAAATATAGGTGAAAAAGTTTCGCGTGATCCTACATCCGAAAATAATTTTTTACAGAGTTACGAGGAGCAAAACCGGAAGGACCGTGTTTATTGAGTAAAGTTATACGATGCTTCGTAGTTCTACGTAGCTGTTGGTAAACGAACAGCGATCTTATCAGTGTCAGGTGTTTTTGTATATGTTTATATTTTCATACATACGTCTATACTACGGTACCAGATAGTTTACTTTATAGCATTAGTGTATGGTGAAATGTTACATATGTATGAAAGAATATATGAATATAATGTGTATTTGTATTTAAACGAATGTCATACACATATATCTTAGAACTACGTAATAATACGAAGCATCTGTAATGAATGTATCAAGACGATCGATCGATCGTAATAAGCAAATATCTTTAGATAATTGTTGCTCTTTGTATTTTTATGCCACTACTGTCGTTCGATGTTATAAGTAAGATAGACATAAATTATTGTTCACTTTTTATACCAAAACACATTGTATCTACCGCGCTTCAACGCGACACGAACAAAGCAATTCTTCCCATTTTTATAACACCACAAACGATGGCAAATGATGTTTTGGCGATACGTCTGTTTGCAATCGCTAACGAGGACAGTGAATAAATACCGCATAATCCGAGATACGCGAATTCGGGTCCTTTTTGTCGCTGCGTAAAAAGTGCTAGCCAGTTTGAACGATCGAATATATCAATATTTGCCAATCATTCGATCAACCAAACGGACAATCCTCTTTCGATCATGTAAAATGTTAATAAGGACAAAAATCAACGAACTACTCACCGACCTATTTTTTGTTGGTCCAAGTCGTCTGGTGGCCACGTGATGCAGCCGTGGTCTCGTCATAAATTATGTAATCACCGCGGCGACATTCGGGAAACGTACGTTCCCAGTGGCGTTGCATTAACGTTGCGACGATTCATATTCATGCGACACAGCTTCAACGAGACACACGTTAATAACGCCACATACGCGCGTGCGTGGATCGACCGATGAAAAAATGTCGTTGGTCGAACGTTTGAAAGCTTTCTTCGAACTTTTCCTCTCCGATTAGTACGATTTTCGCGGCCGTAAACGTAACGAGCTTATCGAAACGAACGTCCGATTCGTCGAACAAAAATCGCAATCGCGAACACGTTGCGCGCACTTTCGCCGTTACTGTTAATTAATCGATCGTTACACGACTTACTTACGCAAATCAGTTTACATTATAACGGGCCGGACGTTTAATATGCAATTTTCGCAGGACGGTGCCGGTGGATCGCTTAAAACGCAATTTCGTCGAGCGCCACGGCGTAAATATTCATGTAATTTTGATGCACTCCATTTAATGGGCCGCGATTAAAAATCATTTAACGGCACAGATTTTCAGGCCGCGCGATTATGCGTGCCGCGGACCGGCAAATCCACGAACCGTTCGCCGGGCTTCCAAATAAATATTATGAGCGAAACACTCGAGAGCCAACACGTAATTGCTTCGACCCTGCTCGCGGTCGACTACCGACAACACGTTCGAGAAACGCTTTGGAGGGTTGGAGGGGAGGGGCAAGAAGCAACTTTCGATTCGGTCTCCAACTTCGTACGCTCGTAATCACCCCGAAAGCTTCCAGTTATTATTATTGCTGGCGAGAAATTGAGCTTCCGATGAAATTTTGAAGGCGAACTTGCGTCAACGGATGATGGGAAGGATAAAGAAAAGTTGCGAGAAGAAAGCGTCGTGTTCGAGAAGGAAATGTAACTACGTGATTCGATAAAACGGAGAAAGCAAAGTAAACTATAGGGACAGAGGAGATATACAGAAGCAAAGATGAAATATTCACAATAAGGTATGAAGTTGTGGAGACTAAATTATTAAAACATGCAAAGTTCTATCGAAGCCCGAAATATTAACGTTTAAGAGAAAAGTAAGAAACGAAAATGGGAAGAAAAATCGGCAATAACGGGGAAGAATATATAGCTGAAAAATTTACTTAAACTACGCCGGTGCGCTTCTCCGATGACAATGAACTTTGCAGAATAATACACGCACGATGTATGCCTCTGGCGTGAGCGTGGATGAAACTGAGCGCCACGATGAAAATTATGTTTGCATAATTTTCAATTTTCCCAGCACTCGCTGGCGGAACAGAAGATACAGTGGCACACCATACGAAGATTCACGTGATTACAAAAATCTAACGGTCGCCGTTTGTGTATCGAGCAATTCGTTGAACAGACGGATCGGTGCGAACCAGAAATTAACGTGGCTAATCTAACCGCTGTGAAACGTTATCTTTTTTCTCCTTTTTATTATTCCATCGACCATGCACGCTTTCTATCGAAAACGACTCGACACATTTTCCCTCACGAACGAAACGCCGGTGAACCATCGACTTATGTCCGCGAGATCATACCCTTTAATACCCGACCAGAAATTTCGTATCGTTTATCAAGATTATAATCTTACGATTTATTTCACGAATACTCCAATCATTTGTCAATAAAAAATCAGCTAAAAACACATAGAAGAATCTATCATGAAACGACTCACGCCAGGTTCAGCCGTTTTCTTTGCAATATTTCACTGACAACGAACAACGCGATCTTTGCACGTGAACAAAGTCTCAAAGAAGTTCTTTATTTTTACTTCCTTGCCTATTGTCGTACACTCGAACGAGCTCTAGAAACGTTGCACGTTCCCGACATGTGAATGCCAGCAATCCGATCGAGCTCAGTTCGAGCAGTGTCACTCGTGGTCCCTTGCGATCCACCTTTAAGCGCGGGTCGTGGGAACGAAGGGCGTCGCGTCGCGAATTGCACTGACTCTCGCAAATTCTCCGTTTCCCGCAGAAGCTTCCAATATCCCCACCCTGACAGTTTGGCCTTGCTCAGCGGAGCTTCTACCCCTCTTTCGACAACCGCCGCCACCACCGGGGCCGCCAACCCCTCTGTTAGTCGCTTTTAGCGCAAGCGCCTCTGCTTTTGTGTGGGCTCTGTCCTATCCTAATTCATATCCGCGTAAGTACGGTTATGTCCAGCCGGCAGAACAACAAAAATTTCTCGTTTTACCACATCGTCTTACGGTTTTCACGGATTACGAGTCGCCGTCCGAGACCAACCACGTTTTTCTTTTTTTACGCGCCACGAGCGTAAAACGTTCGCGCGATCCTTCGCCTCTCTGCCAACTGCAACGGTTCGTCGTCTCTCCTTCATCTTTTATTCGTCTCTGACCTTCTCTCTCTCTCCATCGCTGTTCCACCCTTCCTATCCCTCGTTCCGTTGCCTGGGGTTTCTTCATGCACCGAATGCTTGCGGTCTCTGGTGAAATTCTTTCTCCCTCGAAGAAATTGAGACGTAGTCCGATCCGCGTCCTGATTTCGAGGCATTGTTCCTACAACGATTTACGATTTTTTGACGATTCTATCTAAATAAAGGAAATCTCTCGATCGGCGTTTATCACGCAGTTGAATCTCCATGGTTAAACGATGAATCCAACGAGAGTGTACTATGCTGGGAAGTGAACTTGGTACAATGAAAAAGTTACACGACCAATTAGCAACATCAGCCGTCCCCGTGACTTGTACAGTTTCTGCGAATCGCGGCTAACAACGAAGGCCCTTTATTCCGCAACGCAAGCATACGAATCCGTCGAATAAAAAGCGACGGAAGAAGTACAAGCTTGAAAAATCAGGTCGTTAGATTGAGAAATCGAGTATAGTCGTGGCACATCATCCGAAGTCTTGTAAACAGGCACACTAATGAACCAACCTCTCGGGAACGTGGCTGCGGTTGTGGTCGTCGTATTTTTCGCTCATCGACGATGTTGCATGATCAAAACTACAGCTTCGCCGAGAGTGATGCCGGTGATATGAATACAGCCGCAGGCAGCTTGGTCGAGAATTAAAATTACCCTGGAGAATACTCGCTCGGCTTGGCTAGGCCTCTTCTTCCCACCTCGCTTATTATTTGCCAGCTAGAATAAACTGTTTCCCTCTTTCGCCCGACATATGCACCTTTACGCGTCTCTTCGCCGCTCCGTCTCTTTCTTCCGGTTCTGCTGCTTGCTCTTTTTCACTCAGCGCGCAGGTTCGCGTGTTTATTCCCTGTTCGTTGCCTTTGTCGTCCTATGGCCTATATCGCGTATTCTCTCTCCAGCTTCGCTATCTCTCGCTCCGACCCTTTGTTTCATTGGGAAACACCGAGCCCGCGGCTGATAAACCTGGCCAGAACCGTCCAGGGATCCTGCCGAATTGCACAAGTTTTAATTTCCTCTGGCGGCCCGACCCGCATAGACACAATCGCCGAACTTATTGCGCGTTCCAAGTTCCACGTTATTGCTGCGCTCCGGTTCTCTCTGTAACTCTTTCGCCGCCGAATTTCTTCGATTATTTCGAATCGATCCGGCGAGGTTGTTAATCTTCCACTTGCAGCGAACAGATTCTTGTAAAAATGTAATTTTATAATGAATAAAGCATGGTTAAGGCGGAGAATGGCTGGGTGGTCGTAGAGAGCGAGAGGAATTGAAGAGAACGAGAGGCTAAATAATGCAGTGGTTCGTTTCTTCGGTAGCTGAAACGAAGAAACGATCCTTAACAATCTCGAACTAATGGCTGCTGCAAAATAAATATCTAACTCGATCTGGGAAATTGTATGATCAGGATAGTAGCATTGGGTAAGGCTGATAGGAGCGGAATCCTTGGAACAGGCGGAAACTTGGTGCTCCTGTTTTGTTCTTGGATTACTATATGACGCTGGATATAATAGAGTTTGTAGAGGGCTTTTTAGAAGCTTCGAGTAGCGGAGCAACGAAATGTCCTGTTTTAATAGAGATTGCAGTCCTTGAGGTAGGAACCATGGATTCTCTAACACGTGTATCGAATGCCACGAGTTGGTTATTATACGGCCGTTTCTTTTTGCTATGTCGCGAGAATAAATATCTTGCTTAGAGCGAAAGAAATTTCCATTTTGTACTCGAAACGCGGTATAAATCAACGAAATTCTAAACCAGCGTCAGATTTTGCCTGCCGTTAAGATTCATCGATGAAAGTTCGGATAGCTTTTCGGGGAAACGTAGGTACATAATGAAGAATACACTCTAAACATACGTATATACCATATCTGATTTGTGCGCTTCCAGAGAATAGACGTCCCTGCGGAGAATAGGAAGTCAAAATTGCACGTAATTTTGGAGTAGTAGTTGATTCTAATAGTCAATTCAGTACACCCCTGAGCGATCGTACATACCTGGCCGGAATTAGAATGCTTTCGAAGCATACTTCGATAAAAGTTTCCCTCGCTGTATCCAGCATTGTTGCACGATAAATGGACTGATGCGCGTGTAATAAAACTATGTGTAACAGCTATGCGTTAACTCCGCGTTTAGAATAGTTGCGAAGCATGAAATTGGATAACACGGGCCAGCAATTTCTCTTGCTAGTGAATCTTCATTTTTTTCATGAATTTTGAAATTTATCCAACACGATATCGTCGACGGTCTTCAGAAGCGAGTAGCGCGCTGGTATCGCTTTCCGTTCGACGTAACGTTTGCCTGCCAAAGATCCACGACGATCATCGATCGACGAAATAAGAAATGCGAGCGGAGAAATATTTTGAAGCAAGGCGAAATATAAAAGAATCGAAGGAAAAAGAAAAGAAACGTATTAAGAGAGAGAAGAACGTCGACGTTGAAAATAATGACGAAAGAATATCGGCAACGATAGATTCATAATAACGTGGCAAGGCACGCGGCCATCGAAAATATAGAGCAAGGGAAACCTGACCGTATTTGATCTGCGGATCTGAAACTCTGCCAGCTGGATGAACTTACAGCGAAATGAATTGGAGATTGAGTATGCTTCGCAAGGAATTTCACTAGCGCCGCGCCCCGAAGTAGCCGTGTTCTCCTTCATGAATTTCATCAGTCTGCCTTACGAGCTTCATAAATTCCCAAACAGCCTCTAAATCGTTCGCGAACTTCGCGTTATTTGTTTCAAAACTTCGATTCGAAACGACCGTATCCGTCGCGATTTCCTTCTTGTTCCAATAATAATGGAAAATTATTGGTTTCCTTCCGAAACTGGTGACGTGTATCGAAACCGCGATCGTCCCGATATTTTCACGGTATGCTTCGAAGGAAATGCTAACGCACGATCTTTCGAAACAATCCCCCTTTTTATTCGATGTAATTACACTCGCTCTGTTTCTAACGGAATCACAGGAACTTCATTTTCTTTTGATCCGGATCGGATTCGTAGCTCAATCACCGATTCCCGGTGCTTATTTTCCGTTCGTGGCACGAGAAAGAAGGAGATTCTGGGCGAAAGCTCTATAAGAGACACACCAAGCCACGGACTGCTCTTTGAGGACTTGCATTCGAGCTTTGATCAACGATAGTTGCGCTTCTTCTTCCTCTGATTGTTCCGTGTCCCTCGATCATTTCATTACGACAAATCGTTCGTAACGATGTTCCTTTTGCCGCGAGCCATCTGATCTTTGTGGCGAAAGTTTTCGTACCGGAAAGAGGTGGTGTTTTTACTTTGATGGTCGAATAACTTGATAATATTCTGGTTCTACCGAGAACGATCCAATCGATGAACATTTAAACTACTCTTTCTCGAATAACGCGAATTTCAACGCAAGAGTTTAGGAAAATAATATTTAAATTTCAAATGAACGAAGAATATTAACGATAGGAAAAGGGAACGTCGACTCGCTTTCGAAATTTGAATTCGTCGAATCGAAATTAATACTTAACAAATAATGAAACGATTCAAGCACGCAGAGATTCGGACGATTCCATCCGATAACGCTAACCACGGCTGATCTCTCGGCGAAAACAAGACATTTTGTCTCATTTAAAATACACAGACGCCATCAATTTATTCTTCCACTTTCCTACAACCGTGTCAAGGAGACACGAGTTGCGGTCACGGACAACCACGAGTATTCGACGTAACACCGTGTGGCAAAAAGTGTTTGGAACTAGTTAAACTCGTTCACCGCGATCCCCGTCAGTTAATTTATGCTCCTCACGCGCTTGATTCATCCCTGAAGTTACTCGTTCCGTGTCAGTTAATTCCGTTCAACAACGAACAGGGTGGAGAAAGGCGCGAATAAAGGAAGAGGGAAACGGAGAATTAAAGAGAGCAGGCAGCGTGATGTGCCCATCCAAAGGCAGTGAATATTCTGCTGTCCGTCGTGTCGATAAAAGAAACTCGTGACCGGTCGAGATGGGCCAACTTCGCGGATCTCTCGAAGCTATCTGTCCCATTACTCGGTTACACTCGCTGTTACCTCGACCCGGATTTTATTTCGGAACAACGGAAGGAAACATTAAAAAGCAGGACACGGGGCGCCAGCCAAAGAAACAGTCGATGCTGCATTTCCGTAATCTTATCGCGATTCTCTAAATTTTAGTTAAAATCCCGATTGATTCTGCCTATTTGATGGACAGTGTAAAATTAGTACCACGCGTTAACACCCGGGACTGCGTGTAGAAGCGTGAGTTCATATTCGAATGGAAAAATTGCTTTGAATAAAAATTGCGCATAAAACTTTGTATACTTTGTGCTTTTCCTACGTATGCGTTGCTTAAAGAATAAAGCAAAGAATATTTCTCCTGTCAAATGAGGATTTTAGTTCCACCAACTAAAGACATATTAACAAATAGCATCAACAATGTAAACAAAAATTCCTCGAATTATAATAATTAGACTGCAGATGCCAATGGAAGCTCACAACTTTAACATTACTAAAGTGATAAAAGTTAAATATGAATTCGTTTCAGTACTGGACCCTGAATATTTTACATACGTGTGTGTTGTATCCTCTTTCTTCTTTTGCATATCGTATAAATATTTTTGCATTTTCAAATTCTGCATAAACGTATGAAACGTGTAAATAAAAACATTTATTTTTATAAAAATTCTCGACACAGATCAAACCTAGGCGGAGCTAAATTGCTCAGATTTTTCCAATCTTTGCGACAGCGAGTTACGACGGCTAACTCGAGAATATCTTTGACTGGTTGAAGGGAGAGGATCTCTCTCGCCTCGTGTTTGTGCGATCTCCTTAATCAGGTGGGTACATTTTTCTTCCGGTAAGTGGCGATTCTCTTATCTGACTTCCCTCCGCCAATTCTCCGGCCCGTTCGCTTGCTGATGCAGTTTGGTGCCAAGCAACGTAACTGCTGCTACTACCTGCTACGGTGGTCCTGTTGAAGTTGGGTGCTTTCGAGGAAGAAACAAAGAGGAAGAGAGAGAGAGAGAGAGACTGTACTAAAGGCAACGATCGCGAGGAGGATCGAATCGACAAGGAAGCGACCCGACAGAAACGGAAGAGAGAAGTATCGTTTCAAAGGAGTAGAGGAGAATGCACGTGCCAAAGGGATAGCGGCTTTATTCGGCGGCAAGTATAAACTCTCCTGCAGCGAAGAAATATAACAAACACTTAGCGTTTAAACGTGCGTTAAAGAAAGAAAAATGCATCGGTGTTCTCTCGAGAAGAAAAATACCGGGGAATTTTGCATTTTAAATGTTAAATGAATTATGTCTCTCTGTTAGGCGCCGCATGTCGAATTTAGATGGAAAAAGAGAGAATTATACAACAAAATAAGAGTAACGATACTGTGGAATAATAATAAATACTCTGAATGATTGAATTTCTTTTCACGTGATTATGAAAAAACACAAAGCACACGAGTGGAGCTAGAATGAGGTGTATAAAAATTTCCACAGCCTGAAAAGATCTCCAACGTATGCATGGGTTGCTTTGAACTCCGCCTTATTAGACACTGAATTCCGAAAACACACGCCAGCTTCAACGATATCTGCCTCGGTTTCGACGTCTTCGCGTGCCTCTCAACGATAATAATATAGCCGGGTAGCATGCTCGACGAGGGGTGGCAAACACGTAGCACGGGTCGCGGCGGATAAACGAGGACGCGGTGTAATTGCTGAAGCAGACTGAAGCAGCGGAGAGACGGGACACGAAAGACTCGAACGAGGAAGCCCAGAGCAGAAATTCTATTGAACGAGCTGTGCACGCGGCTCGTCGGAAAACGCGGAACGAGCCGCGATTCGTTCGAGGATTCCCTGAAGAGGCGCACCGCCATCGCCCGTCAGCCTTTCAGCATGACACTGACGCGATTCAAAGCGCTGGAAAAAAAATAGCAACCCGGGCAAAAATGCTTTTTCCTCGTAACTTCGTTCGACGTGAATTTCACGCGTGGATTATCGTTCCTTCGATTCTTATCCGGTAGACGAACAACGCTCGCGGTGAAATGCTCTTCTCTACGATGTTTCCGTATCGAGAAAAAGAAAACGAAGAGGGAAGAGGGCGGGGTGGAAAGAACGTTTCCGAAGAAACAGAAGATCTCGCTAGGAAACGGTCAAGTTTCCCGTTCAAAACTTTCAGAGAGTGGGCTCGAGCTTCTGCTATCCTAGAAAACTTGCAGAGTTAAAGTGTCTATGGTGTTCGAACGATCTCGAGGAATTGTTTTGTAAGAGATGTAATGGCAACAAAATCTGGGGATTACTAAGGAGATAGGACGTTGAACGTTGTTTTCTTAATAGTGTTTTTGAATCTTCTTATAACTTTCGATTCATCGATAATGCATCTTGCAGCAAGAAGAATAAACGTTAACCTAGACATTCAGAAAATATTTTTGTTCTCAATTGGAATAACTGACACTGAGTCCATAAGCGATCAGAACAATTTGTATTAGATTTCAGGTAATTTCAGCTTTACCTTTAATCCCGTTATCCAATTGTTTCCAACGGATAAATTATACAGCACAGATTAACAAAAAGTACTCTGCAATTAGGTGATATAACCCAAACTGTCGTCAAGAGTTAGGATCGTCGAATGGTTGACAAACATCGATGTTGGGTATGTTTTACTATAAGCTACCGCGATAAGGAAGTCTAATCTACTTGCCCAACACGACAGCACTGTCGTATTTGTACCGTAGACCTGTTTGGAAAAACAGGATCTTCCGGTTGAACGACGAAACGATGATAACAATAATCGTAGAAAACCGAGCGTTACGATAAAGTATTGTTACGAAATGCTTAGAAAATGACGGTCCAGCGAAAATATTTTTGGACGAGAACGTTGGATAGGCGACGAGAAACTTCTCCTCTGGCGTTTTAGCAACGTTGAATGGGACATCGGCTGGATACGCCGTCGGCCATCGCGGAAAATATATATATACTAAATATATATACCAGGGATATAAGATAGGAAATAGAATAGGCTCTGTCCGCTATGTGGCGTAGTGTGTTGCGTGCTTCGACTCCGTGAGTTCAGCTTCGTTTGGAGTTGTAAGATTGGAAAACTTGGTTGCAGCGTTTTCTTACCTCCCCTCTCGTTTCACCGCCCTAATATCGTACAGCCTTTGCTTCGCTTTGTTCGGATATGGTATCTCGATCTCGGTCCTTCGTTAACATTTGTCCGACGATTTTTCGCATTTCCTATACGGAACGTTTCCTTCTTTCAGGTTTTAAGGAAACTGTTTGTTAGCCCGTGATCGCCCGTCTTTGTCTTTTTTGAACGATAAGCTTTGCGGTTTACGGATTTTTCGTATTAAACGTGGTTCCTAATACAGTAGGTTAAAAGCATCGTAGATATAAAGAAGGAATCTTCTTCCGTGTCATTCTTTTAACGCGCACCGTTCCATAAGTGACGACGAAGATATGGAACGTGAATTTTCAAGACGATCTGAAGATATCCCGGCGATAATATTTGGAACAGCGAGACTGTCTCCAGAGAACCGAGACAAATTTACGTTACGTGTTTGGCTGAAATAAGAATAGAAAATAGCGCACGGGAAGGCTGCGTGATGTTCTCGTTCGAAATTTGTCAATTTTGTGCATACGAATTCTCGCATTCGAGCAACTTTCACAATGCCAACTCTTTCATGGTATAACGGCGTTGCTAGCTAGCTTCGAAACTCCAGGTCGCCGTCAGTCCCTGTTGAGACGTTGCACCGAAACAAAGCACCAAACTTTACGAAATAATAGGATTTTAAATCAACTATGAAACACCATGATCCGAGATATATGCATTCTAAGTCTCTCCCGCGTGAATTCCTCGCCAACTTTCTACCGTTTTCGCAATAAGAAAATGCAGTCGTTCGTTGCGACTGAAATATGCATATCGAATCGGTTGTATCGACATTATCGCGCGGAACGAGCGTACGTCTGACAGTCATCCTCCCGCTTATCATAGTTTCTTCTGCATTTATTAAAAGGCTTTTTCTTCTTTCCCGGTGCGCTGTTCTTCCGTCCGGCTCTTAGTTTGCCAAGGGAATCCTTTGCATCGAGAAAATCACACGGGTTCATTTGGCAGTCTGGCTTTGTGTTATGTAAACAGAAGTCAGAAATATCAAGGACGAGACGACGAGGAGGTAAAGGAAGAAAACAACGAACAACGGGATGAAGAGTAACTCGGTCCGTGCGCTATCTCCAGCCTGCGCAGCACTTTGTGCTCTCCTGGAACCAAGTAGTGTACGGGAAGCTTCGAAAAAACAACAGCTTCAGCGGTCGACTCGACGAACTGTTGAATATTTAATCCAAAGAAAGAGGCAGCTTTATGTAAGGTGGCTGACTCCACCGTGGCGTATAGATTTTCTCACACAAACATCGTAATTAAAAAGACGTAAACGTGCATCTGTTCTTGCAACCGTTTGCGATCTATTTTCTTTTACGATTTATTTCTTTAAAAAGAAAACACACACACACAGATATATATATATATATCTCTTCCCGGCTTTCCTTTTCGTATGCGAAACGTCTCCTGCAGTCGGTCCAAGTCGACTTCTAGACGCAGAGATTAAAAAATACCATCGTATTTTCCATCGAAAGGAACCGAACGAAGTTTCCGAGGGAAAAAGATGAACGACGGTGAAAAGGCCGATTCAATCGACGACCATTTGACACCTGGCAGGGAACTTTGGAAAATCGAAATGAAACATCACTGGCGAGGACGTTCTATGGCTGTAGGAGTAGACACCGGGTGGAAGCGAGAGGGAAATGTTGATAGATAAAGAAAAACATCGTGTGAAAGAAGGAAGGACGCGTACGGCCGGGGATGAGAAAAGGAGAAACAAAAGGAGCAAATGAAAACGGAGTACGAGAGGGGTGACGGGAGACGGAGAGAGAAGTCGGTGTAATCAACGAGGTATGCCGATTTCAACCTCCGAACGATTTCCGTTGGGGGAAACGCGGTATTGTTAAAGGGGCGAGATAAATAAACAGTTCCCGAGACAGTGCCGAACACTTGGTAACAGTTGGGGACTCCAAGTAGGCGTCAAGCACCAAACCATTCCCTTTTGCCTTAATTATCACGTCGAACTGCGTCGCTTTAGATTACTCTCGTTTCAAGCCAATCGTTTCTCTTTCTCAATGGTTACCGATTACAGCGGAAATACGAGTATCTTTAACGACATTTCGTTAAATAAAATACGAGCAACGAATCGCAAAGATGACCATTGATAGCGTAATTGTAAATGTATTGTCACGGTCGCCGCGATAGCGTCACTTATTTCAGTATTAAGGTAATGGACGTTTATGGACAAATACAGAGAAAATTGAGACACGATTGCTCTCCTTATTATTTCACTAACGCGCTAAACGATAATAATAAAGGGGAAGAAAAGTTGGGACGTTCGAATTATCTAGATTTCGGAGAAGATATTGTAAGAAATTAAATTTAAAAGAGTACAAATCCCAGCTACATTGATCACCATCGTTCAACGTTCGAATAAGATCTGCAAATGGTTGTAAAAAGATTTCTCGAAGATCTATGGGGCAGCGGTGTTTTTCCGATAAGTTATCGTGTTTTGAGAACGAAGTCGTCCGTTTCGTGCTACGTTTGCAGGTTCCATTTGAATATCGTCCGTACTGCGAGAATAGAGAAAGGCCGGTGAACGATCGATCGGTGTACGATGAAAAGCGGCGTGGTATCGTTAAACGACGCGCGTCGTGCATCGACGGCGCTTGGAAATAGCTCCATTGACTTTTTCCACTCTGTATAATCTCGGCTGAGAGTCACGGTCTTTGGCAGTCGCTGCCAATTCGGTTTATCCTGCGTCATGCTTACATAATGCAAGCGCCGGCACGCTACTGCGGGATCAGCGGTCGTAGTTGCAACTGTGCACGATACCATCCATGCAGCACGTAAAGCGATTTCGACGATTGAGCGCGAGATATTGCATGGCCGTTCGACGACTAAACTAAGGGATACACTCTGCTGCCGAACAATAGCTCGATGGACCATTGTGTCAGACATGCCTTACGATAATTATTGGATAAATGGGATTTCCGATGTTACCGATCCTCCACGTAATGGACCATTCGTTAATTTCTCATTTTCGTAAATGTCGAATATTCCTCTATCCTCGATCTTTGAAAAAGTCGAACGTTGAATTTTATTTTAATTGTTTTGAGCGTTCGAACTTTTGTTATGTTCGATTTTTAAAGAAACTGGTATCCTTTGTTCTTATAATCGTATCGCGCGAAGAACTTGATCCAAAGGAAATGATAGAACGATAGTGAAATCGATACAAAAAAACTGCTTATTTCAAATAATTTCGATTTTGTAGCTAGACGCGACGTTCTATCGTTAACCTCGTTAAGGCTGCTTATGTTGGACGTCGTGTGTCGAGGTTGAAACGTTTGCGCTGTTCTTCATCGTCTCCTTCTTCGTCGATTCGATCGACGGAAATCCAATATTATTCAAGGCAGTAAGAAACGCAGAAAGCAGGAGAAAACAAAGAGAAAGAAAACAATCGAACTAGTTTCCAGCGGTTAGAGTGCTCATCCCAATAAGGGAACGGAAGCAACTGTAACTTGATTTATATGGGTGTTTCCCCTTCCCTATCGAGCACCCTCCTTCGAGCGACCCTCATTCCTCTTTCGTGTCCAGCTATGGTGTTCCAAGTCCCGTAGGTCCTTGGCAGGATCGGATAGAACTTCGCTAGGATATCGCTATACCTTAACATCGAATCGAATCGAGGTCGTTGGTTTGATCGTGAAACCGTAGGTGACCTACGAGACATTTCGTGTCTATCAACCTGCGTATATCGTTCCAGTCGAAGCGAATTTCGCAAATAGAGAGTTACGGATGTGTATAAAAGAACGGGAAAACGAGGAATTATTTGACACGAAGCTATTATAGATTTCGAAGGAAGAAGAGTCAGAAAGATCTATTCGGTTTATTGCTCGATCGAGCGCTTTTTCTTCCTTTAACTGGTTTCGTCGTTTTTATTGGCAATAGAGCAACGATCGATGCAAGTATAAATGTTCGAGCTGGTGGAAGATTTCAACCAGGAACGCTTCGAACACCGAAAACTTTCCACTTTCCTATAAACTTTAATAGCATCGACGCTAGCTCAATTACAAATTAGTTAATCCAGTGACAACTCGTAACAAGTGCGACGCAAATATTTCTCCGAAATTTCCCATCGTCGCCTGTTGATGCAATTTCATTTTACTTCGTCGTCCCACCCGCTTCGGTTATCTACATCCCGACGGAGAAATTTACTTTCTCGCCGTATCGAAATTTTCGTTCCGTAATAGCGTTGCGTCGAGGCTGCGGTTTCATTTTTCCGCGAAATCGAACCGCGACCACTCGTATTTCCTTAAAAGCGCGTATAGCGTAGAATTAAAGCGGAACAGCCGAGCAGGAAAATAATTACACCGATTGGTTGAAGCTCGGTGGTCGACTCAGGGACAGAAAGAATACAAGTATTTTCGACGAATCTATCTATCGGAACGATATGTCGTTCCGGAGCTATCGATGTCACGCATTGAATCGCAGATGAAATCGTAGCTTCCGATTGATCTCTCGACTAACCTAACGAACTAACCGAGGTCGTGCACCTCGCGAATTAACGTATTCTAGTCGCAAGAGAGATTGTTTTTAAAAAAGGAGAAAAGATCATCCCTGTGTAATTCGTATCGCGCGAAGGAAGCGGTATCTTCGTTTTGCGCGAATTCGTTTTTTCTGTTCGTTGGTGGCTGCAGTTGTTTCGACTGGATAATCGAAAATGAAACGCGCCGATTAAGTTTCGTTTTTTCACCGTTGTAAATGTTTTAGCCGGGAGCTTCCTGTGCGATTAAAATATTCTCTTCGTCTCGCTATCCGTTTTTTCAATGCGGCTAATGCAAACGGTAGATGGATCGGCTATCGAATGAGAACGAAATGAAGTCAGGATTAATTTTTCTCTTGCCATGTGAACGAATGGAAAGCGACTCGCGTCTGACGATTCATTGCTTCCAACGATGTTATTAATCCGCATACGAACGCTATGCGATCACGAGATACAGCAAGAATTGGAATTCAGTCTCCTTAAACGGTATTAGAGTTTATTCCGCGTACCGCGAAAAATAGTTTCGATGCTCAGTTTTGGCGATTGTTTCTCGGAAAAGCTGCTTATAAAACGTGGAATCTTGCTTGCTTCTATTTGGCCTGATATCGAATACACTGTTGATATTATACGTTCGACAAGATTATAAAATACGTTGCTTCGACAAAAGACAAAATAGTTAAATTTCGTCGTCTTGTTCGACGTTTTATTTCGAGATCATTGCGACACTTTCTACAATCAGACAGAGACCACTCGCGCCGACCGATGACAAACGGTTTTACGTCAGGGTGCACTCAGACACGCCATTACTATAAAACAACGAAATTCGTTCTAACGGAGCCGCTGCTTTCCAAACGTTTTCCCGTAGACAGAGAGGGTAAAGTGACAGGGGCGTAAAATGTCACAAGCGTAGGCTGTAAACGTAGAATGTAAACGTTGCATCGCGCAAGACTGGAGTGCACTTCGTTCCTCGCAGCCGACTTTTCGATTCGCTCTCTGTAAAAACGAACCAACGGCGAGCCGAGCAGCGACAGCTTCCGCTAACGCGTCTCGAAACGTGAAACTCGAGCGTCGAGCACGTTTCCAAAAGCGGTGCGTCCCCATTCCCCCTTTTCCCACTCTGCTTGCTGTTCCTGAGAACGAAAGAACATTTCAGAAACGATCCAAGGCGAATCTCGCGATCGATATCGATACGTCTATCCCCGGTGGAAAGCGTCGCGATTGAAATGCATTCTCTTCCCTAGAATTTTATAAAAAATGAAAACAATACACAGGGAAATAAGATAGATTCGACGGTTCCGTCGCTATTCCGTTGGCCTTCTAACTTGCGAAAGCACGATCTATGTGTTCAAAACTGAGATTATGTAAATGCAAGCCCGTGGTACGATTGTACAACGTATAATGGGCGAATAATAGCAATAATCATCTATTACAATGTATAACGTGTATATAGCATGTATATATGTTCGACAAATTGTCAGAACGCAAAACATAGCGCGCCTCGTTATACCGAATTGCAAAACGGACACCAGGAACCTCAAACTCAATTCCCAGTGCAGCAGGAACGACGCTATCGATCGAGCCGCGGTAGAGCGCATAGATCAACTCCTGGTATAATGCGATGTTCCAACTTTTCGTTGTTCCAACTAGCTCAACCAACAAGCACATTTAGAGGCCAGGGTTGCTAGTTTTACCCCTCGACTCCGAGATATCATCCTTCGCAATTTTATTTCGCTACTAGCAACGAATTATAGTTTCGCTCCGAAACTGGGCATTTGATGGCAACTTGTGAGAGAAAAGAAATACGAAAGATGTTGGTAACCGATCGAAGGCATTCGACGACGGTAACAGTGACAGTAACAGAGGGACTCGAATGGTAGTGGTTCTCGGTTGGTCGGCAGTTCCGAAGAATTGCAACAGTTTCGCGACTATTTCCCGTTCTTCTGTTCGTTCCACTGTTTTCTACCCCTCCAGCTCCGTCTTGTTTCTCCACGCGTTCTCCGCCCATTCGACGTCCGTGTCTCGGACGCGCGAACATCGCCTCGCCGAACTTTTCGTTATTATCACCCTCGTCCTCCGATTCGTCGCAAAAACGTTGCTCCGGCGCATCGCATCGCCGGTTACGGACCACTGCTCCTCGCTTCTCGTCTACTTCCTTCCTTTCTGGCCCTTGTTTTTCTCGCTATTTATACCCGGAACCGTTTCGCCGCGTTTTGATTAGCGGTTCCGTTGAAACGTTCGGTCAGCCATGGCGTACTTCTTCCGTTTCTTTTTCGCGGAACGTTACTGGATGAAACCGTCGACCGATTCGTCATAAGCCGGCCGAGATTGAAAAGCTTTACCCGGCCGACCGTGAAACGGGATATTCGAGGTATAATACGTTGTTTAAGCTGCTTCAGCGAGGAATATAGGACGGGCACGCTTTCTGCACGATGTCAGAAAGGATCTCGAATGTTAAATTTGTAGACCGTCTCTTATGATTTACCGTTGGATAATCGGATAATTGGATAATTGTTGGATACTCGGAGAAATGAAATGCGGTATGCGAGATAGTTGACCTCGTGGGAGCTGCTTAATGCAGTAGATATCCACCAGGTATAATAAGTTACAATATCACAGAATGTGTTTCAAAGCTAGCTTTCTGAAAATAGGTATCTTCGGGTTCTCGATGGAGCACGAAGGAGTAAGTAATTTTAAGCGAATTTTCAAGCACAAATTACGCAAATAGTCGAATTAGAATGCATCGAGTTCGCTATTGTTTCTATCAAACAACGCCAGAAACTTTGAGAATCCAAAATCGAACATCGAGTCGTCGATTCGGATACTCGATGCAAGCCGTCTCGCTGAATCGTCGATATCGACTAGAAGCTTGGAAACGACGGAGAAAAAACGGAGAAAGGAATAGAAAAAAAAGGAACAGCAGCGAGAACACCGAAGAAATCGAAATAGAAAACGCAGTTTCTGAGAGGCATTGGAAACGGTGCACTGGCGTTCCCCAATTCTATCGAATCAGATTGTTTATGCGGAATATTCATTGGCTAGGGGGTGCAAGGACCCTGAAAGGGGTGTTCACCCTTCCTTGGCTCTGATCGATAGCGGAGAAACGACGACGGATGCTTCTCAGACACGGCTGCCGCCACCTCGTCGTCAGTACCGTTTCCATCCGTTGATTCGCGTTTATCCCTCTCGGCAACCCCTTAATTGCATTGTTCTGCCTTAACGAAGCTGTTTTTTTGGTGCGCAATAAAGTTAATTGGGAACAGTTCTCGTGAACGCAAAACGTTCGATTTCCTGCCTTAAGGTTTTCCACCCTCCCGCTCGTTTCCCTATGCTCTTTGTTTATAAACGACGTTTCTGCGTCCCTTCTTCATCGCGAAGACGCTTCTTCTCTTGGCCTTTCACTCGCTTTTTATCGTCTTTTTCTACCACGATGGTTTCTTGGTCGTTTCTGGTTTCCTACCATACCGGAACGTTCTTACGATGTAAGACGAACCTCGAAAAGTCGTCCGTCACCGCAAAAAGAACAACGAGGAACACATTGCGTTCAGGATGTTGTTTTTCGAGTCGGGCAATTGCTAGGGAGAATTAAACAGCTGTGGCTCATCGCTATGAAACGGTAAAACAGCGGAATGCCGTTGGTACGTTGTAATAGATACCGGTGAAGTTTCGCGGGAAATTCACGATACCGAAGTTTCGCGAAAGTAGAGCACGAGACAGTGCAGAAGGATTTCAATGTTTTAGTAAGATCTACTCGATGTATTCTCTTATGTTTGTGGAGAATTGCGTGTGTGAATTACAAATATTTAACTACGACGTAACATAGAAAACATTTGGTCGGAATTTTCTACGTGCAGAAAATAATTCATTTCTTACCGTTTATTGAAAGACTGACATTGTTCTTGTTTTTGCGGAAGAGAATGGAAAATGAAGAGAAGAAAGAAATATGAAAATATTGCGGTGCGTTTAACGACCAAAAGGGCGAAGAAATGTGTTTAAAATTAAATTATTATCGGTACCGGCACCGAAAATCTGTGACACATTGCACGATGTTACGTCGACCGTGTTCGTTATTTCTCTGACAGGCGAGGTAATATTACATTAACGTTAGTGCACCGTTGCACAGAAACGAAAGTAAAAACGTTACAGCCAAGGGTGTAATGGAATCTCTGAAAACGACGCGTGTTATACGCGGTCTTTCGATATATCTATTTTAAGGTATAATGTCAGGTCAAATGGGCGTGCTAATTTACTGCCAGCCGCTATCGAACCGATTTAACTCTGTTTTCTCGATTTCGAACGATTGAAAAATGAAAAGGAAGATAGAACTCTCAAAATAGTCGATCATTCCCGTTGTAAAGTCAACAATTTCGTTAATAATAGATCAACGAAGGAAAAGTGTAAGAGTCTGAAAGGTGACTCATGAGTGTGTCCGTTATCATTCAATCTCGATTATTACGGTCTAAAAACTCTGATGCAGCTACAGATACGTGTAAGAAATACGTATTCGATCGCATTATGTTTCATCGTTTTGCAATTCTATTGCTAAATAGTTTACGCAATTAGCGTCACTGTATTTCCTATGTATTATTGATATTTGGAAAAGAATACGCTATAGTTGACTCTAGGATATTATTTCTAAAAACAAATAGCTCTTTGTTATTTATGTATCTATTATTTATATACATTATTTATATATCTAAGTCCCTAGCAAAGATATATCAGACTATTCGATAGCAAGTCCACGTTCGTTTAAAGCGATTCTTACGTTAATAAAATGATTTTGCTGTATATAACATACGATTTTTCCTGCCCATTCGACCTTTCTTGGCAATTACCAAATTGCCAAAACCATCACGTTCGCCTAACAATATCGGCTCCAAATGGACACAAAGAAATACGCTATTATATGATCTTAGAAAGGAGACGATAAATATCAAAGGACAGGTGCTCGAGAACGAAGGTATGTATCGACCATAATAGGCAGTTTATGCTCGAGTAGATTTTCTGGCGTGTCCAACCGAGAGACATTTCTACTTAGAGCTTTACCGGAAACCAAGTTTCAAGCTCGGACTTGATTCTCGGATTCGGAGCCGATCTCATAGTTCGCTGAAGACGAGACATACCTATCCGATCCGTGGAAACTTTTCCACAGGCTTTAAAGTTGCTACTATTCCGCTCGAAACTCTTGACTGGAACATCGACTCAAACATCCAGCTGGAATTCACGCAGATAAGCTGGCGTGCACCTCATACGGTGGTGCGCGCACGCGAACGAGGAATTCGATCTACGAGAAGTCGGTTCGACGCACGATTCCTTGGTATCTTCCACGGATATTTTTTGGAGTCTTCGCCGTTTCCCTTCGGGCCAAGCTCGTATCATTTGAAACGGCGCAGCCTCGTTCGCGATAAGCAGATCCAGCGGTTTCCACCGATCTCGTTTTTCCTTTTATATTTCGTTTGCCCGGAATTTTTCCTCGGGTATCTTTTTTCCTTAAAAAGGAAAGATATTTCTGCGTCTATTATGTACATATGTGATGAAACTTGTTATAGAAAATTGTGAGTGGTTTTCCAAATTGCTTTTCTAGGAGTCTCAAGTTTTGGTAGTATAATATATAAAATTGTGTAAAAAGTGGTTTCCAGGAAATTATAATTTTTCTCATTGTATTCGGCGAGGTGAATTCAAACTATAGATGAACCGGAATCGATATCTACGTTGAGTTTCAGGGAGGGGGCGGCTTGTGATAGAGCCCGATTACGATAAAAGAGAGGAGCATTCAGAAACGACTAATCCTTTCGCAACAAGAACAGTCGTAGTACTCAGCAGGTCGATGAATCCAATTTTAACCGTTGCCGATGCCTGCTACATTGTGACGAAGAATTCTTCCTTCAATCGTAACGAAAACTTTGGAATTTAATCACGCGACACGAGAAACAGAAACGGGTTCGAGAAACGAACACCAAACGAGAGCACTCTTTCGCGAATACCGAAGAAAGTTGTTCTTTGGTAAGAACTCATGCAGCGAATATTGGCTTCGCGATAAAACGAAGGTGTCGCCGAGCAAACCGGATTCAATTAAACCGGAGCAAACTAGGCGGAGGTGCAACATTGTTGGGGCACCGATGATTAATTCCAAGCAAACGAATAACCCGTTCGCTAGAGATTCCATATTACCTACCGTGTTCTGAACAAACTTGGATAATCTTAAAACGACCATCATCTTTTCCACCCTTAACGTTCCATCCAATTCCGTGACTATTCTTTAAAATCTTTCGAGCAACGTAACTCATTTCTTTTGATATTATCAGTTCATCGTTCAATCGCTGTACAATGTCACAAACAAGACAGGCTTTCTTCCTAAATAGTTTTCAAATTTGCTAATGATCCAAGTATTTACAGTCTTATATTCGAAAGGCAAATTCTTCGCACCCTCCTGTCTTGTTTGAAGGGGAAAGTAAGTTCATGGGGGTAAGGCGAAGAAAGACATAAAGTGGCTTTGAAGTAACTCGACAACGTCCCACCCGGACCGTCACGTAATTTTAATTGCCTATATCCATATTTCCGGGAGTGGAGATACCCTTGGGGGATGAAAAGTCATTTTACCCGACCCTCGACCATTCTCCTGCCGCACGCCCCTCCTCTCTCTCGTCTGTTCAAACGTGAGGAAATGTAACGACCGGAATCAACCTACCACCACCTCCGCCTTATTCGTGGCCCCGTTCAAACGAGGGATGCTAAAACGAGCGCCACAGGCTCGATGTTTCCGCCAAGTTTCCTCGCGAATTTCTTTTCCCGCCGGGAAATCCGAGCAACGGGGTGCAGTAGCCTCGTCTACGATCCACCTTTATGACTACTGACGAAGTAATTCACCGACAAATCGTGGAAACGTTCGCTTGGCAAAGAGGTGGACGCGTTATTGGAAACCCGTGACGTTTCGTCGCGAACAGATTTACGCACGATGAAAATGGACTGATTTCGTTTCGTTTTTCTTTTTCTTTCTCTTTTTTTCGTTTATACTTTACGGAGAAATAAAATTCTGTTTATGCAGCGGCTTTAAGCTCGTTTATGGAACAGTGGACGAGTACGAGAGGAATTTTTCAATGCTCTTTTTTCGTTGCTGTTCATTTTTGTAGAGAAGTTCGTCGGGGCTAATTCAAAATTAAAACACATGAAAATTGTTATTTTTGGACTAATTTGAATTCCTTAAGCAGACATCGCAACGGCAGAGGTGAGAGGGAAAAAAATAATTCACGTGACCGATGAAACCGGGCTTAACGACATAAATCTCTTTATTCCAAATTGAGTTTATGACCGGTAATCCGCTTTTTCAACGACCGTGATAAAATAAAGGAAAAATGGTGAAACGAACATTTACCAAGCACCGTTTATAACACGATTCCGCCAAATGACGTTAATAACGATTAGATCGTCGTGATTTGCGATAATATCGTAATCCTTGATATTTCGTATAAGCGAACGCTTTTCCCAATCTCAGCTTGCTGACCAAATCATGGTCGCGGAAAGGTTACGCAAATATTAACAAACAGTTGTAATCTTACGCTAACAAGAATTGTCTCGTAATTGAAGCTGATGTATCAATGTTTTTGCCTACAAAGTATGCACACCCGTGAAACAGAATTTACGAGATACCTACACCGATGTATCCGATCTTTTTGTCACACCGAAATCACCAGTTTTCGTGCGTCCACGTGTGAACTGTACGTCCATTCGACGTTCCAGCACGTTGAAACGAGGCATTCGAAGCGTCGCGATGTTGTTCCAGCTATGTGAACGTGACTCTACCGGCAGCCGACTGGAGGAGCAAGGTTTTCGAACGACAGCACCAGTTAAACAGCACAGACGTGTTCGTGGAAATAATTTCAATGGTCGAAGGTATTAATTCCTCCTGTAACATTTTCGCAACATTGACAACTGTGTTATCGGCATTAATCGACAACCACTCGTTTCTTCCATTAGCATTACGATTTATATATATATATGTCGGATTGAAGTCAGGATTATGGAGATGGGCGTTTAATGAATTTTCATTAGAACTGGCCATTGTCGTGATACAATGGAGAGTTTATTAGCACGGGCTTATTAACAAGATTAAGCACTCGTAGCACTAGTGATAATGACCTTAGGTTCGAAACGAATCCGCGGTCACGGGATGGTAAACGTATGTTCTCGCACAGTTCAAGTCTAACTCTTTGTTGATTAGATGTGAGGTATTCACTGGTTGTAAGGTGGCACTGTCATTCGTCGATGAGATCGTACGAAAGAATGACTCTCCGTCTCGACGATGTCATCGAGGAAAACTATATTGGGTGGGTCTAAGGATATGAGATCCTCGGATTCGTCAAAGAAAGCTTTCGTTCCAAAGGAGAGGGAAATTAGCGCTGTTGCTAATTGGTCGATCTCCATATCGGCGTTTTGAAAGAGATGCTGGCCGCCCTTGAGGGGAGGTTGTTGACGGGGGGCAACGCTCGTGGAGGATAGGTTTCTCCTATCTTCCCGTAGTTGCAACAAAGTCTATTTGACGGACTTCGCTTGACTAAATCTTAAGATCTATAGCGGGTCCTCACGTTAGCTAAACATACGCCACAAAGGCATGCCGACACCCGGCGATCATCTTACCCGGAGGACAAAATCTGCGTGTGGCGGGCCGCAGGATAGAAACTATTGAAGTATTTACTGCCACGTGTCGCTACGACTATTTCTTTTAAGGAGAGGTATAGAGTTACTCTGTGCCTTTGTTAGATAAAACGTTCATCCCTTTGACCGCGGCTACGTTCGGCGACTGATTGTCGCCTCGAGCCCAAGCTCATGATCATAAATCTCGAACAATCGGAGCGGCATTTGTTTAATCCAAGTTACAGAGTTGCGGTATTCCCGCGAATCCAAGGAGGAGCTCCGGCGTTCTTTCATCTCCGACATATATATATATGCATTGCTGTTACGCGTAATAACTCGAAATGTTCGATTAGCAAATTATACATATTACATATTATATATAACAATAAATAATGCAGAACGATCGGCTCGAAAGTAAATTTTTCTTTTAACGATCCCGACAAGCTTTGTTAAAATTATTCTACGATGTTCGCTAGCATATCGTATTTTAATTAAGGGAATAATCGCGATTCGTATACGCTATCCTACCGTTAATCTCATCGAGATATATTCGGAAATTTTATGCTAGTTGGTGTACGCGCCGAGTGAGGATAACCTCCTACGCGAAATTAATTATACGCGTGTTCCGCTGCGTTGTTATCTTGATTATATTCGTGTATAATTATATGATAATTTGAGATGAGTTTTATTCTGATAAAAACAATTAGAAGCTCGCTGCGGAACAATGAAAATATTTGTGAGAAACCGCGTCCATGCTCGTGCTTCTCTTGTTGGGATGCCCTTAGACTGTCAATATATATCGACAGCTATTCAACGACCCCAACAAAAACGAAACAATACGTGTTATCAATACAATGTTGTCAGTGTTTATTGATAATTCGCATTCTTGTTGAAAACTTTGAAATACTGACAGTATCGTCGATTGTCTGGGGGCATCTTTAGAGCTGAATATTGAATTAACCGCGATAATACGGCTTCTCGTGGCAGATATTACAGAAATGATACGAATCTTTTGTATAGCTGATAGAGGGCGAAATACAAAGTAAAGTATTTCAACTTCCTAACGATATATCTTGAAAGGTAATTTTAAAAAGGAACTAAGATGATTGTTAACTTCGTTCAATACACCAAGCATTATTATCGAGTATAAATAAAATGTTTCCACTTAAAAGGCGTAAACTCGCGCGGAAAGCATAAAAGATGTTTACAGGAGGCGGTAATAATCGTCGTGCTCATAATCGAAATTAAAAACAAACGGATTCCATTATTGCCGAGTGTGATAATACGAGAAACAATGCAACTTCGTGACAGAACGCTAACGTAACGAAATAACAAATTAATCGTCGAAACGTCCCCTGGCTGGGCGCATTGCCACGGCAACGAGTAATTAAATTATTATAAATTAACAGACTAACGCTCATCCGTTACGTCCTCGCTTTTTTTTTTTTTATCATTCGCGTGGAGTTTTAATTGAACCCTGACTGGTAACAGGTGTAGCAAGTTGGACCGTAAACCGGTTATTATCGGCTGTGTTTCAGATACTGTACGTTCATTAAAACGCTATGAACTTGTGCATTCTAATTCCTATTTCATTCCTACCACCACGAGCAGTCTGAGCATATTTAGTTTTCATGTTTAATTGTTTTCACCTGGGACGCGGCCGATTTCTCGTATTTTCAACGTACATACGTACGTACGCGCGTTTCCAATGTTTCCATGCTAATTGTTACGTTCGGTCTCCACGGCGTTCAAACGGATTCGTTTCCTATGATGTAACTTGATCATCGAAATTAGTCGCGAGCGTTTCGTTTCGACGAACAAATTAACAATTAGACGAGCTATTCTGTTTCAGCTCTGGACGAGTTGCAGCAACTCGAATTACAATTGGTTGGCTACTATTTCCGTAAAATATTCGTGGACACCTTTGTCTCTGGTTTCCATCGTCTCAACAGAGATTTCACGAAGGTTTAAAAAGTTTGATCGACTTAAAGTTTCGAACAAAATTCTTTTGATTTTAAGTGGAAATATTTTATTCATGCTCGATTATCAGCTAATTTTCCCCCTATTATTGTAGAGACTTTGACGTAATAGCTCTGCAAAGATGATAAAGTAGCGGAATAAAGCAATTTCGACACTACAATATTCCAAAATATACGTAAAATAAGACGATATAAAGCAATCGAGCGTCTACCATTCGCTAACTAATTGGTGTACGCAACTTCCATGTTACGTATCCTAACGTGCAAACTCTTCCTTCTCAGACATTCAGACATTCCCCTAAAATCTTGGCTGACCAAACATTTTCCTTTGCCATTCGAAAGACGATCGGTAATCTCCAAAAATCCGCTTCCCCGTACTATCATCGAAATTCGATTGCTATTAAAAGGTATTCAAAAATAATTTAGAAATTTCCACATAGGTAGCCCAACATCTATCTCACCGCGAAATCTAAAATAACGAAAGGCAATCGAGTTCGGTGTCGATCGAAAATCGATCAATTCTCGGCGATGTTGGTGCCGTTTGCGGACTCGTATGTTGGTCCCATTGTTACGCTAACGCACCGACACGGTTTATTTCCACGATGTACAAGTGTAAGCGGCGAAACGGTGATTTACATAATGTTATGCATTATGCGACAATAAACATGCGCCGCGTAGGTTCGCCACGGCACGACGTAACTGTTCGGCCGTTTCGAAATTTCGGCGTTTCTTCCAGCCGGGGAATCGGATCTGTGTACAGCATCTACATCCTGATCGAACGACACCCGTTCATCCAGCGTCACGAGATTTACGAGCTGCCATGCAACGTGCTGCATATAAATAAACTTCGGTTGAGCACCATTGTTCACGGATGATCGCAACAACGTTACTCGTTCGCGTGTCCAGACCGACGAATGTGCCAATCGCAATTAGCATTCTGCTGCCGCGATTATTGGATCGTGTCGCTTCAAAATTCGTTCGATCGTTCACCCTCGATCGTTCCATTTCGCGGTGGTTTAAGGCTATTGCTCCGATCGATAATTTCCAAAATTATCACGACACGTTAGGTCGACCAAAACGTTAAGACGTACAAAAGTAAGATGATAATTAATAGTTGAAGTTCCTTAATTTTAGCAGCGCAGCATTATGATTGATGTTGAATTCTTCGTTTTAATCTTCATGGAATTGATAAATGTTGCTCTTACACAGAAATTATGCTAAATTATGACAAGCGTCGCTTCTTACTATATATAGAACACCGAGTTAAACAAAACTATATTTAGACGTCGCTCTTTAGATCCTTGTTAGCAGAAAGAAGCTGTGCAAAATCTACCGCACAGGTCATTATGGACCGCTTTACATTAGCTTGCTGAAATGAAGCTACACTATCAAACGACCTATATATTTTCCAAACAAATTAACTTGATGACTTGCAAACAGCTCCTTAAGTATCTTACATCAAGAAGTATACGCTAAGTAAGCGTTTAGCAATTATAGTAGGCTACGTTGCGGAAGGAAGGTACGGGAAGTAGTTTTCTAGGCCATTATACGTCGCCTGTTTACTCTTCTTCACATCGAACACGTGGAAACACTGGCGACAGATCGAGCTGATATCGATGTCGAGCACTTATCAAACGTATGATTCATGAAGGATGGCATTTATACCTATACACGTAGACGAATTTCCATTACGTTCGAAGGGACGCGCCACGTTTACCAGACATTCTTTGATAATGAAGTGTCCGCCGACATTAATACGCGCCATGACACTGACTAATTACGCTCAGGAGCTGGCGTCGCTCGTGAAATTAGCCATGAATGCCTTGGGTCTGGCTAAAATTCCTCGCAAACTCGAAAGGTGGCGTTAAATAGTTTGTTTCTAGGCAAGATAAACATAATTTCAGAATGAGCCGGTGCAATAAAATGTATGGGAAGTGGTTAGTAATAAGATAAGGCGCGAACCCTTATGAAATATAAATTCTGACGCTGCTTTTAAAGATGGATTTGGAAAATGGAAAAAACAGAGAAAAATTTTTTCCAGAAAGACAGATGTTTCTCACATGCTTACAGCATCAGACGTTCTTCCCCTTAAAATTTCCTGAGGCCACATTTTAAATAAAGGAGAACGGCGGCTTAAGTTTAACCCCGCGTAAAAAGTTTCTCTCCCAATTTTTTAATTTTACGACTATTACGAAAGGCTCAGACTGGCAGGATTTTTATGGATAATTTCCCTATACCATTGAATTTCTTTTGCCTCTGTTCGAAGTATTTATAACATCTGGTCCCGCCGGCCATTCCTTTCTTCGTGTCGCGAAAACGTAACCGTGCAGCACGTGTTCCAGAAGAAAAAGCCTCTGTAATATTTCAAGAGCTATTCAGACAAGCGGTGCACCATCTCCTACAGGATGTGCATCCCGTTTCGGGTGTAACCGGCGTGCGTGACTGCCGCTCGTCCGCCTACTGCATTTCTGGACACGTTTTTCAGGAAACAGCGACAACGTAAGGACATTACGCAGTTGCTCGCGACTAGCTTGTTAAGCTGAGAACCAAAAGTTTTTCTTGTAACGTGGTAACTGCTAACGCTCTGACATAATTGTTACGTAAGAGAATAATCATTTTCATTAGGTACATTATATTCGTAAATTTTCAAACGAGTTTAAAGTGAGACCTAAATTATTGTTCAAAATATTGCTTACATCATTATACAGTGTCTTTATGATTTAAGTTTTTTATCCGATTCGATCTGTTCTAAAATTTTATGTAAATTTTCTAATCCGATTAAAAATTTTGCAATGACGATCTTGGTCTCCCAATTGTCAGTACTCTGCTAATCAATGTTTCGGTAGGTCCGATATCGGAAGGAAAGTAACAATGAGTTTATGGTTTCTCTGCTTCTCGTCTCGTAACGGACATCATTATGCTTCTCACATCCCCGCGAACGGAAAATGTCACAACGAAATGTTGGCGAAAAAATGCAAACTACGTCTTTAAATTAACTTTGAATAACGCTTGCATCAAAGGATCTACTCTTTGCTGCCTACTTTGTCGTCCTTCAATACTGACGATAGAGTTCGCAAATACGCAAATTTTCTCAACGCGTCTGAACATTTCTCCGTCATCTGAAGTAAGACACATCAGACGTACTTGAATAACCTTCGCTATCAATAAAAATCGAACGGCATAAAAATATTCGCGTAAATTATTCGTGTAAACGCGATCTCCTTCGCTTCGTACAACATTTCATACAACGTCACGTCGTACAAACAATGCAAAGATCGGAAAGTAAGGTCGGTGCCATTCCGATAGATAAAATCCCGAAGGGAGATCGATATGGTGGCGTAGAAGAAGAAAGAACTCAAGGCATCCAGGCAATGTGGCGGCGTAAATAATTGAGATCACGAAATGGATGCGTCAGCCCTCGTGATTTTCGTGAAACATTGATGCATCGTCATCCGCGAAAATGGTTCAACGGGTGTCTGAGCGACGCCTAAACGATCGACCTCGCGGCCTCGACGAGAACGCAGCAGCAGGCTGCCGAAGTCGCGTACGCCTCGAGACAGCCCCAACCGAGACCGTCGATAAGAGAAGGGCATGCATTATGCAGGAAACAAGTCATGACGTTGCGCGACGAGGAGAAAGGAAGAAGAAAGGATATAGCCAGAAAGGAAGCGCCGGGGTGGAACGAAGAAAGGAGAGCCGAGGACAGGTTGAATCGAAGAGAGGCCAAGAATGGAAGGATATTGCCAGGATTTGCATATCATTTTGTAAATTCCGAACAGTGTACCGACCTGGTCTCGTGCCTATCGTCCTTCACACTACTATCATTGGAATTTGTAAGAGGAGATCCGTATAGGTACCTGATATAGATTTCAAAGATCTGCCGCTGTTCGTCGATATTCGTGCGTCACGAGCGACAGCGAATTGCGATTCGAATTAGTTTGATGTACGAGGGGAGTGTCTTCGGAGTGGTGAATTTAAAAATCGACTTGACGTGCAACGATACGATGGTTTCCCTTTCTCGGATGACTTAAAGGAAAATCGTTTCGCGTAGATTGGCCAGATGGTTCCTGGAAGAAAAGGACGAGGATCCCAAAACGACGAGATTTGCGGGGAGGTTTGCGAGGAACTCTTTTTTTCCCCCCGAAAGACTCGAGGTTAGGGTGGCTCAACGAGAAACTCAGAAGGGATCAGATCCGATGAAATACACCCTCCGGTTGGGGTAGTAACGCCGACAGAAAATATTTCCATTAAAATTCGAAGTTTCGGGGAAGGACTTCATTACCGACGGATTTTAAGTAAATTGTCAAGAAGTGGATGTTCCAACGACGAAGAGAGATCCTTCTCTTTCGACGGTAAGGCATCCTGTTTCCGTGATGTTATACCTTGTAGCGAGTAGTGCGTCGAGTACTTAAGAAAATGAGAAGTCCCGTCCTCGTTGCGAGTACTTCCCTCTACGTTTCATTTGGAAACGGCCAGAGATTCCGGCTGCTGTTTTCCTTCTTCTTTTCTCACCCCGCGACGCTATTATTCCTTCGTTCTTCCTGTTTTATCTATCTCTTTCTTTCGAAGCAGTTGCCGCTTCTGTACCGTGTTAAATTATCGTATAACGGCCGCGTTACAGTATGGTATAGATTATCGGTCACACTATGAGCGGACAGAGTTTATCCTGTAACATCCGATCCGTGAAGCCGAGGACGAGCAAAATCGAACGCAACCGTCAGAGTGAAAAATCGGGACGCTGCAATATCCGCAACCGATTGATTTATCTTGAGTTTCGAGGCTCTCTTAAGGAAAACAGTGGAGGCAATCCAATATCTTTGGCCGGCTAGGTGTGGCTACGCGTTCGAATGGATTTGGTCATCCGTCGTTTCGACAGATTTTCATTCCATCTGGCAGGTGACTGTAAATCAACGAAATAGTCCAACCGTTTCTCCCATTCAAGATTTTTCGTGCTTATTTTCCTCGTTTTCTTTTAACGTAACGTTTCCTTGTACACCATCCGAGAGTATATCTCGCCCCGAGAGTGTATTCTCGCTTCCATCTGGCTAACGCGCGAAACAATTCGACGACCCGATCGATTAGAACACGACCTAGTTTGTTTGAGTTTGCGAACGCGAGAAAAGGCGAGAAGGGGTGGGAATACAACTCCGAAACGTTTTTCGAAAATTACAAGACGTAAGCTCCTTAACGTCGAGTATTTAAATAGTGTCAAAAGTTTTCAAGCTGCGATCGACTTGAATGGATGAAAAGGCAGCGTACAGTGAAAGGGGCTCTTTGCAGAGAGAAGATTTAAGAGAACGGGGAAAAGAGAGAGAGGGAGAGAGAGAGAGGAGAGGAAGAACGGACGTCAATCGTCTTTTTGCATCTTTTCAAAATCTTTCCCCCTGGCTGAAAGACCGGTCGGAACTTATTCGCCCTTACGTTCTCATTCGCGAAAACGTTTTTTTACGCGTCACGCGTTATTCACGCTTTTCCGCTTGCCTGAACGAAGAAATTTCCTCCGAGACTGCAGCCCCGAAGTGCCAACATTCTCGGTACGCTACACATCGAACCGTGCGTCATTAGACTGAAAAATTTCACGCGGAAATTCTACGCGACCCGGTTCCCGTCCAGATATGTTGCCGGCGAATGTTTCGCGCGTGAAACTATTTGGAAAATGAAAATGCAAGGATATACGGGGGATCCAAAAATTGACGACCTCGGCCCGTCTCGCTTTCACGAGGAAATTGATCGTAAAAATATCGACGCGGAAAACTATGACTGTCGAGAAAGGGCGACGATGCTTTGACATCTTGCTGTTTACGAGCACCAGGAATACCTCTATTCTCCTTGATGCGTACACGCTCGTTTCCGTTTCATTTCTATCTCGGCAATCGTCATGGTACGTGTTACATGCAGAGACGCGATATAATTAAAGTCGATAAAATCACGGACGTCTGCCGATCCGTCTTTCTTCGCGGCGACATTTTTCATTCGTTCTCATTATCGAGCCGACGAAGCTGTTCATTTATTTCCCTATCTAATCACCGGGGAAATTTGTCAGGGAACGATTTCGTACCTTTAAACGAAAAAAGTCGGGCTCTCCTTCAATCTGGCCATTTTACCTCTCTTGCTCTTCAAAGATTGCATCCACGAGAAGGGCGAGCAATCCTTTCGCGGCATCCTTTGGGAGTCTCACATTCTTGCCTCTTCCGGGCCATTAGTATCCGTCCTCGGGTACAGAGAAAAGAGAAAAGACGAACGGTAAGAGTGGAGAAAGCATGGAACGTGTAACCAGGAGAAAGGGAAAAGAAAGCAGGAACGCCGGGAACATCTCGTGCTCGTAATATCCAGCAGTCTCGGGTATACAATGCGAGCACGGATGAGGCGCCGTGTGCTACGGTGAATTTCTTCTCCTGTCCCTTTCCTTCGCTGTTCGCGATCCTTCCTTTTTTTCTTTTTCCTTTTTTTTTGCCGTGCTATTTGTCTTCGAGTTACTCCGCCGTCTTTTGCTTGTCCCGCGTGGAAGAGGAGAGACCGAAGAAAAAACAGATTCGAGCCGGTTACGTGGCCTAGTAATGCAAGGAGACGAAGGAGATTTACGAAGCTGCAGGAGAAGTTAGAGGAAAGAAAAACGCGAGCGTAGCAAATTGCGGTTTGCGCGGACTCATGAACAGAGAAATGAAGATGAAGAGAAAGATACGCATTGAGAATTCTAGAAGCAGAAAGTTCATTCTCCTGTCGGTGTACACGCGTGTCTGATGATTACTCGACGTTACTACTGGATTTTGCGACTATCTACCGAATCGTTCCGGTCCTTTATGTACTCGCTAAATTTGATTTAAATAGGAGCATAATATTTTGCGGTTAATTGCCTACATCAATTCCTATGGTAATAGGTATCATTATCAAGCAGCATAAATTCCAAGTAATTACTCTCAATTACGTGATCTCACTTCCCTCTAAATCGCTTAATTGCAAGGGACATCGAATGACGCGTTTATCATAACTATTTCTCCAAGACATTGTCTCCGTTCTCTATTCGCTATACCAGGATATTCGAGCGATGGATAAATCGTTGAAACGTTCGCCGAAGTTCTCACGGCTTCATTACCGAGAATCCGAACGATATTTCGCTGTGCATTTTAAACAAGTCGCGATAAATAATGCCATGTACCGCGAATGAAAGAAAGGGTCATTCGTTTGCCCTTTCACCTTTTGTCCATAGCGCTATTTCTATCGCATCGATAAGTCGCTACGATTTCCGTCGTAGCTCCCCTCCGCTTAACTTTCCTGTGAAAAGCGTGAAAAATTCCATACGATGTCATTACCGCGGTATTCGTCGGTTCTCTAATGACTTTTCTCCTCTTTTTTTTCCTCCCTTCGACCATTCCGATTCAGTTCTTCGTGCGTGCCGAAAAAGAAGGACGAAAGCTCGTGAATAGACGAACGAAGAGCTATCCAGAAACAAAGAACGTGTTCAGCGCTAAGGAACGAAAGGGAGAACCGAGTAAGACGTGCAGAAACTACGATTAAGAGCCGACTGCTGTTTAAATACACGAAGTAACACCGACAGCGAGATGAGGCAAATGTTTCCAAGGAACATTCACTAAGAAAATCAACAGAACCTCTGCGCCAATTACCGACCGACTCTTTCACTTCTATTTAGAAATTATTCAGTGCTCGTACACGGTTTCCGCGCAAATTAAATTTTTAAACGCCCCTTCTTCCTTCTTAAGTCGTTTTCTTCGGAACTCAATCCGCGAATGGAACAATTTTATCATGGAACGTCTGACGCAAACTTTGAAATATGTTTCGTGTCATTTTACGTCAGGAAAGATTAGAATCTCTGCATGTTTTATATCTTAATCGAAGTACTTTATTCTTTTAGCGGAAAATAATTTTCTAAACGTTAACGAGAAAGGAAATACACGTCTACGTGATAGGGAGAAACTTTTAACAAGACAATCTATAGTGCCTACTTAGCACCTCGTTCATAAACTCTCAAACCGACACCGCCTATTCATTGTTTCTGGGCGTGACTCGACTTCAGGAAAGTAGAAACTACTCTCTAACTTAATCCCTCCCCCATCATCCTTTACGTCTCCTACGTCTCACGATAAATTCACGTCGACGAATTGTGTCTTAAACTCGGCGTTACGTTAAGATCAGTTGTCGTAACTACTTGGCAACGCTATCTTACATCCAGCTTTCCAAATTTCCCAAAAAACACGCAGACGAAGGATACAATAAACCAACGTCTATCCCGAACGTTTCATGACGTAAAGCCTCTCGTTTCCCAAGCACAATGTAATTTTTCCTGAAACTACTGCTATTAACGTTAATTGCCGTCTCAAAATACATTGAAGTTTGTGCGCGCACGCGACAAAAGACATTCAAAAAGGAGGCGATCGTTCGTCTTAAATCACCGACATCGACTACTGATTTCGTCCGGTGTTCTCAAGGTCGCATTGCCTCGATGACTTGATTGAACGCGATCTAGTTTTCCAGCAAATAAGAACCATTTAACTCAGTTTCTTTTTCTTATTCGTTTCAGCTTCCGGTATTCTCATCGATTGACGAATTGTTTTCTAAAGTGTCGGGCAACTCCTGCTCGGCATCAAGTGCGATGGTCGATGACGGCGCGATCGATCGCAGTAAAGCACGCTTCGGTAATTTTATTCGAAAACCAGGAACCGACGATGCGTTTCAAGTCGCGAGAAACGCTGGAAAAACCAGTCGCGATTGCGTTTCCCACGTGCCTTCTTTGTTGCGCACAATTTCACCAGCCGATAGCATCGAGTGTTTCCCTTTAGGCGCTGCTTAAATGTTGCATGGCGTGTAACACGGCTCCCCCCGCGTAACGTTTTGCCGGCATTGTTACAATAGACCAGCGGGAATTGCGAAAAGTGGCTCGTTCCCCGAGGAATTGGATTTATTCCGCGGGCACTCTATTTCTTCATGCGATATTGTTTCGTCGAGAGAATACGCGATACCATACTTCATTTAAAAAGTTATAAATCCACCTCTATAAACAGAAAGGTAAATTCACGAAGAACGAAAAGCAAATCGAAATTCTCATAGCGATAAACGCATAATAGAGTATCCAACCGAACTGGATATCCGGGTCATCTCTCACGCTCGTTCAATGTCTCCATGTTTCTATACAGTGAATATTCGTAAACAAACGAGACTCTTTGACCAGCGACTATAACGTTTCGTATAGCAACGTTGCGCGTTATGCTATCGATGATTCGCGTTTAGCTATTGTACAAATAATTAGTCGATCGAGTCATAATCAGCCGTCTAACAGATGCACATTTATTGCCCGAGAGTTTGATTAGCATTAACTCGTCAGTGGATCTCTATCGGGGAAAATTTCGATGCGTCTAAAGCTCGCGAATTATCATGTAAATGGCACCCCCTTCGCACTGTTGTGTTTTCACCTGCTAGCAGTTCCTTGCTCGGATGATTTATGTTCACAGTGTACAGCTCGTAGATAATCGGTCGCGGTGCAATCTGCTATTCAACCGGCCTTTGCCAGCGCTGCGCCGTTTCACCATTTGCGACCTCCTGTTGCGAATTTCACAAAACGATCAACCAAAGAGGGAAAAAGAACGACCGCGATGAAACTCGCGTGCATCGTCACGCGTGAGCGATGGCGCGCGCGATAGAGTTAATGATGTTGCTGCTATTAATTATCACGTTTAAGCGCAAGAGCGAAGCTGACGCTCCCTGGCCGGAAGTTTGAAGCTTGCGCATTAAGCAGCGTAAACCATAAAGCATTACGTAATACACACAGAGACACATAGCAGACTATTATGTGCTCGAACACGCTGTACGGAATTGAATTCCGTGTTTGGGTACGTGTGCAGTGCGAGCTAAGATGCGGTCTTGATAACTTGTAAACTTTTGGCCGGAACACGTAGTTCGAAAATTTCTCGTACGAAGTACGTCCTTTGGCTCGCGAAATTATCTCTGCGCCAAGTTGCCGTGACCCTGTCGGCTAAATTGCGCGCGTCACCGTATATTCGAATAATTGTTTGATTTGCAGCTGGATCCGGATGCTATTCCTCGAATACGAAGTCAGGCGATTAGGAATTACAGTCGCTCACGGGTAAAATAATCTCCGCGAGCTGTTCAGACGTCGCAGACACGAAGCTTTCGGTTCTTCGCGAACGAGTCACGAGTTCATATCATAAGCCATGGATTGTTAAGAGATTACGCGCGCAAATTGTGTTCTTGAAACGCGCCAGTGGGTGGACGTCGGTAACGATCGCGACTAAGGCCACGGTAATTAATCTAGTGATAAATTGCGTTCAATGAATATTAATGCCCTATCGTAATAGGGTTAATATCGTGATACTTGCATTTTCATCGTGACATGCGGTGGATGTATCTGAAGCCAATTTTTAGAACATAGAAAGAAGTTTATGTGATTTTCTGTAATGCGATAAGCCAACGTGCTCGCGTTATCCGTAAAAATCGTTATCGGGAAATTTTTCGTTTCCGGCCAGCAGGAAAACGAATAAAAGGTCGCGCCATCCAATCAGCCCGACGGAAGATAATCAATTGGCAATAAATCAATGAAAAACGTCATTACGTTATTGCGGAGAAATCTGTTGCGTGGTGAATGGAACGAAACGCTATTCGCCGAGTCCTGTCAATATTGTCAACGAAATTTCACTTTCGGTAACTAATCATTCTTTCCACGATCTACAGGATGTGATTGTAAAAGAATTAATATTTAACTGTCGCTATGATCGACTCGACTTTCGTCCATTTCTTACTAACTTACTTAATTTCTTAATTTAATTTATTGTTTAGAGTAGAGGCACTGAATAAGATGGATAGTTCAGTTTGGAAATTCATTCGTTGAGAATAAAAGTAAATGAAATTTCTATGCAATCAGGCATTCCACAAAGAACATAACGATTCTTTACATTTATCGCGCCATGTCAAATTGACATAAAGGATCGATGAAAGTTAAATTATCTTTTTGTGAATATTTATTATATAGAAAAATTTCTGCGCTTTTTTTTTTAATAAACGAGAACGGTTATGAATATCGGTAAATCTCATGAAAACGATAAGCAATTAATATCCTTTGACCGTGCGAGTTAATAGAAGATTGTAATTACTTCCTGAGGGAGGTGCTCTTATTTGATCTTCAATGAATAAATTCACATCCAGGTCACGCATGTTCTGTTCTGGTAAAGATACGTTGTAATTAAACTGCTTCTCTACGCAAGGCATATAATAACGGAACATATAAAATAAAGTTTCGCTGTACCGTTATTTGAAACGACATTCGAATTTTTGGTCGCCACCACCGTGTATACATTCGACCCGTTTCAACGACATATTTTCAATTATCGAAATTTTCGACAGGGACAATGCCGTACTGAAAAACTTTTTTGTGCGCTTATTCACGATCCATGAATAAATTTCTCTTAAACAGATGCCACGCAACTTTTTTCATCAGTAAAAAAAAACACACATACATTTTTATTAAACGCGATATTGAATACTTTCAAAAGGCAATCAAATTAATGGAATACGAAAATGATCAATCGTATGAACATATTGAATTTGCAGATCGGCGAAACGTATGATTAAATTCACGAGTGCAAACTCCCATAAAACTTGCATACAAAAGGAAAATACTATAGCTACTATCGACTATTGATTCCATCCATCGACTTCCATAGTACTGGAATTTCATTTCAACCAATGAAACGCCATAGATTAGGTGTAATCTTCTCGGTGGAATAGACGATCACGTACAATTCGTCTATTCTGTTCACAGTCGAAACCGAAGCTTTATTAATCTAACTACGCGCCTGTGAGTTCGGCACTTTTGTTCGTGACCAATCAAATTGTTCGATAATATCTGTGAGTGCATGACGTGAGATATTCATAGTTTGATTCGTAAGAGTGATTGTCTTTTTGAATGTAACAAATGTAACGAACATTTACGATCGATGCTTTATAAAGTGGAGATTGACGTCAAGTTAATCATTTATGCCTTTCGAGATAGTTGTACATTCGGATTCGTTTTTTAATGCGTCCCATCGCATCGTTATGATAATTCAGCACAGTTGTTTTTGGCGTTCTAGTAATTTGCAGTACTGTGTTCAGCCACACGCTGCACTCAACGAGGTATTGTAGATCTCGAAAATGAAGTGCTCGTATGTGGTACAACCAATTATGGTTTACCAATAAGGGCTCGGCCTAGTTATCTCTTTATATGCTGCACTACACAACGTACAGCAGTTTGTACGGTAGAGCCTGGTAAAATCAACCGGATCCATTATATCGTAAAGTGCATAGGTCCGGAGGATTATAAATTGACGTTACAACAGCGTACGCGGTGACCTCTAGTCATACCTGAATACATATTATACTTTATGAACCTCCTTTCCAAGAGAAGAGTACGGCGAAGACAACCAGCTAGTCACGAACTCACGAACGATAAAAACTTTAGAATATTAAAGTTATAATTTGCTATGTTATATATCTTTTTCTTATTTAACAGGTGCGAGAATTAAGAATCGACTTTACGAATCACGAGAAAATCTTTTTTGGACGAAAAAATGAATATAACGTTTGCTGTAAAATATTGTCAGTCGGAAGATGCGTTTCACGTTA
Organism: Bombus affinis; assembly: GCF_024516045.1. Taxonomy (NCBI): domain Eukaryota; kingdom Metazoa; phylum Arthropoda; class Insecta; order Hymenoptera; family Apidae; genus Bombus; species Bombus affinis. The sequence goes on from NC_066350.1 coordinate 15,349,442, forward strand.
ACACGTTATACTGTAAACGAAAGTAAAGCACATCATAGAGAGAAACTGAAAATGAAACATAAACGATTCGTGTGAGCCAGTGTATCGGTTTAGTGCGGTAAATACAATACTACGCAGGAACTAGTCATGCACCGAAGAGTTTTTAACTCGTTTAGGATACGGCTTTTTGAAAATGACGGTGTGTCTGTCTATTTATTGTCGATCAAAATTTTTTATAGAGAGACACGATAAGTAGTGTTGAAATTATTGTACGTTTATATTTCCAAATCCGAACTCGAACTTAAATTCTTGAATGTAAATTTTCAAGTACCAATTTTCAATGTCTTTGAAATCTGCGTACGTTCAAGTTTTTAAACGATCAAAGGCAAATTTAAGATCCATTAGCGTTCTTTACACGCGTGAATGTAACTCTACTATGAAAATTTATGAAAGTAAGAACCTGTAACTTCGAAAGGACGAGGTGATAACTACAACCGTAAACCGCCTTAAGAAAAATCTTCGATCAGCTCTTACAACATCCCGGAAATCCTGAATTTGCATTCAGCGGCAATTTAGCCCTACGTTTAGCCCCGTGGTCACAGGTGTGCATTTGTTTCCTCATGGCGCATAACCGTCTATTCGACATTTCTCGTTACCGCGACAGCAAAACGGAAGCTCGGTAATGTCTTTGTGAGCGAAGCTGCTATCGACGGGCTCAGCCGTGCGAATGCAAGCGCAATGACATTGCGAGCACAGTACGGCGAGAATATTGAAACTGAGGATTGCGTGGCCTGTAATTAATTGCATTACTTGTCACGCGCGTTTGCGTTCATTAATGTGGCAAAGGCATCCGTGTCACTGACACACACGTCACACTCGATCAGCCGTCGATTGATCAAAGGGACAGCTGCGACGTGTCGCCGCTGAGTTTCGCGAATCGTGCGGAATCGATACGCGTGCTTTACTTGTACGCTCGAGAGATATGCGAAGCTCGACGACGAATTCCGGCAAAAGTACGCCATTCGAAAAGATTCGAGCGATCGAGCGGAATTCCAGCAAACTTGATAGGCCGGATCACGCGGCAAAGTTCGATTTTTCATTGAAGAAGCGAATTCTATTCGCAGTGCGATCGCGTTATCCATACTCTTCGAATTCGCCAATTATAATATTCAACGGGACTCGTCGACGTCCGAATTGTTTGTCGAAACGATTAAACGCGAGCAACATTGAAAGGTCGATCCTCTAATCCCTGTCGCGTCTCGTCGTGCATAGTAAATCGCAGAATTGCGTCTTTAAACGACAAGACATTTGTTTAATAAAAATATAGCGTAGACTATATCTCTTGACGTTGTAAGTCAACCAAATGTATACGTGGCTACGTAGCCACAATACGATTCGGACACCGCGTCGCGTAAAAAGGGCTAACACCACGAAACGTCGATTAAATTGCCTCTCGATTTTAGGATCAAGAATCGGTAGGCGACGCGGACATCGAGAGAGCGACGAAGAGCAGGGGCTGTCCTACACGCTAAAGGCGCGACGAGTAGCTCGTACGTGAAATCCAATATCCAATCTGCGTTTCTCCTAACAATGCTGTCGAACGAGCTGTTGGGAGGCGTAAAATAACGCACAACTGGACGAGCGCCAACTTGGAAATAAAAATCGCCAATTTCGTTCGTTAACGTTATCGACGTTTTTACGTTTCGCCGTGGACTATCCGGATCGATAAAAATCGGGCTGCCAGTTTTTGATCGCCGCAAACTCTTTAGAAGAAAGAAAAAACACCGCTCGTTCGCGTTGGTGGTTTGACGTGGATTGTGGTACGTAACGTTGCACACTGCGAGACTGATCGATTGTTTTGGTCAAATATTCCAAAATCTATACGACGCTAGCCATAAAGTTTGATTAAAGCTTAACTTTGAAGGAACGAATCATCAGCGCGTACACGCATAGATCTATAGGCCATGGCTGTTTCGAGTTCGTATTAAGGTGAATCGGCACCCACAAATCCAGTGTCGTCGGTCCAGGATATGACATCCTCGTGACCGTCGCTATTTGTTGCTACGCCTCCGGGATGTCTGTATTGACTTGGGTGTGCCAAAGTTCTGTGGAATTCGAGGCAAATAGCTGTAGGTAAGCGTAAGTTTGGCGACTAGACCTCTTCCGATTTATCTCGATTGGTGTTTCGTAAAGGAAGCAATTTCGAAAACGGTGCACACCGATAGTAGTCGTACAACGGTAACTTTGTTTGCGATATGCGGACCAAAATAGTCTGAAGGAACTAATTTCTAAATAATAGAAGAATTCCAAAGGAAAATTTTCATTCGTCCGTAAGATTCTCCCACATCCATGGAACTAGATTTTCCGCGTCTAGCTACTTTATTTTTAATCGCACGAACGACTCCTGTAATCGTTCCGTCGAAGGAACAGACGAAATTCGTCGTAGATCAAGACCGGATTACGGCGAAGTTGAGCGAGCTTGTGGCTCAACTGACGGAACGGAATCGCGTATCGCGAATTCCGTTCTGAACGAGGCAGAGCTCCGAGTGTATCTCGGTGACAAGGATCGACTATTTCCAAGCATTTCGAATCCATTACCGCGGTTCCATCCTTCTGTGCCTGGAGTCGACTACGGAGCAATGCATCATCCGTAAGTGAAGCCACGGACCGGCGATCGCTCCCTAAAACTCCTTGCCTCTACCCATTTTCCTTTCTTTTCTCCTTTTTCTTTTCCAACACCGCCAAAGTCCACCAAAGGTTCTTCTATTCCGCAGCAAACGGACGAGAAAGCAGTGGGGGGTTGGGCTCACCCTCATGACGACTCTCGCAGACTTATAAATCAAACCTCGCGAACAAATCGCTACGAAGATCCTAGGTGGTTCCAAACGTTCTTCTTATTCCTTTTCTTTCTCTACCGTTGTACCAGCGTCAGTTCCTCTCTTAACAGACTATCCACCTACGCGTTGTTTCTTCATCGTTTTTGAACCATCGGATACGACCTAACCTCCAGACTTCTTTCTCCTCGCGAATCCTTTTTTAACGGTAACAGGGTTTTTACTCGGGGTTTCTATCTCGATTCAGCTACCAACCTGGGATTTCTTGACCGCGATACCTTTGCCAAAAGTTATCGCGCATTACCACGCCCTAACAAGAATTGATACGAACGTTACGCCATTCTCCAAAAGAACGCGGCTTCTCGCCACTGAATTACTCTTAAATGAGTCTCGAAACAAGTTGGATCACGTGCGGCAACAGCCGAGCTGCTAGTTTTTTCTTATACTGAAAAATTCGTCCCGAACGTTTCTCACCGCTAAGTGAGATAGAGCGTGTATTCTCGAAGGACGCATTCGTTTAGCGGTAATTTATGATTCTTCCGCGATATTTTTGGCCCTGTTAATGAATTTTCCTCGTGCAACGCACGCTTAATTTCTCGTCCCATGCCGCTGTCACGCGGACGTAAACTCGTTCCTCCTTGCTGATACTCGCGTAGAAATCCAAGTCTCTCTCTTAGATATCTCTGCTATCGACTACGGCACCATTTACAATGCAAATCGCGCTAAGTTTAAAGTTAAGAACCGCGACAAGTTGTAAAAACTATTTTAAAATTACCGAAACTTCGCCTGTGCGAACATCTGTGCGTTCGAGTCTCTGGTCAAAGATTGGTGTTTCTGTCACAGAACGCTACTCAGGACCCATCAAACTGTCATTTTGCTATATTTTCCTATGCTAAGTACGCTCGTTCTTGCCTGTCATGTTCGGTTGCCTGGTTCGCGCGATCAAAATCCAATCACGAGGACTCGAGTGCTCCGATCTTGAAGATCTGTGTCACCAGAATCCAATTATCATGATGAATAGATGATACGCGGGCACGTGTATGCAAGAGGTCTCATTTTCATGCGGTCTTTCGTGGATTTCAATCAGGGAATGCATAAATAGCGGGAAGCGTCGAGCTATGCCAGCCGAATCTGCAATTCTAACTCGACTAATTGGGAGGCACAGATACCTTAGGAGGAGGCTGGTCGACCGATGATACGCTGGTTAGTTAGTTAACACCAGACGGTAACCGTACATCCATCACGCCAAGTTACGTAAACATAAGCAAGAGAATATAATTTCTCAGGCACATCGGTGAAACGTGTAAAGTAACTTTAGAGACAATTTAGGAATCAGTAATCAATTTGCAGCCAGACGTGCATTACCGCATCGCGTCCCTCGAAACGGTTCCTGAAACTTGTGTAAGTGAAGACCTATTATGCGAGTCACCGTGGACTATTACACCAGCTAGTCGTGATCACAAACCCCTTCAAGCGTCGTTCGACCGGATTAATTATATCAGAGTCTATTATTCCATTATGTAGAAAGGCCAAATATGTAGTTAGTAATGAACGATGCGAGCAAGTAGCTTTATCGAATCGTGAAACATTAAAGAGACGAGGCGAAAAACCGATAAAATAGCATCAAACATATTTGAAAATAATTTATTTCTTTTTCTGTACTTTCGATCGATATGCTTCCATTTAAAAGTAACTAATCAAGCGTCGAAACAAGTTGAAAAATCTATCGATTTATTTTCTTGTTGGTCGATTCACTCGCCAAATGCGAGATGGTTAAAATGCTCGTGGAAACGGAGCATGGTTCGTGGCAAGATTTGAATGTATGCGAAATGCCGTTTCAAGATCTCAATCACATTGGCAATGAACCGAGAACTCGGTTCCGATTCACTTCCGCTTGCGGACTTAACACACTTGGCGATCACGGACTCATGAACCTTGACACGTACAAGGCAATCGCACGAGCTCTTTTATCGTATCAGCGATAGCTATTGTCGAACGATGGAAGAGAGATTGTAATTCAAGCAGGCAATACGCCACGTGAACCGAGAAACGAGGGTATAGAAAAGGATTTAAACTGTCACAAAGACAGAAATGGAAAACCAATTACTTCGTTTTACGAGTGTTTAGACAGTCCGATAGCGTTCGAATTCGATTTTAAATAATGAAATTTTTATATTTAAATCGACATAACGGTTAAGCAGCGTTCAAATCTAAATATAATATTAATTCTTCGATCATTCGAATTGGTTTACGCGATCGATTAAAATTTTTAATCTTCATACGTATCAAAAAATTGGTACGATCGTTAAATAACGTGTAAAGCTTTAACTAAGCCAGTAACGCTCGATTGAAACTTTCAATTTGCAAATTGAAATTGTTACGGTCGTTGGACAACATACATTTTTACTAAAATTTTTATGTAACTTACTCAATGCGGTACAGGTATTTTTATTCAAGCGTGATGCATTAAAAAGCGACTTGAAAATTAATTTTCATCAAAAGGCAGCCTGCTATTTTATCGGAATAACCTGAATATTCGACGACGTTTAGACAAGCAGATTGCAACGAAAATACTAGATAGGTAGAAGCTCGTAAATCCTTTAAATTGAGAGTGAGTCAGGTGTCCAATATATTCGCTGGTTCAACAAACACTAGAACGTTCGTCACGGAGTCTGAATTCTGAGGGACGTGCTATACGATACATCGATGACTTTGCAATTTCATCTCGGTTTCCTGTGTTCTTTTCGATCAGCTCTTACCTGTCTGTTTTCTGTCTTTTCTGTCACATATTCTCCTCAGCCAATGGACCCTCTAATATAGGAAATATAAACGCGAAACAAATCAGGTCAGTTCATCTTTCAAAATACGCTGGTTAATGATTTAGAAGCTTTATTTACGCTTCCATTACAAAATGGAAGAAGAGTCGGATGAGGATCGATAGAATATTTCGAGCGTTTCAAAAATTCTCATTTTCTGCCTCCGGTGTCGATATTTTTTCTATTTTTTACCTATTTCTATTTTCATACTACACGAACGACATTATGGTTTTTATGGCGAAAATAACACGTAATAAAAACTAAGATGAATTTTTTCGAAAGAAACGTGACAAGCTCGTTAACGCGAATGCTACAGTTTAAATAAAAATTGGCTTCGCGATCGATTTCTTTAAGAGGCGAAAGGAATTTTCAATGCAAAGACCAGGTATCTAGGTGATACATAGAGGCGACTAACGGCCGCCTTTGGTAAGAGGGTCAAGTGCGATGCCTTCCCGCTCCACGGGATTCACAAACACTTTGGAAGATAGATGCGGTGCCATGAAACACAAATTGCATCGAGCTGTTGGTGATCTACGACCTCGGGGAAAATTACATCTTACCGGTAGTTTTCCACGACTTTGTAATTAGACTGGGAATTAACGATCGACGAGCTAACGCTTCATGTTCTCCCATCGTTGTGCTACATCTTGCCTCGCTTAAACCAGCGTCCAAATATCGAGGAATCGTGAGAAACGTGCAACGAACAAGCTCGCGAAGCTCTGCCTCGTTTTCAGATCGCAGCCCACCGAATTTTCCGTTCAATTAGAGATGGATTAGAAATTGTAAATTTAATCGCGAATTTCAGCACGCTTCGTCTATCAAAAGCCGAGAGTTTCGATTTGGGGGAACTACACGTTCTACTTGCTCCTTTAGCGATCCAGGACGGTGTTAGATTTTAACCAACGAACATCGAAACAGATCTCCGTTGCTCCATCCCGAATTCCTGGTGGTCCAAATATTTAAACAAATCTTCCGCGAGTTAAAACGGACACGAGATTGTCGAGTGGTGGTCGCAAGTTCCGCAACGAGGACAGGTCGGAATATACTGGAACTAGGATGATCTTCCAATGTCGAACAGTCATCGCTTTGAACTTTTAACGCGGTAATTTCGAAAGGCATTTCACCGACGCAGGATCGCCGACTCGCAGGAATGAAGGAAACGGAGTACTTTTTACAGACCGCTGTACCTATTCCCGGGAGGCACACTTGGCCAGAAGAGCAAGTGAATGCCAGCGGGATGAAAGGAGGAAAAAGTGGAAGGTTCACTTTCCCCGGTTCCACCGGGGCGCTTACTGTATAAGGTAGCGAGACTATTACTCCTTGTAATTACCCGACGGCGATGCATTAGCAGAAGATTTTTTAATTAGCTGTCCTTCGTAGAAAGATTCCCTTCTTTTCCCCGCGCTGGTCGTGCGATTGTGCGCGATTATGCAAACCGGATGGCCTTATTCTTTGGTTGCACGCGCCGCAAATTAGGTTCCCTTGATGGAGTTTTGCGGCTCCTGACGGACGTAAAAGTTATGGGAAAGCGTCGGATTGCGCGGAAACCGAACAATAGGGGCGCAACTCGTTCGGAAAGTGCCGCCAACGGCCAACTTTTTCTTTGACATGGAACTTTTGCTTCTGAAAATGGAATACTTTCCCGAATCGGACCGTTGGATAATTAAAAGCAACCGCGAAAGACGTTTAGAACGAGGCGAAAAGATATCGACGTAAGCGAAAGGTTAGAAATGAAAAAAATAGAATTGTATAGACACAAGGGCGGAAATACCTTCGTTCCAGATGATACTCGCGCGGATTAATTAATCAACCTTTCGATCGAAAAACGTCGGAAACATTTAGCCGATCGATTAACTCCACGATGTGTGTTATCGAACGCATTGTAACAGCAACGCAGCAGCAGTCCGCACACAACGATACAGAAATTATATTCGTTGCATCGCAGAATAATTGAATCGCTTTCGATTACGCACGCGCGCTCTGCCGAAAAGTATACTCGAGCGAGGTATAGCTACTAAACGCTACCGACCGCACTTTATTTATCTTCGGTTTCGCGCAGCGGCGCACAATTACACCTTAGCGGGATTTTAATATACTCCGGCAGCACGATCTATGCGGAAATGCAACCTGCTCGTTCGCGTTTCATATTATTAAATCCGTGACTACGACGTTAGCCGAGGGGTAGGAGACGGGTATTTCTCAAACGCCCCAGTAATCGCGACTTCGCAGCGGTCGGTACTTTTTCGGGCCTGCGAAACTTGACAACTTTTCCGACAAAATAGCTGACGAGGTTTTCTCGCGTAGCGTAATATCGCTATATTCCGCGTAATAAGGAAAGCAGAAGAAATGAAAAAGAACGAAGTGGCACGCTATTAATCCACTCGGTACTTCTTGGAACGTTGGCGTTAATCAAACGGTAATCGCTGGTTATCGAAAAAAGTCGATTTTGCGGCGAGTTTCCTTCTCCATTTGGGACGCGAAGTTTCGTGGAAAATTGCGCGTTTCAAAGAAGTCAAAGAAGGAAACGGCCTGACTGAAGCCAGGCTGGTCGTACGTCGCGCCGTGGTAATTAATTCGAGTTCAACTATCTTGGAAACTATCTTCATGCAACTCTCTCCTTCCAGCAGGATGCACGGGTCGCAGTTGCAGCAATCTGTCTACCGTTCCTTCCGTTCTAACGTAAGTATGGCCGGCCGAGTTCCTAGGAGCTTAGGCGTCGCTCGCGTGCTACGAGCCGCGCTATACGCGTCGCTTAACACCGGTTTCACAGTTTAAACCAGTGTTTAGACCTACTGCCGGCTGAATTATCAACGACGAGACAGTGCCGAGTCGTGCCATTCTTTGTGAAACTGGTCTTAATGTATGCGTGGAAAGATAATAGGAACCGAGAAGGGAACTTTGCCGGAGATTTTCAACTATAGTTAAATCACGATTCAAAAGGCGCAAGATAAACGTTGTCATTGCGATAAAATGAAAAATGACGAGGAGTTGATATCAGTCTGCTTTGCAGACTCTAAAACAATTGTATCATAGCGTATAACCAAATATTGCCGATCTGATGATTCGATTTTGTTATTAGCCAGTAAGATTAAAACTTGTAATTAAAAGAGTACTTGCGAGAACAACGATATTCTACTTTCGAGCAAATGTTTCTTAGACATAGCGTTTCTAGAAAGAATATCTTAAACTCCTCGTATCGTCGCTACTAAGCGAATGATACGCGATAGGAATATTAAACGAGACAATCGATACGAGCAGTTGTTCCGTCGAAGAAGCCGCTGCACCGTTAAAAATGCCTATCGACGACGTTTGATAGAAAACACGCTACTCTTGATGGCCGCGATATCTCCTTATTGCCACTGTCTTCCGACACGAATGCGATGCGGCACGAAGAAACGTTTGGCCGACCCCTCAAAAAAGACCAGAGACTCGCTATTCTCGAGGAAATTGTCCGAACAGAAAACTCACGCGATCTTGCAGTTTCGTGGCTGTTGGTGAAAGAGACCTCGTCGGCTATCGCGCGATTATTATCCTAATTCGCGAGTGGCGTGAGCCAAAGGGTTTAGAGATCGTGGACGAGATAGCGGATTGCGAGCAAAACGTACAGGCGGACGAGCGTTCCGACTTCCGATGGTGGTTTCCATCGTTAATCTTGGGAAGGCGCAGCTTCGATGGCGCGACTAAACGAGCAAACAGAATTCGAAGCTGTGCACGGGACAGCTTACCTGTATTTATCTTCATCACGGAAATACCACAGTCCACGACGATGTCGGCGAATGTTTTTCGTAATCTCGTTGTATGGCGATCGTTGGCCATTTTTCCTCCGCTGTCTTAATCAATATACACTGCCGTACGCGATGTAAATTAAAGCGGACAAAACATGTAAATTTCAAATTTCAAACTTCTTGATAAAATTCTTCAGTTTTATGTCAAATTTGAAAAATAATAGATTAGCTCTTTAAACAAAAGAATTCGTACTAGCCTTTGTCGTTCAAATAAGAATAACGTTTCCTCGAAACTACCGTAAAGGGCAGAAATTCTAAAAAAAATCCAAGGTGTAATAGTTATCGCAGATGAATAAAAATCTGAAGAGACTGAATTAATTTACGCGCTTAGTGTAGTTTGGGGAGATAAAAAACGATCTGTTCCAAATAGAAAAGCAGCGTGTGCTAATGTCACTACTAGCGGACATTCGTTCCATGTAAGATTCGAACACCGAATGAACAAATGCACTCGAGGAAGCCGATGGAAGAAGGCAGGATTTTTCGACTGGCGGTACGCGACGAGTGTAACGTTAAAAGGACCGATCCGGCGTGGCATTTTGAATCTATGAAGTGGTTATGAAACCATATGCAGCTGTTCTAGGAGTGGTTTCTCGCGGACATCCGCATTGGGTTTGCACTTTGGAAAAGTAGGGAAGGAAACGTACGGGACACTAGGGAAACGTCTACTTTGATAGTGGATTTCAGCCGTCGCTCGCTTTTCGTGTCAGCGAAACTTTCATTTCTTATTCTCGTTCGATTTTACCTGATAATAGGAATCGGCTAACCATGATTATACTTTATCGAACATTTGAATTCGATCACGAGATATCGCGTTACAATCACGTCAAAGTGCCTGCCCTCTGAAAATTGTATCTTCGATCAAATATTTCAGTGTACCTATAGTAAAATTAGAATAAAGTAAAATTCCACGAACCTCCGTCGAGCGAATAAGTGAAACGGGAGAGTACAAAGTACAAACGGAGGAGAATCCCACATCGTCTCGTGTATAACGTCGACATACGACTTCCCAAAAAGGCAATGCTCTTTGGCGTAATGGTAACGCGGACTAGTAGCAAAGTGTAGCTTCTTGCTCGACGATGTTATTTGGAAAATTTATTCGAGATCACGTCGGCCGAGTATGATTAAATAAAGATATCACGTGCGAGCCGCTCGTTAAAAGCCTTTAGGAGACCATAACTTTATCACACCTTTGAGATAGTTTCCAACGATATAACGCGGATTCCTTGCATTATACACACGTATCTCGAGGAACTGGGCTAGCGGCCCATTCGTTAGCTTAATGTTTTATCGATACTTGATGCGCCACGGAATGAGAATGTCAGGCTTAAGCGGTTGCGTGAAAATTCACGGAACGGAATTGACGAAAAAAAAGCAGTTGTAAGAAAGAAGGACGTGTCTCTGTAGAAATACGTTCGGGGTGTTCTGATCTTTTCAATTCGAATCTCGCGCGTCGAACGTTCGGTACACCGCATCTATTCGTTCCGTTTTTCAAGAGTTAACGATAGATTCTTCTTTCTTTTTCGTACCGAAGAGACGTGTCAGTGACGTTCCCAATGGTGCGACGTGAATGCGAAAGTTAACTAGAACAATTACCAAACGTATTTCCAGGTCGACAATGCGTGGAGCGCGCAGAATTCCGGAGCTATTCGCTTGCAACTTCTCAATAGCGCAACCTCGTTTTACCAACAATCAACAGATACGGTTTTACCGTGCAACGCGCGATTCCTGATGTGCGTGTGCAGCCCGATTACAGCGTTTGGCATTTCGAAAAAAGAGAAACAAAAAAGATACGTATCCTGTGTATCGACGTTCTTTGTTGTATCGCTACGACAATGGTTCAATCGGTTTATGAAGAACACGCCATAGAAAAGTAGAGACAAAAGTTACGTCGATTACGTTTCTCTACGGCTGAAGTACGATTTTGCGGAATAACTCGTGCGTGTCGTCGATGCCGTCGATATTTTCGATGCAGGCCAATACAGTAGCATAATAGAATGTTGGATCTATGTGTACGTAAGCGTATCTGTACGTTTCGGGAATGGTATATCTTAAAAATTGTATTCCTTCTCAGCCTCTTAGCGAGGATCGCATTCGACGGAATATGGATATCGGTGGAGTGGATCTCAGTGCGGTGGCTTAAACTCGAGACCCCGTACGACCCTCGCGGGCATCGTAAAAGAGAAAAACGCTTGCTTGTATTACATTTTATAGCGTATGACTTCCTGAATGTTTAACGATTTGCGTATGTCGCGGCGTGACGCGCGGCGCTGTAAAAACCTCGTTCCGGTTTGTAGAAATGGAAATTCGTTGAAACGGAAATAACACACGTCAAGTGGAGCACTGTTCTTTCGTCACATGCAAATACGAAACCGCGACTGGCTGCTCCCGTGACTCTTAATTCCTCGTTTCTAATTTCAATGGAACGTTGCGTCGAGCATTTAAATCGCAGGATAAAAGAAAACGCACGAGAACGGAAATGCAACGTGAATTAATTAAGCAAAACGGTAATTTATTATCCTTCGTGATAATCGTTCGAAATGAAAAAGAAGAGGAAGTACCAAACGCGTGAAAAAGAAGAATTTTTCGAGTGAAAGGAAGCGTCGCGTTCGCGTTTGCTGCCAACTTTTCTTTTTCTACCATTGTCAACAGAATCCATAAATACGTCGTTGTCTGGGTCGCGAATGGAAGAAAGAACCAAGAAACAGAGATGACGAAGTATCGCGAAAGTATTTTTGACTGTTCTTCGTTGTAGTATCTCGATACGAAAGTATCCACCGAGTCGCCTAGTCGCTAATTTTCGGAGGTAAACGCGACGTTAGGATTTCAATTGAACCAGATATTTGAACGTGATGTGTCACTTTGCTCGCACTCGTTATGTCGCTTTTCGACTTTCGACGGTGTTCACCGTCGGATATATGCGTCCGTTGTTTAATTATCCGCCGATCAAGTAACTCGGATACAGTTAGTTAGTACGTAGAGATGAATTTATCTTAGTTTTAGAATCATCATGGATGCTTTTAACGAAAACTCCCTTAAGCCATCTGCTTCGAGCTCAACCTCTTTCTTCTTTCCTCGTTTTCATTTTTAATTCATTAAAACGCTGCAAGCAAGGATGAAAAATTTGTAGAAATTAGATTTAGGAAACTTTGAAGGTAGAAGAACATTTCAAAAAATCGAGGTGTGAATATCGACCCTTCGGCTAACTGTTAATACGCGAATATCGGCTCAAACGATGGAAAACAGATGGAGTAAAAAAATCGATGATGAAATTACAAAGTATTATGGTCGCATTCGTGGAGAATGTGAAGAGTCCACTAACAAAGCGTTAAACGTTGTAATTGTCGCCAAGCATACTTGCAATTAACACGAAGCTCGCAAAACGAAATTCACCGGACCCCGATTGTGCTTAAAATCGGAGTGCAATCAACAAACAGGCAGGTACTGACTCGCAAATACGTTTGTACGTCGATCAAGGGGCTAGCAGGTGCGAACGATCAGGCTTTCAGTTTCTGGACGCTTTAACAACCGTGACAAAATACGATACAGGTAAACGACGAAATGACTTTGAAGCGCATTGCCTCGGATGTGGTTTCGCACATCACGCGATACGCGATAAATTTCCATTCAAACGAAAACGAATTTAAAACTGATCGATTATCGTGTATCCCTATTAATTCCTCTCGCTGTTTTTCTTTTTTTATTCCAGTTCGCATTGTGATTTGTCAGAAAAATGATATTCTCCATGATATTATGTTTACAATTCGTATTTTATAATTTGACGTCAATTGCTCGTTACCGCATATTATTATTATTAGTACATATTATTTTGAATCGACAAACACCAAATAATGTAAGCGTTGTTTTCCCAGTTTAATACGTTTACCGTTCGGACCTCTAGAGTAGTTTCCACTCGTACGCTCAGTGAAGCAACAGAACACTCACGCTCAGTTTAAACATTCATCTCTTCGTTCGTGTATACAATGTATAGCACCTCTTATACTCTCGTTACCAGAGAGATCCACCCAGAATCCTCGAAAGTCCTCATTTAACCATTCCATTTCTGTAAACGCATTCTCTGACATCCAATGTTCCCACATCGAAAGCAGGAGCCTGCTAGAGCCTTTATCTATCAATTTGCACACCCTTCTCCCTTATTTTTTTATTTTTATTTTTCTTTGTCGATCAAAACGATATGTAAGTGGAATAAAGACAGCGATTGTTGATTGCTTTTGCAGACGTCATAATGTCACAAACATTATGTTCGATTCGTGATATTTTGTCATAATATTACGACAACCTAAAATAGAGTACGGCTGACAATGAGTTAAATACAAAAGTTAAATTGTCTTTTGTATTCTCTGTGTTGTCGTCGGTTTGGAGTATCAAATATTCAGCCATGGATTTTCCAAACTCTGCGTCTCATTCTATCATTTCATTTCGTGTCCGTATGCTATTCTTTTATTAACCGTTTCTCAATAAAAAATGAAGTTCCTTTATAAGCGTCAACACGATACATCCTGCGATAATGGATTAAAACAATAGGATTAAAACCATACAAAACAGCTTGAATTTCTAGGTATAAAGTTCCAAATCCAATAACGTCGTATAATTTATTTTGTTTTGCTTCGCTATTCAACAAATGCAAGTCAGATGTCTTCTCATTCGTTCAAAGTGTTTGCAACGATACCGTGCGCGTCAAATATAAACATTTTGTTCCGTTCGTTGTCTATCCTTATTCAACAATGCATCGTTGAAAGCTGTCGGAAAATATCGAATATTTCACCGGAGATATTAGCTCGTCACCCGTTACACGGCGAATTTTTGTGGCGTCACACTTACGTTCTGCTCGTTTTTTCTGCCCGTACTTGGTGACGTTATTACGAGCAACGCGTCTCCTCTTTTTTCGCGCATGACGCTGGATAACGTTATTGCAATCAACGTGTTCTTTTATCCGCTGCACACAATGTTCTCAACATTATTGCATCCCACATGTTCTCCACTCCATTGTATTCACCGTTGTTACTCCTAGCTTATGTGTTTTCATTCGTCGACGCCCCGCGTGTTTTTCGCCGAAATTACATTATCAAATTGTTTGCGCGTTTCAGTGAAAAATGAATTTCATTAGACGTACGCGAAAGAAATGTGATCTCGTTTCGCGGACATCGTGGCTTGCCGCGATCTGTCGTCCGCGCTTTCGTTCCATCGAAAATTTGATAATAATTGGTCTTTTGTCCTTGTTGCACTCGTATCTCTCCTAACGTGTGATTTTAACTTTAAATCCATCTGTATTATTTGTCAGATGTAAACTTGTATTTCTCTGCCTCTGTCCCTTTGAATGCGTTAATGGATCCATGAAAAAAAGTACGGAAGATAAAAGTTTCTATAGGAGAAGTTGTTCTCTCACGAGATAAGAGTCAGGTTTAATTATTTAGGGTATGCAGGTTTACTTTCGCAAAGACACTAGGATACGGACGACAAACGCGCTCGAGCAAAGGTATCGCGTTCGAGATACGCAGTTATCGCACGAGCAATTCATTCTCCAACTTTTAGTAGTAGTTGATTCTGCTGCGTATGCATTACACGACGCTTCGTCTGTTTATTTCCTTGGCGTAACGAATTCGTGAATGAAGCGCGCGTAAATTACGAAACTTTCTTAACTTGAACGGACAGAATCATAGAGAAACCTGTAAAAAATACTCGGCAACTTTATCCGTTTCCTTTATCGATATCTGTCTCATTATCTCGTGAAAAATTTTTCCTAATTTATCGCGTCACATTGGCGATAAAGGCAATTATAGAGCGTTAAACGGGTCGATTGATTGATCAAACCAGCCAAACTAGAGGGTCAATTGATCCCAAGGGTCAATCCGCTTTTCACTATTACATCGGGCATTTCGATTACGCGTTTCATCGTCAGTTGCACAGGCAACAGCGACTCGCGCAGAGTGTAACGCCGCGTAATCCGTATTTCAGCGAGCCATTGTGCGAACTGCTACGTGAAAATGGACGAGGGAAACGTTAGGGACGCGGCTGGCGACGTCGTAATTATATTATCGAGATTCCCTGGCTACAGTCGTACAGCCGTGCATTAGCGGAGCAACCCGCGTCCTCTCTAATCATGATCGAGAGCCGATACTGCCTACCAGCCACGTGAGCACGTATCAGTGGCAATACGCGAAAGAGGAAGCTCCGTTACGCGACCGATGCCAGCAATTCCGCACGAACGTGACTCGTGCAGACATTAAATCGCGATCCCTTTGCACCGGTAGCAGCGGTTGCTTTCTGTATCTGATAGAATGTTAGACTAATCGGAATGATTAACTTCATTAACTCGGGAATGGATAAAGCAACTCGACAACGAAGCCCCTGGCGCACCAACCCTTCCTCTTCCTTGAGAATCTTAGTTTAGCTGAGATTCCAAGCGAACTGGTTTGCACGTTCACCGAAATGCCACGTATCGGTGTTAACTTGATACATACGCGTTTTACCTTTCAACTGAACGTTCCCTTCTCCATATTTTGGAATGAACAGCAGCTACGTGTACGATTATTCGTAATTAATTTGCTAGAATTACAACGTTCTGAGAACACGTTTCTCAAACGGGAATATGTCGGATGTTGGTAGAATTGTCGAAAATAACGTTAAATAGAAAATAGCTTTTCTCATCGTAGAAACTCACGTTAATATTCTCTATCTCTCTTTCGAAGTCTGATTCCGTGTCCGTGTGCATGACGCTAAAGACTACGCCCCGAATAACATAATCTCTTCATCGTTTCCTCGTAAAGATCCAATCGTGTTTCGCTAATCGTCGAATCAGTCACTGTGTCGCGTTGGAAGAATTTCATCCGATACCACGAAGGAAAGAATCTCGCAGATGATGAATCTTCTTGGAGAAATCTCCCGGGAGGGTCGAAACGACGATCCTTCTCGCAGACGGCTGTGATTCGAGTAAGTGATATTTAAACGGATGTTAAATGGCGCTCCGTGTCGGAAGAAACGCAAGTTACGAAGACTAGCGCGACTAATAACCAGGCCTAACCGAAAAGCTACTGGGAGAAAAACGCGAAAGAGATGGAAATCGCGAGAAGAGGACGTCGACCGAAGGAGGAAGAAATCATAAATCAAGAATTATAAAGCAATTTCGTGGAAACCGCGACAAAACTTGGGTCCGCTAAGTGCCGTTCGTGTGCGTGTGTGTGTGTTCTCGCAGCGATAAGAACACGGAGAAAAGAAACGTGGCTGGGTTTGGTAAACTAAACGGCAATCCGCTTGTCTCGATCGCGCATTACTCTTTCTCCCCCTCATCGATGATACGCAAACTGTCGCACTCTTTATTTCCTTCGTCGTAACTTCGAACAACGTCCGAAAGAGGGTGCGCTGCTACGAACGTCACTATGTGTGGAACGGATGCGCTATACCGAGCGGAACTTGAAGAATCGCTCTCGAAAGGCAACCGCGCGGAAGGTTCGCCGAAATATTTATTTTTGAAGAACTACGATTCCGAGGGATGCAAAGTTCGAATAGAATATTTTGGAGAAGTACGTACCATGGAGAAATACGAAGCGCTTCGAGCTTCGATTATGAAAGAAGGTACGACCAAGTTAACCGCTTCTATCGTGAGCTGGCATCGATTTTTGTGGATGATAAAGCGCGCCCCGTAGTAGACTGAACGCGCGGTTACTTAGCATATTAATGTCTTTTGGCCCCGACTGCTCCGTAGTACCGATACGGTACGGATACTCATCTAGTTGGATTTCTTCGTTTGGTTCGCGATATAACAGGAAATCCTCCGAGCGTGACCCGTAGCTTCGAGTTATTTCGCGGAACAAATTATCGATAATCCTGCGACCAGACAGCAGCACCGAAGGGAACTGTTTATTCGATGCTTTGAACAGAACGACGGTAGAATTTGATTCACTGTGAAATACAAAAGGAAAATAATGGTTAAAATTTCGCGATCCTGGCGAGCTGATTTTTTTACTTCGCATCAATCCAGAAGATGTATCGTTGCTTTAAACGATTCCATCTTTCTTCGCCAATCATCTCGAATTAATATGTTTCTACCTCGTATCTGTCCGATTCCTTTGTATTCTTTTACGACCGCATATTTTTCGTTCGCACGTATTATTAATAATTCATATGGCCGTAGCGTCGATTTCAAGCGCGGCGTAATCACAGATATAAGTTATATTCACGGGGCGAAAGCGCAAAGGTCGTAAGGAGAATTAACGTCTCTGCTCTACCGTGAAAGTTGCGACATGCCCGGAATTTGCCAAGCAACACTGGACCGCGAAATAATGATAATGGAGGATATTTTTTCTTGCTTACTGATCGTTAACATTTCCACGACAAACGTTACGAGTCTTCCCAGTGCCAGCGATAGCGATCCTATTAACAACAAACAAATTATCGTAACGAAGACAACGAAAGCTCGGAAAAGTGATTATTGACAAGCTGTTGTTAATTAATTGTCAATAATACGCGCATGATGGGAAACCAATATTAACGAGAATTATTTTCACAAGGATTATTTGAGGATTTCACGTACCATCGTACGAATTCAATTTGATTCGCGATAATTTATACGTTGTACAAACCATTCCGATATGATCAAGAGAAAGATGCGAGAGGAAATGAATTAGTAATTAAATAACCAAAACAATTTGCAAGCTGAATATCCTGTAACGCGAAATGATCCATGCACCGAGTCCAACTAGGCAGCGAGCATAATACGCTCTCCTTCGGTTTATTCGTAACAGTAATCAACGGCGCGACGTTGATTAGCAAAGTTCCGCATCGTGTACGAAACTGGCAGTCGTCGCCGTGCTGGTAGTCGTCAACGAGTTCCCAGCGTGGACCATAGTTTTCCGGGATTCGCGTTCAATCTAAGTTGGCTGACGTTGTAAAGATACGTACACGTAATCGAGAAAGAAAAGTTGGCACACGGATAAATTTCGTAACTCGTCTGCCTAAATCCACGCGAAAATGTACATCGCGTAACGCGAACGCTTAATAGCTAGAACACTGTTACGTAACTGCCGGAATTTTTACACGGTTTCATGGCGTATAAACGTGAAAGTTAAACAAATCCGCGTTTCGTTACGTTTCGTTTCGTGTCGTCGAACAGTCGGACTTTCTGCGTTTCCACTGACTCGTCCACGCTCGAGCAAGGAGAACCTCAGACCGCGCGCCAGCGCAGATTTGCGCGTTACGATCGCGTTAATCGCGGGATAAGAGCGTGAAATCCTACCAACCGGCGAAAATGGATTCGAGAACAAACGTTCTCGAGGGGCGGGCGTACAGAGAGGATGGAACGAACCAACCAAAGGGGAATGTCTGTACGTCAGTTCGGGAAAGATGGATGAACCGTCGCTGGCGTAACAGAGTATCGAGTAGCTGGCGGAGCCTAAATGCACGAAGCGGAAAGAGCAGACTAGTCTTAACGGATGCATGTTGGGAATGGCAGAGAAGCCTAGGGGATGGTCTGATACTTTTCGGGTATAACGGTACGCCGCAATATCCCCTGAGAGACGGATAGAAATAAAGAAGCGGCGTTCGACGTGCGTTTGTTGGATTTCTGAAACGAAGCGGAAGGTATATCTGTGAGTTCGTGGTGCGTCTCGAGAAAGAAAAGTGTTCATAATCCTACCTTAATGGGTCGGTTCGGCTCTGTTTTTTCGAAAACACGTTCCGTTGCTCTTAACGACTTTAATCTCGACGAAAAATTAACTCGCCGTAATCTCTCGGTAATGAGTTTTTAAACGAAACGGCAAGAGCGGAAAAGAAGCGAGAAGAAAAGAGGAGTCCAGGGAATTGACGCTCGAACGATACAGAGAAGACAAACGGTTTATTTTTCCAGTGATTTTTATACGAAAATCTGTCGTTACGCGTTGGTGTGCGCTCTATTGAATGAAAAATCGTTTTATCTCTACTCTTTACGGACACGCCACGCTTGTACCGTTCACAACGCACGTTTTTCGTTTGCCTGGACGAGCACGGGATTCGCAATGAGTCCTCTCCTCCTTGCCCGTTCGCCCGAAAACTTTCCAGATTATCGGGCAAAATTTACGGCGGACCGAGGGAAACGTAGCGGCGAGCCAAATCTATTTGGCCCGGATACGACTATTACTCCATCCTAAGCCCTCTCTGTATGCCCAAGGTCGACTTTTCACGAGTGGATATAATCAGCGTGTTATCGCTTCGGGGAAATTGTAATCGCGCACTGACGTCGAACGCTCCGATTCTAACATCCTTATTCTTTTTCGTAACGATATATATTATCTCTGGAATAACGTTATTCTTGATTTTATCGTAATTTACGTGGCCTCGTGGAATTCCGGGAGCTCGTTCTTTGCAAAACTATTACGTGAAAAACCGCTGAACGACGATGTACACGTTGGTTTCTATCTGAATCTCGATGAATTGGATAGAACCCGATGTCAAATGCATAACGTACCTTTAATGAAACCACATCGAGTTATTTCGTGCTCGGTGAAATCCACGACGAATCGCAATGCTTCGTATCCACGTTGCGTATTCTTAGACTACGCGGTCTGTATCATAGAAGAACTAGAGGAAATGTGCACGCACCGAGTCCAACGTGAAAAGATTTACATGTCGCCTGAGATTAAAAAGGGGTAATGCTCGGGTAAGGCAGAATATTGCGTTTGTTCTGGCACGATATCCAAGCCCGGCAACTCCCAAAATTTAGTCGTCGACGAGCGGGGCTTCTCGAACGCGAATATAATCCGGACGTGAAAACAAGCGACCAAACGCGTGGCTCACCGAGCATTGTAGTATAGTTAATATTCGCGTGAGAGCATGATCCTAGCCGCGAATAAGATTTCTCGGGAGATTCAACAGGGGTGATTTTAATTAAATGGTCCGTGTGTTCCTGCCATTCTCTCTAGTGGCCATGGAAATATCGTTTAGGAGAAGTAAGAGGAACGATTCGTTTCTATCGCATCTGAAACATTCGCGACTCGTTACCGTGAGAAGTAATTTCTTGAAAACAGTGGTGAGATGACCGAACGCGAAGGTAAAGACGGAAGGAAAGTAGGAGGGAGAAAAGAAGGAAACGTCGAGGATATCCAGAAAAGGGCAGATTCGACTCACGAAAGAAACGGTATGGGCGATACAACGCATGGGAAAGGTATTGCGGAAACGAAAGAAACGGCACTGAAGTGGTGAATGTGTGTTCGAGGTATTCCGCGGTAATACGTTCGCCTGCAGCGGCCTTGCACTCTGTTTACCCCCGACAAATCCCACTAGACACGATATTATCCCTCTTATATACCCTCTCGTGCCATCCAGCGGGATTGTACGAGTAGAAGGCTGTGCAGCTTCCCGAATACCCAGGAAACGATTCGTAAAACGACCCGCATAAAGCTTGACATCGTGGTTTGCGACCTTGTTGAGATCTATGCGATTTGAATCGTACGAAAGCGGAAAGCAAAGCAAAGAGAGTCTAAGAAGAGACCAAAACCCCTCTGTTTTCCAAGGGGGACGTAAGAAAGAAAAATCGGCTCTCTTATACGGTCCTAGAATTACCCGATGAGATAGTTCCTTTCTACCATCACAGGGCGAAACAAAAACGAAAAAGGATAAAAATAGAACGTATCTATGATGACGCGTAACCTGCGATATTCGAGATAACCAGAGAAAAAAGTAACACAGCCATTTGTGATAAAAAAAACGCACGCTTATCTCGTGGAAATTGTGAAAATTGCCAGTGTGGAGCGTGTGCCTGTGCTTGCTGGCTACGCTATCATTGCTCTATCGTTAAAAAAGGGAGCAGAGGAGGGGAAAGGGGGCGGGCGAGAACAGATGGAAAGAGGAGAAACCAACGATAACAACATGCGCAAAACAAACTGATAGCTGGTTACAACGGTCAGAAACTTAAGCACGGCCGAGCAATATCGGCCTGGGAAATACATTAAAACGCGCGGCGCGGTACGGAGCGCGATGAAACGGGACTCATTTGCGCGAGAGCGTGTAACGGCCCTTCCGGCAGACGCAGCGAGCGTCCAGTTAAGTTGGCGTGTTGGCCGCGCAGAGGCGAGCACTTTACAGGTGGTTTACATTGCGTTTAAAATGCCGGTGTACCCGGTCAGATTTATCGACGTGAGGTGGCGAGAGAAAAAGAGAGAGAGAGCGTGGTCCCTGGCAACGTGCCTCGGCCACAGTTTTACCGCCTTTGCCTTGTATATCGCGCGGAGATACGCGCCGGGTGAAACAATATGCAACAACCGGTTAAACTGGACGATTCACGGCTACCCCTAAACACGCGGCTAACGATTATGGCGACACGACTAAGAAAAAATTAGTAATTTCTTCTGCGGTTACGGACTTGGTTAAAATGATAAATCCGGCTATATTTAAAAGTACATAATTGGAATGATAAAATGTTACAGCTGTAGGAAGTGATATCATACTTTGGATAACAATCGTAAGATATTTGAACAGATACATCTAATTATTGGTAGGAGAATTGTAGATATATTACAGAGAGGTTGTCGAAGACGAAGGATAGTAGTATGCTTTACTGATGAAACCATCTCAATTAACTGATTGATTAATGACAAGGTACTTGACCTGGAATGCCTTTTCATTAGTAGGTTCCAAGCGTACGTTTAACATGCACACATTAGAAAGACATTATTACGCTCGAATTACGCAATAGTTGCTAGATTAATCTGCTCGTTATCGTGATAACGATCGATGTAATTGATTCACATTCGTTGTAACAGCGTGTCTTAAGCATATTGATATTTTATAAAAATAGTGTTCTAGATAGATATAGATATATCGTAAAATACAATATCAAAATGACGAAGGAACGTTAAACATCAACACCGAAGTTCCTTAATGCACAAACGAGTGCATTCGTCAAGTCGGACGCTTCGTTCTGAATTACAACTAACAGAGAAAAACTTGTGAATACACCCTAAAGGGTCGTGTCGCCCGTAATTTCCGAAGGCCGGCCACCACCCTTTCAAAAGTTTTCACGCCCGTGGCGTACAGACGTGCTCGAGTTATCGCTAACGAACCTCCCAGCAGAGAGTTTAAAAAGTTGATTCACGAACTGGTCCCCGAGGAAATTTGTCTTCGGCTCAGATACCGACGTGGTTCAACTTCCGTTGACCAATTGTGACACACACACACACGTACGCGCGCGCGCGCCATCGTGTGTTCTGTTCTGACAGAAATTGTACACAACAAACAATTACGTATATAGCGAGACACTAAATTAACATTTATGATCATTCCACTCTTCGAGTTTTATGAAAAATATATGAAAAAGAATAACCACGTTAATTTCGAAGGTTATTTGGACAAGTAATTTATTGATCGCAGTGGTAATTTTACAACCGTCTCTGTATCTCAGTCGACTTTGTCGACCAACTATCGACTTAAATCGATCGAACCATGCTCTCTGGGTTTCTCATGATTGAATTTTATGAGCAGAGCTCGTCATCGTACCAATATTATTTAATAGGCTTTTGTAGAACGGACGACATCTAAAAGTATCAATACGTAATATTGCTGGGCCATTTGCGAAGGTTTTACCATGTCACTTCGTGTTAAGACTTTTAATAAAATAACCGTTGATTGACCACTTCCGGGTGCTACGCTATGAATCGCCTCAACGCAAGGGGTTGAAAAATTAATTCCGATCGATAAGAGCACAGGGTATTAGCTTTTAACGGATTTAATAAATCTAATCTTATAAAAATTGTAAGTTTTATATTCACCAGAAATATCGACTAAAAAATTCAAACAGTTTTATAAATGGAAATGTCTATTTTATAAAATAATACCTTTCTACTCCTCTCTATACGATCGAATAAACATAGTGAGCCGTTTAATATAAACAATATCAGAGAAAGCGTTATTGCTTTTATGTATGCATGAGGTGTAACGAAAAAGTATCGATAAAGTCGAGTACGGTAATACAATATTTTTTTAATTAACTTTCATTAATTTACCAAATTAAACGGGGCTGCTGCTTTAATAAACGCCCTATACGTAAAGTTCTTTTAAAAGGATTCAAACGTTCAAATCGGAATTCTACAGAAGCGAAATCAGATCCGTAGAATACTAAGCAAGCTTCGCCGTGTACACAAAATCTGATATTGGACGCAGTGGTCCAAGATTCAGGGTCCAGAAATTTGGATGTCTATAATATAGGGGTTTTTGCGTATTTATCGTGGTGTTTATATGTTCTAATAGTATTCGCACGGTCGATATCATATTCTACCGACTCAGAGTTGCATGTATAGATTTCAGATAATTCAATGCCGTCTGTATCAGTTTCTGCAGATCTAATGCTTTGTATCAACTTCTAACTAATCTACTATATAACGTTATCCAAGAGCCTGAAATAGTCTATAGCAGACTCCACCCAATCCAGTAGTTTCAGTATCGAATCCTTCGCATCTGTAGTTGTTTGTACCGCATCAAGCAAATACCAAACAACCGCAACACAGATATTGTTTTACCTCGATCGAACTTTTGCTAATCCATAAATGCTATGAATTCCAATTAATTTCCATTATTCCATTAATTCCTATGCTACACGTGCGTATAATACAAATATTTTTATATTTGAAGAGTGACAGAATTATAAAGTATTGCATCTCATACAATTTTCAATTCCTTGTTCTACGATCAACTGAAAATTCCTGTTGAACTTGTAGCAGTGTTTGCGGAGCAAACCAAATTACTTTTCTCTGTCGACGATGTTCCACACACCATCGACTGCACCAACTTGTCAAATGTGACCGTGTGCGTTATATGTGACTTATAGCTGGAACCTTCCGAGCAAGTGAACAACCAAGAATCAAACTCCGCAGTACGACATTCGTAAAGAATGTTAAGCCGAGGAATTTGTTCGTAAAGGAAGTCTGGTCGTAAGAAAGTCGAACCACGATCCAATAACTGTACCGTACCTTATAACCTCCTCTTTTGTTCGTTTACGGGTATCACGATAAGATTTCGATGCTTTTAAAGGAACCGTATGGAATCTCAAAGATCGTCGGCAATGATAATACTTTTTTAAATGTTCAACGGTTACGGGCTTTAATCAGAATTTTTCATTTCTACCGTGAAACTGACACGGTTTCCCGAATATTAATTTCACTGCTCGCAAATATCGTGTCCTTTTCATTTAATATTAGGAAATTATTTAGTAAGGAAATACGAAAACGGTTTCTCTCATCGATTTTGTTTTAAAAAGTGCGATTAAGCTACGAACATTGCGTGCCCTTAATTAACGTATTATTATAGTTGGAACTTCCGCCCCGCTAAAGATGCATCGTTATCTCGAACGCAATCAACTAATTATAAGTTGGCCACCACCGAATCCACGATTTCCAGCTCGTGTGCACAGCCCTATTTACGCTTTTGTAGATGACATGCTTTTGCCAATAGGATTTTCCGTAATAATCCGACACTTTCGAATCGTGCAGATGGCGAAAATTAGGTTTGCATAATTGAAGCGACCCAATTGTTCCTGGGGTCGAACGATCGATTCGCTGTCCCCCAGGCTGCCGCAGAATTCGAAACGTTTCCGATGAGACTTGAAACAAAGAGAAGGTGCCAGTGTACTCAAAACCATACGAAATACTTTCTTAACGATACGAGAAACGTCTGTATAAAATATCATACTTGAAAGGATATATACGCAAACAAAAAGATAAAATAATTTCCAATGCTCTCTCGTCGTTTTTATTAACGTCTCACACAGTCCACGCAAAAAGTGAACGCTTCGCTGAATCGTACTGTTAGTTGATTAAATCGTATAAAAGTAATATCTCGTGCATATCGACGAAGATGTACGATCGATCGATCTAACGTTAACAAACAAACAAAAGAATAAAATATTCCTAATCGTAACGTAGATTGTTGAAGCAGAAGATCAGATCGAAAGGAAATAGTTCTCTTCGATATCGAATTCACGATTTACGTGGCATCTCGATATAAACGCATTTCTATCTATGGTGCGGCTATGGTACCCGTAGGGACTTGGAGGATAGAGGAATGCTCGCATATCTCTCGATATTCACCCATCCTAGCGTTACGATCGAGAGTCTAGGAGCTTCGGGAATTCGTCTAGACAAGGGCATGTGTATCATCGTGATACAACCAGCTTAGATTCCCTATTGCTATAACGTTTTCCTTCCTGTTATTGTTCGTTCTCCAGGAAAAATATTCAACGTATCATAAATGAAAGATGATTCGGTATATTTTTAACGCGCTAAACTGAAATAATTTAATAGACAGAAAAATGTTATTTCGCAATTCGAATCTAATTGGCACAACGAACGGCTGAAATTAATGAAATCGAATACACAAGAATCAGATATGAAAAAGAAACGTTACAGCAGAGGAACATTAGCTCGATTTGATTCGGTTCGTGAATAATACAACAAAGACTTTCGTTTGCCACAGTGATGAAACAATGGTAAATGTGTTAACAGAAGCAAAGTGATTTAAATTAAACGCAGGAATCAAAGTTCATGGATGGATATTCATGGCAAAAGCATACATATTTCACTGTTTCATTTGATCAGTAAAAGTTATCAAGCGTATTGAAATCAATTAGGCGGAATAAACCGTTATTACAGTATGACGGTATCTACAATTACGAGTAGAAAAAAATCTACGGCGATATGGCAAATAATTATCGTAGAAGTGGGTCTGAACGCTATTGCGGAATTTAGATTTAGGTTAATCGATACGTTTGACGTACAATTACCGACACGTATTCATCGTGTCGGCTGGTGAAATTTAATCTAAAACCAAGAACACGAGTACGAGTGAGATGACTCTGAAAATGAAAAATATGTGAGCGATAAAGCGTGATTAAAAATAAGCAAGCGACCAAGATAATGATCGTTTGATCAAATAGGAACTTTGTTTCGATCAGTCACCGGTTAAGGACATCAACCGCTTGCTACGGATGTTAAGTCAGTCTTTGCACATGTATTATTCCACCCCACCTGAAAGCTTTTCGTTGTACAAAAGTGTGCAAAAATCTCGAAAGCTTTCGTACAAATCGTAAGTCACTGGCCCGACCACAAGCTCATCGATCGCTTTACCAAACGCGGGACATTTACTCAGTTTCGCTCTTGCGCAAAATTAAAGAACCAAGAAAATCCCATTATCGGTCTTCCAAAGGATTACAAAACGGTTCGAAACGCACGGTCGTAAGGGGCCATCGGAATGTCCGTGGAAATTCATAATTACACTTGCTCGATTCATTCCGGTAGAATTTGAACAAAAGTTCCATCGTTTTTCCTTCCTACGAAACGTAAAAGGAGACATTCTTGAAAGAAACGAAGCGACTCGCGTGTATCCTTTCACGGTTGTAATTGAATATAAATGGTACCGTTACGGCGAGTACTGATTAATTCCCTTTTATTCTGCGAAACAACCGAGCCAAGAAAGAAAGAGAGAATTCGAGGCTGGAAGTGGAGCACTGAAAGGAAAAAATTAAGAAAATCACAAAGTTTTTCTGAAAATCACGGGAAAGGCAAGGACTTTAATTGGGAATGAGAAAGAGGGAACGAAAGAATGAACGCAATGAAAATGAGAAGAAGGATCGAAAGAATGAACGCGATGAAAATGAGAAAAAAAAGTGAAAAGGAAAGAGAAGAGGAACAAAAAGAAAGGACGGAACTACCTGTTAAATTGAAAGAAAATTGAATTCTCCAACATACTTTCCATCGTGAATGAATAAAACATTCCATCGTAGAAAAAAAATGTCCTTGTTCACCCGAGAAGAATGGAATTTCACCTAAAAATGTTTCAACCTATTTTTTTTTCTTTTCATCCGCAGAGACTATTACTTTCTAACAATTCCCGACTCGCGTCTCAAGTATCGAATATAGATATCTGCATGCTGCAGACGCCAAGTTCAACGAATCAGATAAAGTCGGTGTAATAGTCGGAAGTAGTAGCTCTACCGGATAGGATATGTGGAAGTCTGTAATCACGTGACGTCAACGTAAGTTCAATCTACGGAAGTAATTAATAGAAAGTCGATCCCATTCACCGTGCAGCCGTGCCCTGTAAGAACGTGTATCGATATACAATGACAGACTTCCATTGATGCTGAGATCGTTCAAGATCTCAGACAAAGCGCTAAAGAAAATTGCTATATCATACAGATCGCGTAGACTACCTTGAAACCTAATAAGAATCTACAGATGACGAAATCTTTAGAGATACGATAATTTCAGCAGTTACAATGAAATACGCTATTTTAATCGAATCTCGAAACAAAAGAATAAACGTGATATTTATTGTTCGAATGACGAATATGAAAATGATAGAAAACATTCGATTATAATGGCCCTGCGCGGGGTCTTTAAAGACTCTGCCGTTGTTTTATCAAGATTTGCTTCCCTTTTGTGTGAAATAATAACTCGCGCCTTTGTCCGCGAATCGCGTTAACTTGGTATAATAAGCGAATCGCATTTGGAAAACTATTTCGCACGCTGGCTCTTAACCGACCGCTGCATTATCGCGTAAATCTTTTAATTAGCAACTCGGAATCACACATGTTATTAACGTTCCTAACGGCGTTAATTCCATTCACGGACAAATTATCTGTGCTCCAAACCTCTCGTTCCACCATTACAAACGCTAAAAGCAAAGTGGTCTCTCACAAATTGTGGGCTTTATTTCGAACTCCTGAAACAATATCGTCGGAATACAAATGTTCTCGTGCCACCGTGGGATCCTGTTAGCCGCTAATATCGCGCCACATATACGTATACATGATCCTGTAGTTTGCTTTAAGTGTAACGACTGTGAATACTCTTTGCAAAATTTCCAATTACGCGAAACTTTTTCTATTTTCCATGTGGAAAAATATTTTCCGCGGAACAACGGTATTCGAATGGAATATAATGTCGTAATTATTTTACTAAATACGAATCGATCGTACTTATAATTATGTCGATATTTAACGGATACTATTAATATTGAAATTCGTTTCGAAGGTCCAAAATTCCCAGCAAATTATCGATCTGCGAGGACATTGTCTCGAGATATCAGCAACCGGTGCGACAGCTGTACTCGAGCCACCTGAAATCGGGGCGATTGGACATTAGGCGTCCGTTAACACGGACTTCAGTATGAAGCGAGCTTAATATATGATTTACGTTTACACTATACCTGAAGCTCATAGATCCTAGATACACAGAGCCCAAACGGAACACCGTCTACCTACAAGCGACGTAGGAGAACCGGTGATCGCTCGTCGTCGTTATGAAAACTATTTCCGGAGAAATTGCACGGATTCCAGCCTAAACTAATCTTTTATTGCTCCTCGTGTAAAAGTTACGAGCTGGTCAAACAGAGAAAGAATAGAGATCGAAACATCATTCCCTGAACTCTTAATACGGGATCACTTTAGAACCCCAAGAAGAAGAGGAAAAAGTAAAAGGAGTATCCATTCGGAAGGATAAAGAAATAGAAAGAAGCAAAAAAAGAGGATCAAACGGCATAACGAAGAAATATCGATTTTGCGATAATTGCTCTATTACGTTACATAAACAGACTCGTTTATGGTATCCCGGGCTTAAAGCAAGTTTTCGCCTTACTCACGAGGAAAAAGGAAGAATAGAAAGGGGGAAAAGGCGTGCGATCGAATGCGTGAGTTTCATTCCAAAACGATCGGTTCCCTTAACGTTCCTTTCGCCACTGTTCCTTTGTCTCTTCCACGCTTTTGCTTCTTTTTCCTGCCTTTCTCTTTCGCCGCGATTGCGAAACGAGAAAGGATGGAAATCGTTCGACATTCTTCCTCGAAATTTTGCGGCAAATGGTCGCGTGCCCGGAGAAAAGAGAAGAAGAACAAGTCCACGGTGACTTTCAAACGTACGTAGCCCAGTTGTGTAAACGTCTTCACCGACGAAGCATTCGCGTTTGAACGAACTTTTGCTAATTCGAGAAGGTTTCTCGTTGAAGAAAGTCCTGGTGGACGCGGACGAGGTCACGGTACTCTGAGAAAGTCCAGATTTTTATGTATCGTCGAGATAATCCGCGTGAGAAACAGGGACGAATCGAATCTCGCGCGTACGACGTAAGATATTATGTGTATAATATAATCTCTGCGTTACATCTTTGCATAGCTGGTTGAGTTTCTCGCGTGCTATCCGTTTATGCACCGATGATTACCTGACTGTCCGGGAGTCGAGTAATTTTTCAGATTGCGGATAAAAGGGGGCTGTTACCGCGATGAAACACCGTCGTAAAAATAAAATTATTACGACGATAAGCAGCAACGCAACAGCAATTTCGCGATAGTGTCGCGTAACGTTTCGAACGATCGTTATGATTTATTCGACTGACAATTTCTGCCCACCTATCGTAATTATTCTCGAGTTGGCCAATAAAATGACGATATGCGAGCTTTCTTACGTCTCGCCGTGGATTACACGGCGAAACGTACATATGTACGTAGTTTCCACGATGTTTGCTGATATGAGAAGAGATACCGCTTTCGAGAACGCAAGAGCTACGAAATATAGAAAGTCAGAAGAAGCAGATACGGTATGAAACTCGATAGAGTTTTCAAGGATTCCGCCCCTTGATTTACGACTTATATATAAGATACTAAGTGAAACGCGGAATTCGATCGAAAAAATTTCGGTACGCGAGCGAACCTGTTATGGGTAAAATTAAGATCGAACGAAACAAAGAATGTAATCCAGAGATACGATCCGACATTTCGTAAGTAAATGATTCGTTAATGTCGTATAAAGTCATAATTATATAGGCAATTAAACCGCGATATCTATTTCGCATCACCGTGTAGGGTTAATTACCTTGTTCTTGGTTGAGACTTTAGACGAGAAATCAGGTCTGTGCTCCTGACCTCCAAAAAGCATTTCAGAGAAATTACACAACATAAAATAAGACAAGTATCAAAAGCAACCGCAGAACCACTTTAGAAAGCGTTCACGTTACCATCGGATACAATGCATTTCCTTCGCAGAAAAATATCTTACTTAGACGTTCGTAAAAGAATAAAGTATCACGGACGCCATGCTAAATGTACTCAATCGCTATTCCATTTTTAAATGTAAGTTCACGATCGGCTACGGGATAAGGTAATCTCGTTTCGTGACAGTCGCATTAAAATGGCTGTTATAACGAAACGTCGTTGCAAGATCAAAAGGATATCGAGTTTTATGGGATTAGACGAAGGACAGAGGACGAGCCAGCGTACTTTGACGCAAAACACATCTCGGCCAGGGATCTCGTACAGCTTTGCCGAAGCGAGATTACAGCATCTGTTTCTTCGTTTATTTGTGCCACGACGCGACGCGGTGGCATGGAAAATTGTCGGCAGGTTGCACAAGCTTCAACGGAATGGTTAGTTTCGCGACAGAAAGAGAGACTTTACGATTTCTCTCCGCTCGAAACGATCGTAATTAGGCGCGAAACATCGATGATCGTCCCCCCGCGTCGCCAGCGCGAACAAATTTCTGTTAAACCATTACGAACGTACGCAAATCCTCGGGACAGGAGGGAAAAAGAAACGATGAAAGCCGATGCTAATGGCGCGTCCGAGTGACTCGATTTGCAGAAACATTTGCACGATGGATCGATTCAAATAAATGGGACTTTCACTTTGCGAAACATTCGACGCGGACAACGTAAATTACAAAACGATAACAATGTTTTTTCCACCAATAGCAACCACATCGGAGTATTTGTATGTTTGAGAAACTGTTTCCACGAATATTGACCGATACATAAAAATGAACGTAGAAGAAAGAGAAAGAGGAGAAAGACGTGCGAATGTGTGTACACACGACGTAGTTATATAGATTGCTCCGCAAATGTTAGAAATGAAATTACTCGCAAACATCGTTAAGGCACCATCTAAACAACGGGACGTAGGAACTCGGATGCAGAAGAAAAATTGTCTGACCTTTACCTTGCTTCCGGTGCGCGTGGCTCAGGCTCGTTCATGTCGGACCACAGTTTCTCTGTTCATGTAAGACAGATTCTGGTTAACCGTGTATCGAGAAATCGGTGTTTCACGCGGCAGAGAGAGCACAGCTTTAACGAACCGTAAGAGCAAATCGCGCCGTTTAAAGTGCCGGATGTTCATGGCGGCGACGATGTCGCTAAAGGGAAGAGACGTCGCGACGTTTATATGCCGCGATTGCGTGTTTCGTCTACAGCAAAAATGTTTCCCGAACTTTCCCTTTATCTCGTTTTAAAATATGACGCTTTAGATATTCCGTGAAAAGTAAAAGCATCGTCATCGATGGGACGGAAATATGAAAAGGGCGGAAGAAACTCGAGTTCGACGCGATGGAATATTTCCTACGTGATTTTCTATCCTGTTTGACTTAGTCGACATACGTTGTCGCATTTTTCATTGTGCAATTTTAATGGAAATCGTAATAATGGAGTCGTAATGGAATTCGTAATTAATAAAACAGTTCTCATGTACTTGCCATAACTAGCAGCCGACGTTGTTACAACAACCAGCGCGATATAAACGCTCGTTCCCTGTAATATAATAGATTTTGTTAATAAATATTATTTCGTGGCGCAACTTGCTTTGTTTAAATGTAAACAACATGAAATTAGTGAAAATGAAATATATGCGATAACAAAAACTTCTTAGAAATTATAATAGTACACGTCGAATTAATTAAGAGATCGTTGTATTGTGGAACGGCTGTAACGAGATTTTCTAAAATTGGCAGCTCGCTGAAAAAGCCAAAAATTAATTAAATATTTCACGGAACAAACCTTCAAAAAGCTGTTAGAGAGCTTTCAGAAGGTGTAATATAAGAGCTCGTGCGGAAATAGAGCGGCATTCGAATGAAATTTCAATCGTTCTACCTCATGAAACGGAACCAAACAAGTACAAACAACGCAAAGGAGTCAAAAGGGAGATAAGCATAACAATTTAATTCATAATGCGCATTTCATCTCGATCTTCCGTGTTTCCGTGGGAAACGTGCATTAAATTAAGAATAGCAAAGGAGAATTGCTCGGTGTTCCTACGGTAACATCACAGGGATATAGTATTTAAACATCTCGATCGAACTATAATTCTAGAAGGATACATCGGCGTCTAAACGTAAAATTGGAAGGTAGGTAGAAGCTCGGGAAGATATGGCCAAGCTCTTGATGGAGAGCGGAATAAACATAAATATACTTTGCGTTTCATACCTTCTTGGAAGATATCTTCTAACCACGCTCATTTACTCGGCGCTATTAAAGAGCAAAGAAGGAAAGCCTATCGTCAAACCTCGAGATACATTTTCAATAGTCTAATCGCTTAACAGTTAAGAGATTTCAAGGTAATCGTTGTAACTAACCAACACGATAGATACAAACACCGTTTAATAATTTAATATTTATTTTGCATAAAAAAATATAATCATTATATACAAATATATGAGTGTGAATGAAGATCCACATCGATGAAGTTCATCCTTATCTAATGATGTAAGCCGAGGGACAGTTCGTGACCTCCAAATCCACCTCCTCCGAATCCACCTCCGTGTCCACCTCCGTATCCACCTCCGAATCCACCTCCAAAACCGCCGCCGCCACCGCCACCGCCACCGCTAACCAAAACAGGGTAGGACTCCTTAACGACGACAGGAACCTTGACTGGGTAAGGAACCTCCTTTTCGATCGCGACCGGAACCTTTACCGGCACGCTAACCGGGAAAGGCACCTTGACGGGCACTTTGACGGGCACGGAATACGGCACTGGGACCGGTTTCTCCACTGGCACCGGTACTGCTTTCTCTACTGGAACTGGGTAAGGTTTCGGTACGTGCACAGGGATTGGGTTGTCCACGGGAATCTTAACTGGGACCGGGTATGGTACAGCTACGTTCCTTTCGACTGGGTACGGTTGTGGTACACGAACTTGATTCTCTCGGTGAATCGTGATACCAGTTATACGACCTCCGTCACCGCCACCACCTCCTCCTCCTCCGCCTCCTCCCAATCCTCCACCTAGACCTCCGCCGAGACCTCCGCCAAGGCCTCCACCGAGACTCAAACCTCCGTGGCCTCCCAGACCTCCGCCGAGACTCAATCCTCCATGACCTCCCAGGCCTCCGTAACTTCCTAGGCCACCGCCGCCTCCAAGACTCAGTTCCAGTCCTCGTTTGCTCTTTTCTTTCGTCTCAATGGCGGGTTTCGTGCTCGACTCCTTGGCATCCCCGGCCAGGGCTGTCGCCACCAAGGCGAGTATTATAAGCTTCTGAAGGTATAAACATGATTAAGTGAACGAACGGTGTATTTCGACAGACGTGATGTATCGTGTGCGGTGTCTGTACGTTTCCTTACGTCGAATGTGATTTACGTTGTTGAAAATAGTTAACTTACATAATATCCTAACAGGAGAAAGTGTGTGGCGAAAGCAATATACGAAGCTCTATCGACAAATGTAATGTATCATGAACATGTTATCATATTATCGATAAGAACACGGCTCTTCTGACTTATGGCTACAACTTTAACACTCTAGACGCGGTTAGGTCGAGAAACGGTGTCTAGGGAACGCGCAATAAAGAACAATAGAAAATAGAAGCTTTCTTCGATGTAGCTCCCTGTTTGAAAAATGTTCCGCAACAATGGAACCGCGTATCGTTGGCGAACTTTCTCCGTTTCTCACCTTACATAATCCCTATCCCTTTGTCCGTTTCGTGTACAATAATCTATGATATGTATCGTGTATGAATATAGTGGGGAACCGCGAGCTCACCTGTGGAGTGCTCATGGTATCGTTCGAAGGTGCACACTGAAGTTACATCGCGCCAATCACTGGCATATATACCGGCACTTTCGCCGTGGCTACTGGCCCACTCCCCGGAAAATCCTACTCGTCCGCCAACATTAAAGTGGACCGATTGTGCTACCACACCGTGCAAAGGCGTTCGTTCGGCGTTAAGCCGTTTTCCCACGGGCTACCAACCAGCTGGTTGATTACTACCGGATCCCCGGATCTGCCGCACGCGTAACATACCCCCTGTACATTCGAACTGTTTCGAATCGCTCTCTTGTCCGTTCACTCGCCGAGGAGGAGCCAGCAATTTAGCGTGCAATGATCGCAGCGACCAGTCTTCTTCGGCGTTTCTTTTTCTTTCACTTCGGAAGGAGCGGCGCGATCGTTACTCGCCTCAGATTCCGTCGTTCTCGCTCGTGCCTCGTAAAAACGATTCCGGACGTAATTCCGATCGAACCTCCTCGGTCTCTTACGCAATGCCTCCGTTCTCGATACGCGGTAATATTTTTCAGATCTCTCCGATAAAACAGAAGAACCGTAAGATCGCTAATTCTCCTTAAAGGGAATTTCTTTCCTTTTCCCCTTTTTTGGTCCTTGCATTGTCCGTATTTTAGCCAGGTATTTGATATCGTTATTACGAAAGCGTTACGTTACGCGGTACTGTCTCCTGTGGCTCG
The DNA here is from genome assembly GCF_024516045.1 of Bombus affinis. NCBI lineage: Eukaryota > Metazoa > Arthropoda > Insecta > Hymenoptera > Apidae > Bombus > Bombus affinis. The sequence continues at coordinate 15,384,320 of NC_066350.1, forward strand.
ATAAAGCGAATTTAATTGCAATAAATTGCAGCAATGAATTCTTCGATTACGTCGATCAACTAATAGATGTGATTAAACGTCTAACGAAATTTCGTGGCGTGTTAAAGTATTTGCTTATAGCAATTGTACAACGCATAAAGTAACGTTTATATAATCAGATCGAGAGAAAATAAATGTAATGTCAGAACCTGGAATAAGGTTTAATCGATGTGAAGTTGTAAAAGGGGTATAATTAAGGGTTTAATATCGACCGATAACCATTTGTAAAGCCTTGAGTGCTTCGTTTCTTTCACCGGGGCTGCTGAGTGCTTATATCTTCGCTCGTATAATGTAGATCAGAACCTCCAAGCCTCTCATTACGCGATTAAAAATACCTCGCACAAGAAAGTTTTTGGTAATATACGTAACACCGGTGAAAATCGCTGGATCGTTGTCCTCACAAAGGTAATGGCACTTGCGTGCCATTGCACGCGTTTCCAGATATCGAGCTGAACCGTAATTAATCACGAAACGCCGGTTTTTCGTCGATTTCCATCGGTAATGTAGTTGTAATTAAATAAGGAAAAAAATTGTAAATGCGCCACGACGAAACTCGCAAAGGGACGCGACTCGCTGCGAAACTTTCTCCTCTTGTCTCGGACACGCGCATGTTATGTACTTAATTGACTGATTCCCGGCATTATGCTCGATGCTTGGTTAATTAAAAAAGATATATACACGATATGCGAAGGAAGTTGTTAAGCGTCACGGTGAACGACACCATTGTCGCTAACGTCAATGCTACGCCGTCTCTGATCTTTCGTGTTGCGCGTTTCTAGCGGCGGTCGTTTTCTTTTACCCGACGCTTTCCTCGGATTCATGAGACAAAACAGGAAAATAAGTCAGTGTGTCGGATAGGTTTAAGCTTCCTTCGAGCAACAGGTGACTTAATTTTTCGAAAGAAAACAAATTACAATATTCTCGTGCGTTGCGGTAGCCGTGTGAAACGAATCGTTCGTTCGTTCGCCTTTGGCTGATTCATCGGATAGCAAATTGCAACGTTGCGCCGCATTTAAACACGCTAATAATTGGTTTCTATCGTACACATATCGTAGCAATTAACGAGCTGTGGATGTATTATAATCCGATCGATAAACTGGGCGAAGAGGGGAGAAAACGTCTTGCGTTGATGTTAAATCTAGCGATGGTAATTAATAACACAGCTACCGGGAGTGCGTCGATATTTCGTTCAGCTGACAGAAACTTTTCACCAGGACCAGTTTTATAATCATTTTATGGATACTTTGACATTATACGTGACTCTCACTCCTGACATGCTAGCCAATATTTTAACCAGGTTTACGAAATTAATGCAAAGTGATTTGACCAGAGACCACTTTCATTACAAGTATCACTAGCGTACTAGAAAGGAGTCTTCCATCGTGAGCAGAAAAAGTCTCTGCTCAGCTACAACTCTAATGTACCTTTAACATTAACTCGCCTGGCAAAGGGCAAAAATATATCTCGAGATATTCGTCATCGTTTTCTAACGGGAAAGAGAGAAATCGTTAAATTAGATTCTATAGTATCTCTACCACCAATATAATATACTGAACGTTTAAATGCTTAAAATCTTGTTCATTAATATTCACACAATATCGTACTGTTGATAAATATATCGAATAGAGGCTGTAGACAAGTGGAATAAAGGAAGAAGACAAGACGAAGGTGAAAAGGTAAGAAAACGGGTAAAGGTAGACGACGAAACACCTTTTAGCATCCCTTTAGCGAAGGCACGCTAGAACGCGAATTATGTTTGCTTCTAGAGGAAGAGAGGAAGTCGCGAAAAGGGCGAAAAGGGGAGAGGGCGTAACTGGAAAACGGCTTGATAAACACCTTGAGCGAGAACATCCATCCATATATTCATGAGAGCTACGGTCTGGCCGACTCGAAAGCCTTTCCGATTATTGCATAAGGTTACGTTTGCGGTCGGTGAAGCAGAAATGCAGACTTCGCGAAAATTCCGCTCCTACCGTCTGCTTGTACGCTCGTCGACCACAGGGATTTACTTCGTACTCTTTAGGCTGCATTTCTGTAACCGTGGTGCACGAATGCAAAGTTCGAGGGCTTCGATTCCTTCGAACGTGGTCTAAAATCGCGTCTGGCGGTGATTCGAAGGTTCACGATACGATTGAATTAAAACGAGAAAGATCGAGGAAGTGCGTTTTTCCGTAAGCAACACCGATAACATGAGATCGCTCTGGGAAAATGGAAACCAAAGGCACCGATAAAAAATTCATGACGTATCGATAACAGGAAGTACAATATGCAGACGTTTATGTAATTGGTGTGTTACAAATAGCCGTGAATTACTAGAAAGCAAGAACTCTCGGCAGAAATATCGTAGACAAAAATCATACACGAGTATAATAGAATCCCCACGTAATACGATCTCGAGTACTTAACAAAGTTCCGTGTACGTAATATTACGTACAGAGTTGCACGGAGTAAATCGAACGATTTTGGTCAAGCAGATCATAATTAAACACGATTTCTTAACATGTGTCTTTTTATATAAATATTTATGAGGATATTCGAATCATCGATAGATAATCCGCCTGAAATGCTTCAAATTGCTTAACAAATAACGATTCGGTAAAAAGGAAAAAAAGTTGGAGAAACTACATAATTGCGTATTCATCGACGTAAAACGAACGTACGAGCGTTTGCAAAAACCGAAGAAGTGGAAGGTATCGCAGATCGTATTTTACGGATCTTAACACCTTTCACGCGTTTTAATTCTTGGGGGGTAAATGCGGCGTAATAGCAACCCGAAACATATCGGTGCTGACATGGTAATTACAATTAATCGCGGTAAAATTGACCAGGTCGTAGCATGGATCCGTATTATTAGCTTTAAATTCAATGAATGAAACTGCAACGTCGAACAAACACATTCGCGTCACAGTGGCTTGCGCAATTACCAGGTTACCGGCGCGACGTTTCGTCTAATTAAAGTGCGTCGTTATGTCATTTGACGTACGTCTTAACATTTTCTCTTCGACATTCGAGACGATATCTAACCGATATGCCATAGCATAAATTTCCGAACTTTATATTCACCGATCGCTTTCACGTCACGATGACGCACAGACGGCTATCGAACTTCTATCGATAAACTTCGTTCTCATATGGAAATCACTTTCTAGTTCGAGGAGATTGCAACCGCAGCAAATCACTATAAATTCATCGAAAACAATTTAATCCAGGTTGAAGGTGAGACAGAAACTATCGACAAACATCTTCTTCTCACTTTTCATTCAGCCGGATCGGACTAACCCAATCGAACCGACGTCACGATGGCTCGGCCCGTCGAAACGCGTCATGCTAGCACGGCTACGAGTCAAATCAATATTTTCAGATTCAAATATGGAGATTCAAATTCAGATATATGGAAATTTATTCCCGCCGATAAGCCTGATAAACCATGGATACGCAGGGATATTCTAATGCTCTCCAATAGGCGAGATCGAGGTACAAAGTCATTCTGAAATTAACCGCGCCCGTGGGATCTCAGAGCGATAACCAAAAATCGTTGCAGGCGGTAACTCCGAAGCATACGCGAATGAACCGCAAATAACGTTCGATCGGGTAATCGATATATCCGTTACGACGACGATTCCGTTAGTTTTACTTTCAAGAATATAGATCGTTTTATTATTACGATCCTTTGTCGTTTAAAACTTGATCCCCTACTTCGTTTTCAAATAGTTCTTTCCTCGTATCGTACCAATAGTACCGTTACCTTGTATCGAAGAGATCATTAAAGTACGCTAACTGAATTTAATAGGAGCGCATAACCAAGAAGGAACGTTTTATTCCAAACCAAAAAGTTTCCGACGGAATGTAGATTAAACTTACACACACAAGTGTATAGAGAGTTTCGTAGTAAGAGAAGCTCCTTCGTTCTCAGAAGCAATGAGAAAAAGGTGCAAAGATACGGGAGGATGTAACTCGAATGCCTGCGAGAACTTCTAATAATTCGCTTCTCGCTTTAATTAAGCTCTTAATATTAATGAAGCTCTCGGGAATGTGAGTGCAGAGATGTAGGAACGTATTGTGAGAAGTAATCGGATTAAAAAGAGACACCGTCAGAGTCGAATCCGTATTAGTTGCACCGGTTCGTTCTGATGGTTCATCCTGTAATTGAAAACTCGCTGGCTCGGGAAACGTAGGTAAGTAACGAGAAAGTTTGAAGCGATCGCTCTACAATCCGAATCGACATAATCTGAATCGAAATTCGATCGATATTTTTCTTTTTATCGTCCTCCGAAGATTCGACAAATTTCGACTTGTTCTAGATAAAAGTTGGAGGCGCGTCGCTGCACAGAGGTGAAATTAAGAATCGAACGAGACGAAAATGTCTGAAAGGATTTGCCGAATTGTTAAAGAAGCTTTGAAAGCTTAGGCAGCATTCAGGAAGAAATTGAACGAAACGCGAACCGACTTGCTAAATGTTGGCTGACAAAAGCTAACGGAGGAAAGCGTCGTCCACGGCGTCGTTCTCTTCCTTTCCTTCTCTTAACTTCCTACTCCGCAACAATTTCATCGGCACGCTCGAGTTGCCTGCCGGACTGGCGGTTGCGTCCCCTATAAAAGCGAGGGTAGACCATCGAGGAACCAGTGTGCTCACTGTCGACCAACATGAACAGCACAGAGAAGCTGAAAGTGAGTAGCTCCAGTAAGGTAGCCACTTGAATTCCCGTCTCTCGAGCCACGCAAACGAAACTGACGTTACCGGTGAAAATTTGAGCGTGTTGTCGTTCTTCAGGCAATTGGTTAAATCGATCGAAGCATATTCGTCGAATCGGTGTATTTTTCTCCTAAGAAGATCAAATGATACTTATGTTGCACGAGTGTTTTCTCGCTATTCGTCGCTCGTAATAGCGAAAACAAATTTTATCGCCGTCAAAATCCCCTCTGAAACCAATAGAAAACATCATTCAAAACAATGTTAATAATCTATAATTTATTTCCCCCAGATCTTACTTTTCTGCGGCCTGGTACTGTCGGCCGTGGCCGAGGAGGCGAAAAAGACCGCGGAGTCCAGCGCCCAACCAAAAGAGGAGAAGACGAAACGCGGCTTGGAGCTTAGCTTGGGTGATCATGGCTTCGGAGGAGGTTACGGAGGTGGAGGCGGAGGCGGAGGCGGATTTGGCCTTGGAGGCGGTTTCGGAGGCGGCTTTGGTAGCAGCGAACATGTATCCGCGGAACACGTCCCGGCAGTCACGGTCACAAAGACCGTCCACGTGCCAGAACCTTACCCAGTAGAGGTCACAAAACATGTCCCCGTACCCGTCAGTGTACCAGTCAAAGTACCAATCGACAAGCCATATCCTGTCCACGTGCCTCAGCCGTACCCTGTTACAGTCGAAAAGCCCGTGCCTTACCCGGTCGAGAAGCCAATACCTTACCCTGTGAAGGTGCCCGTCAAGGTGCCAATAAAGGTGCCTCTGCCGGTCAAGGTACCTGTCAAGGTACCGGTCACTGTACCAAAACCAGTGCCCTACCCTGTTAAGGTGCCCGTGGTCGTGAAGGAGGCTGTACCTATTGTCGTGAAGGAACACGGAGGTGGATTCGGAGGTGGTTTCGGAGGTGGACTCGGTGGAGGATACGGAGGTGGACACGGAGGTGGATTCGGTGGTGGACTGTCTTTAGGAGGTGGTCACGATCTTGGCGGAGGTTATGGAGGTTACGAGCATTTGTGAAGCAAAGGCTTGTACTCGGTAGAGTATCAAAGTCTTTGACCTTCTACGTACGTCTTGTCCATCGATCGCAACAAGACGCAATTGCTGATTTCGTGAATCCGGTCATCCGAGATCACGAGACGCTTGCTGGTCGAAACGTGAACACCAATCGACGAACAAGCGTGCCCTTCGTAGTAGACGTCAGTCGAATATACCAATATTGTATTCACCGTGATCCCGAATCTTAAATTTTATTGTATAATATGTTTTTTTATAAATGAATAAAGCGATATTTTTTTATACATAACAAAGCGATTACGCAACCTTCGCAGACATAAGATTGCTCGATAAGGAAAAAAACTGTGTTGGCGGTTACGCGATCGGGAGGAATCGCGATAGAACTTTCACCGATTAATGTTACGTTATGAGGTACACTTGCTTTACCGTGAGCGAAATGTCAGCGAGAAAAAGGCTCGTATGAATTGTACGGTCGTTAACGCGAATAGAATCGCCACGCAAATTAATAGCGTAGAAAGGGAAAACGAAATGAACGTTCGACTGCGTAAAAACTTGTACCGCGGAGTTTGACGACGTTTACGCCCGCCGTTCTCTTCGAGCAATCTCGATGTTTCCACCATTCCAACCCTTGTCTTCTTTCTTCGTGTTTCATGCAAATCTTACACAACGATGCTACTTCTCGAGCTAATCAATTTTCTATAGAATTTTTCCGAATCGAAATGTCTTCTCCGAACTTAACGACATTTCCTCGATAAACATGACATTATCCGAACAAATCATAATTCCTAGTAATTACCAAACGAAGAACCCTTTCTCCTCTTAGCCTGATTTCATTTCCGCGTGCAACGTTCGTTTCCCCTTTACGCTCTCGCTAATCAGATAACAAATAGAAACTGAAAGTGACTTCGGTGTCCGTATGATCGAATTTTAAAATCTGGGAAAAGCGTGTTCGACGGGCGTCGAGAGCGCAACGTTGGAGTATGTTACGTGTACACGCGGTACGAAATTACAGAAGCGTGTCGCGTACGTACGCGACTGTGGTTTGCTTGGCTCAGCGAATTCGCCAGAAACGAGGAGACGTGCTTACGACAATTTCAGCTCATTGACGAATGCCCTCTGCGAATATCCGTTCTATCGACCTTGTTCAACGATCAAGGGAAACTACGTCGAAGCAGCACAATCGTGTTTCCAACATTCGCCTATCGATTGCAAAATTATATTGGAGCATCCTGCTCGCTATTTCGAACCGCATGCCGAAGAAATTATCGCTGATTTAGAGAAACAAGCGAGTTGCTGCTGCCACGAGTTGCATAATTGTACTTAATTGACGGGATGAATAGTAGATTGTACACGGTTCAACTTGCTTCGCATCGAGCGAAATATCAGGAAATGATCGAATCGAATCGTAACAAAAACTAAACGGTATCTGATTCGTTTAATTAATGAACGCTTTCGATAGTGAAATTGAATTTTCGACGATACGGAACGTGAAGAGGGGGTGGCTACCGCGGATAGTACACCTGTTTTAATAATAAGCAATTTATAAACCACGGTGAAACGGGTTACGGGTTCGTTACTGCATAATATTTACCAGGTCTTTAAGATACAACAACCATTAGCCAGGTTTATCTCCTAGCGACCAGGCGAGTTTTAAAACGTGCTAACCGATGCTTTCGTATATAGCAAGACACGCAGATTGTTGGTTAGCAAATCCCGTTATTTAACGTGCCGCAAGCCAGGTAATCATATTTAATGGTCTAGGAAGTTCGCGTAAGAGAGAAAGAGAAAGAGAGATTTCTTCGATCAGCCGGAGAATGCATATGGTTGGCGTTCGCGTGCAAAGAGGAACGATGCAGATATGATGTTGCCTCAACCATACACGTTGGTACCTCTGGTATGTCGATTGCATACGACAAGTTACGTTTCTGTCAATTGTGAAGTAAACGTTTTTTCTTTTTTTCTTTTTTTTTTTTGCTCGAACGCGTTATTTTTTCTCGTGTATCATTTTCACTTGTTTCGCGTTTAAATCGAGCAAAACGATTTTTAACGTGTACGCAACGTAAAATATTATCACGAACTGTAACGTATGATAGAAGGATACTCGTAATTAGCTTTAAGGAAACACCATTGACTGTGACTAATACTTTCCATATCTATATTATGCAATCTCTCAATCATTTCGTACCTTGCACGATCGTAAGATTATATGCAAATACTTGAAACTGCGCTAAATTTAAAGCACACTTAGATCGATCGATAAATCCTCGAATTTTCCATTGTTTTGTTCCCTGTGTTTGTTCAACGGAAGATAAATATAAATCCTTCAAAAGTTGCATGCTTTCATTTACCGCGTTTCGAATTTCGTGCCGAGTCGCTCTCTAATAACTACGTAAGAAAATTCCCAATTATTTATTCGCATGGCACAGGCAAGCAACTTCTGTGCTTCCTCGTTCTTCAGAAATTGGCGCGAAATCGTTGAACACCAGGTGTTTCCGAGAAATCAGAACGTGCTGCAGCTCGACGTAGACGCGTCTACCCATGTTACGCAACATGCTTTAGAACGATGTGTCTTATTTTTCTTTCGTCTTTTCTTTTTCGTTTTACAACGTACAAAATCGTGACTTGGCGTTTGCATCAATCTCTATTGTGCCTCTTCTATGGAGATACTTGGAAGAGACGAATAAGGAGGTACCTTCACATTCGCACTACTTTTTATTCTGATATACGTGGAAATCCGCGCGTTGCGTCAGGAGCTTCCCACTATACATACGCACCGATTGCGACGTTATGTTATCGTGCAATCTCCTCGCGTTATTATTTCCGCTATTTGCCCGATTTTACACGCTAGCCTCGCGTGCTTCGTTTTACACCGTGATCCGATTCATAAGATATAAAGTTTCGTTAATGATCTACACTGGGAGAACAATTTTTTGTACGCATATCACAAAAAATCAACGATAAAAACTGTTGCGTTTATAAAGAATACATTAACGTAACCGCTTTTAGTTTTGTACTAACTTCTTTCCCTTAACTAGCGTAACTTTAATAGTAACCGTTAAAGGTATCTTTTATTTCTTTAGATTTTCTATTTGGCGTTCATTTAGATTCGTTAAAGAAATCATTGTGAACTAGAAGTAACAAGAATACCATACGAATAGATTCGAAAGTGACGTTTGATAGCAAACGTATCAACGTTAAAATAATAAAGCTGTACTTTCTTGTTTTAATTAGAAAGACACGGGGGCTATTATTATTGTTTTTATTGCAAAACGTTCATATGGTTGCCTGATATAATAATGTAGCAAGAATGCGAACTAGTTTGCCACACGTATGATGAAACATTTGAACCTTTGATTTCGTACTGACTTAGTTTCCTTCTTTTTCTTTTTTTTTTTTTTCCTTTTGCAAATGACGAAACATCTCTTATTTGCTGTACAGCGCATACATTTCTGATATTCCCCTTCACTTTCTACGTAAACGTATAAACTTGCTATACGTGTCAACAAAATCGAGCAAATGGAATATCTTCATGGAAAATGGAAATTTATAATACATCCGTAATGTAGGAAGTAGGAATACTCTCGAGAAAAGTTTCGGTTCAAACTCGCAAAACAACCGGAACAGGAATCTTTAAATTTTTTAGCACGTCACAAATATGTGGATAGAAACTGTCACATGCCTATCTAACAGCGTATTCTATATTTCCGTTGTCTGTCCCTTTCTTATAGATTTGCAAAATCTCTAGCATTCCATACCGGTATACAACGCGTTGCAACGTGAAGGGAATATGCAATCCTTCGTTCTATACGATCAGTCACGTTCGACGATAGACTCTACCTTGTTTGCACTAGAAATGATCGTCAACATTACGTTAATATTGGTTCTGTCAACGCGCACGCATCTCGAGTTTGCGTTTTACTTGCTCGCACCCCTTTGCCTTGTTGCATCGTGAAAAAAATGGAACATAAATTAATGAAAGAATGAAACGATACTGAGACGAAACGAAGTGGAAGATTCGTAAGATCGTAATATCGTGAAATTGACAGCCTTAAAGAAGATATTTAACTAGTTACGTTAACGAAGAACTTTTCCTGCAATTTACAGCACAATTCTAATGAGAAACAGAGTTGTAACTAAAATAAGACCGTAACTTCATCGTAATTACTAGACCGTAATTTCACAGGGGTGCGACAAATTACTTCCACCACCTAAGCCATGTTCCTGCCTGATAAAACTTTATCGAATTCCTGAAGGAAAAGAGGAGCCACGTGGAAAATAACACCCGTTTAATCAACATTATTGAAAATAAGGAAACTGGGACTACGTTTGTTACGAATAATCGACAAATTTTCTTCTATCTTTCGCTATTCGCGCGCGGTGTTTGAATTTTCTATTTAAACGTTAAATCGACGCTACTCTATCGCATTTCATTTTTCCATTGTTATTAATGCCAAAGTAGTCAAAGAGTACAAACAGAAACAGATAAACGGCATTCCTCTGTAAAGAAAAATATATATGTATAATTATATAACCTTGCTATTTCCATATTATACATATTCATATACATATATGTTTATATATACATATTCGATCAGAGAAATCACCGCGAAGAGCTGTAGCAACGGTGACATCTGAATTTATTACCGTATTAACTGGTACATCATGTTGTGGAATTCTAAATGTAACTTTCATCGGAAATGGACTAGATAGAAATGCCTTATGTTGCGCAACGCGTCACAGGATTATATGTACTCATTTAAATTCCACTCGAATCTTTGTCAACAATCTGTCTCGCATGATGCAGAGTGTCTACTATCGGCTTTTCTGTTACCGTACAAAGTTACCGGTCTCCCTCCCTTTTGTATCTTTTATTTGCATCGTCGCGGAGAAACTTTCCAAGTTCCACGGCACCGGAACCATCCATCGCGATCGAAAGTTCCTTGTACCAAGACCGTCGTCGTTCTGAAAAATCTTTCCGGTGTGTGTGCATGGTGTCGTAATGCCTGCGCTACAGCATTCGTACACGCGGCCACAAAGTCAATGAGATTACGCAGACCAACCCATGCATTTCCTAGGTCGTACGAGATCGCTTGTGCGTTACAAGTGCACAAGCGTCGATCGAACGTTCGATCTTTACTTCCGCACCGTTCCCATCTCTTTGAATCGTAATAGATATTATACAAGTGTAAATGCTATGCGTGTTATTCTCTCGTTTTTATTTCTTTTTAAGAAAAAGTCGTTCTACGTTTCGCGATTTCGCGAAATTTAAGAACGATTAAGGAATATATCGTACAGGTTTTATCGAGTGTACGAATTAGCGAAATTATGAAGAATCGAAAGCTCTTCCGCATATTAACGAACGATAAAAATCGGAAACGAAAGTAGAGAAGTCAGTGATTTAGAATGTAGAATGCTCGTAAAGTAAAATACACAAGACAGGTACGTAAGTACGTATTTGAGTAATATATCATCTCTAAGTAATATATGATTGTCTTACAAAAAACAGATCAGATATAAATGATACTTCAATCGTGTGGTTTTATTCTCTGTTGTAATTTATAAAGCTAAATCATACACGATATACTTGAAGTATTAAATCTAAATAGTGAAAATAATATACATGGAAAATATAGGATAGTACTATATCTACAATTTTATTTTAAGATCATTATTTACAAAGCAACATAGTGAATTAAAGCTATTTGATATTACAGACAGTATTCGTGTGTAAAAATTGCTTTTAACATTGTCACTATTAATAATTTACTACATATCTTAGTTTCCAACTTAGTTCCTGGTAACTTAGTTTCCAACAGGACTGTAAAGAATATAATTTTTACAGGCACTTATTAGATAAAGAATTTTAAAGTCGTATAAATACTTTCATAGAAACTGATGTTCATATACTTCCATATTTCTATTCAATCCAATATCAATCTATTCAATAGTTCTACGTAATTTTAAAAGCAGATGAGAATCAGTAACCAATTTTCTTCAAATCTATAATTACGTACTTTTCGTTTCTTTACATCCTATAATTACAGAGAAAAATACGACTTATTTCAACTCTATAGTATAGGAATGTTGTACAAAAAGTATTTTATGTCCAACCGTTGGAAGACAGTGCTCGTGAAATATATTTACAATTACCTAATTATAAATATAATTATTATAATTATGTATATTACTTAAAAATTATATTAACCAGGATTCATAACGTTAATCATGTTAACTATAGTCTCATTTTTCGTAGCAGGTATATCATTATCATTTGTGTTATCATTTAAATTAGATTCTTTGTCGATTATTTGATTTTTAGAATATACAGAATTAGATACATCAGACATGTGATCGTTTTCAATTAATCTATTTGCATCTACATGTGTATTGATAGGTACTATACTATCTTTTAATATGTTAGAACTATTGTTGCTATTAACAGTATTAAGGCTTGTAGCGGCAGTGTGTTTTAAAGCCAAATATTCATCGACGGAACCCATCGGATGTTTTTCGATAACTTTATTATTAGTTGCCTGTACTACAGGTAGTGACGAAGGAAAATTTTTATTCGGAGACGTACTAAGCTTAGAAAGTCTTTGGCGTTCCCTTAATCGTTTACGAATTTCCGACTGGATCTTTGATTCTTTTATTACATTTTGTACATCGTCCGTTTGATAATAACGACTTGCCCAAGTTTCGGTTCCATTCGATTTCTGTGGGGAATTTGTTTCCATTTGCGATTTGCATTCCTTCTGTTCCACAACTTTATTATTTTTATCATTCTCACTATTTTCTATATCATCCATATCATCGCAATAGTCATCTAAATCAATTATTTCATCTAAGTCAATGGATTTTTCTTCATCTAAACCTACTTTGCTTGAAATACTTGTTTCGGTAGAATCGTGTTTATCTGAAGGATTATTATGCGTTATTTTTGATTTAATATTATTTTCGTGTACTTTATCATCTAAGTTCACATCTTGTGACGAACAATCGTCACCTTCTGTGGCTTTCATATTTTGACTAGCATTACTTGATTTTATACTATCTGTATCGATTTTGGAAGTTATATTTTTTGATTGCTCTTTTATATGCGACTTTTTCTTCGTTTTTCGCCTCTTACAACTAGATTTTGATTGACTATCCTTACAAAGTATATTATTGCTATAATTACATTTAAGAGTTTCAGTTTTATGTGTATTATCTATTTCTTTATCTGTTTCTGTTGAACTTTTAGTTACTTTATTTCCCTTCGAGTTTTCTATACTATTAACATTACAAATATTATTTAAATCTCCATTCTCAGTATGATTAATATTGTCTTTGGTCTCTATAACTCGTTCGTTTTGTAATTTTTTATTTACACGCACACCACTATGAGATTCTGCTTCACTATCACTAGACAATAACTCGATAGTCGGAGTTGGTTGAACAACTAATACAACATCTTCGTCTTCGGCAATTGTATTCTGCTGAGCACTAATAATTCTCTCCAATTGCCTTCTACAATTTTCTTTTTCTTTTATCTCATCTTGCTCAGTTTTAGCCGCAGCATTTTCATTTGATGTATCGTTACTTGCCACAGATTTAGAAGTATCCGGTATTACATCTTCCTCTTTCCTTATCAAAGCTCTTATTGCCCTTGCACGCATTTCTAACTCTAACAAATCCAATAAGCTATCGCCGTCCTTTTCTTTACTTTTATCCATAACATTCTCCTTCTTTACTTGTATATCTTTATGAATGCAATCAGGAATTTTCTTACAAGTAGACTTATTATCACTTTTTTTATTAAGTTGAGATTTTCCTTTTTGTTTGATTCTCTCTTTCTTTATTTTTCCCTTAGGTAATTTTGAACCATCTTCCTTTTTACATATTTCATCATCGGTAAACCATTCCTCTGTATCTGAGATAATTTCCAACGAGGGTCCTATAATTATTTGTATACCATATATAAATTGCCACTAGTAAGTCCTAAAACACATAACGGTAAACATACCTGAATCATCTGATTCATTTGTATCTGATGATTCTAACATAGGTTTCCCATTTAAGATACACAATATACGGCTTTTTGACATGCCACTTAATTCATTAGCGCACCATTTTTCTAACTGTCCAAAATCCATTTTCTAAAAGGAATAATTCTGTGAATTACATTGTATAAAATAAATTACTTGGTTCTAATAAATAGATGAGAAACGACAGTCTACTAACACACGATGTCAAGAATTGGTATACCTTTAATGTTTGAGGTAACATCATTTGTATTTTTTCAGCTTTAACTGATTTAAAAAGTTGACGGGCTAATTCCTTGCGATCTGATAAATATTCCTTAATTGGTTTTAAATCTCTAGCATCTACTTCTTCGTCAGATGATAGAGAAGAAGAAGTGCCAGATGAACTACTAGCTTCCTAAAATTTAATATTATCTTTCTATTAATTAAACTGTATGAATATTTACTCAGAAGAAGTATTCACAAGAAGTATATAAATGTTGATAAACCACACTGAAATAATATGAAAGAAAGTAATTACCTCACTACTGTATGCATTCTTCTTCCCTTTTGACATATTTGATTTACGAAATATTCAATATGTATTAAATTTCTACAAACAATTCGTATAAATAACACTCCAATTATACGACTTCTTATGATGTCGTACAAATGTTGCCTGCTTTCTGTATATATGTGTTTTTAAACCCTAAATATACAGCAATACAAACGTGAACTAAAAAAAACATAGATGTATCATCTTATAGAGTTTTGTGACTCATATTCTGAAATACCGATCATGCAAAAAGCCAAATTTCTACCAAGCGAACATTGTCTCATTCTGTCTTAATCCATACCACGTCGGTAACATCATCTAGCAACGCTAAAATCTCAAATAAGGATCTCAGAATCCTTAAGAACGTGGAATATGAAAATATATTCGATGTAAAATCTATGTTGCGAGTTGTTTACGGTCAAACAGCTACCTGCTACTGCTACTCGTGTCAGGGAATAACCTATCTTATTGTTGACAATCATTTGTCAACAAGATGATACCAATTAAAGGAAACACAGACTTATGAATAGTTCGAAGCATAGCCATATAGAAATATTTTATTTTTAAAGATAGTATTAGTGGTATTATAAGAAAATTGTTCCTTGCGCGGAATTAGTTTTGTGATTAATAATTGACAGATGACAGATAACCAAGTTAACAATTAAAATTTGTACTTCCTGCTTTCTAATGTTGTACATAGACGCGAATTCGTGTCTTTCGATAAAAAGTGAAACAGACTCAATTGTTATCACTAGAAGTGATATCTCCCTTTCAAGATATGTTTCATGATAAAGTCTATTAAATTCATCGTATATGTGCTATATTTCTGATTTCTGTATACACAAATAATAATAAAAAATAATAATCAAAAATGCTGAACAGAGTTAAATCAGTATTGATGAATGTTGTGGGTGGAAGTGAGCTCGGTCTGCAATATCCTACTGACTCAGATAACGAAGCAGTAACAGATTATCTTAATTTAAACATTGTTGCAGAAGTAGAAAATAAACCATATAGTAGACCCAGTTTTCTAGGATTAACAACAGAAGAAACTCAAGTAAGTATTTAGAAGTATCATCATTGTCAGGATATGTAATAATAAGTAATAAAAACACCTTTAATATTTATGTAATCAATAGGTAAGTGCTGATCATAGGGTAAGACCAATTATAGTTCCAAGGGATTTGAGTCGGTTACCATGGTGTGCTGGCTATGCAGAATGCATAAATGCTGGAAAAAGCACATGGAACGAAGATCAAACTTCTGCAACCAGGGGAGACCTCAAATTATCAGATGTTAATGTTACTTTACCTTACGTCATATTCTCTATGTTTGATGGGCATGCTGGCTATCAAGTGGCTTTAACGGCAAGACTACACTTACATAGGATAATCCTTGTAAGAACAAATAAAGATTTTGCTGATATATTTCAACTTCAAATTTTTAAACCTAAATTGTTTTTCTAGGGAAGATTAATGGCAATACCTGGCAATATGCTGTTAAATGAAGATGAAGATGAACTGATCAAAGGAAGAGATTTAGTAATTGGTGCTATTGAATTAGCATATAGACAAATGGATCAAATGGTAGAAGCACAAGCTCAAGGAGGAGGTGGAGGTTGCACAGCAATTACCATTCTATTTCTCAATGGTAGATTATATGCCGCAGGTGCTGGTGATTCAAGGTAATAATGCCAACAGTTAAATTTCTAATATGGGTGATAAAAATTAGAATATTACCAAATGTACACTTGACAGAGCTGTATTAGTTTTGGGAGACAGTCAGCGCGCATTAACAAGAGATCATACCCCTGATTCAGAATCGAATCGTGTGAGGGCATTAGGTTTTCTAAGAAGTACCGAATTGTTGAAGGGCCATTTCACACCACTAGAATTTAGAAAACGACCTTTGCAAAAAGAATTAGGATCTATGGTTTTGTATAGAGAACCTTTTATGACTGGTTGGGCGTATAAAGTCTTAACGCTCTCTGATTTGAAGCTACCTCTTATCTCTGGACATGGCAAAAGGGTAAACATTCTCAATATCAGAAAATATTGTGAATTAGTTAAAAAAGATTTAATATATTTTTACTATATAGAGTCGTGTAATGGGTACTATAGGAGTAACGCGTGGTTTTGGAGACCATGGCTTAAAAGCAGCAAGTACAGGAGTTAATATAAAACCATTCCTATCATCACAACCCGAAGTGCAGTCTATAAATTTAGATAGTTGTAATCTCACAGAACGTGATTGCATTATTGTAGCTACAGATGGACTTTGGGATGTTGTATCAGATAAGACGGCAGCAAATATACTTAGAAAGACACTTACTCCAGATAATCCATCATTAGAATACAGGTATTTTTTCTTTTCTTTTTTTTTTTGTTTTTAGAAATTAGAGAATTTGTATGAATTAAAGTTCGTAGTAATTAAAAATAAAGGTTATAAAATTATCCGTTTTACAGACTCACAATGGGTGCTCAAGAATTGGTACAAGCGGCACGTGGTAGATTAGTGGGACGAGCTTGGGTTGGTAAATCAGAAAATCTTGAAGAAACCGATGAAAAGTTTTCACCTATGGCATCGGTTGATGATATCAGTGTCTTAGTGGTACCGTTATATCCTTACTTGTGCGAACATAAACAATGGTTGAAAACAACGCAACAAGAAAGAAGATATTCTATGGATTCATTACACATATCAGTTAATAATTCTGTATAATAGATGATCAAAACTGTAGATATTGATTACATTATGTTTAAGTAGGAATGTTACAGTTGAGATCAAGTGTATATTCACGAATTAACACCATGATTAATCACCAAAATATTGTTGCTTTTACATTGCTTTTAACAAATAATATTTATATATATTGAATTTTTAAGCTATCTAGCAGTTATTTTAAGAGTGATAATTTATTATATACTGCCACTTCATAAAAGTGTAATTAAGAAATGCCATGATTATTTAACAAAACATTCCAATTGTAGAGTGTTGAATACAATGTAATTTAAATTTTAAATAGAACACAGCACCCAAAGTAGAGATAAAGTCTGTATAATTTTTAAATTGTACACATTTATCATGAGAATTGTAAGGAAAGTGTCGTAAACAAAATTTGTATGAAGATAATCTTACTATAAACATACTTTGTTCTGAGTGATTTTACCTGTCTGTCTTATATTTATTTTCACTTTAAAATGATCAAACTGAGATAAATATAAATTGTAGCTAAGCAGTTGATTCGTGTAAGATATTAAAGGAGGTAAGAAAAAGATTTAAATATATTTTATCTCACCTTCGTATAATCTATTTTGATTTTGATGTAATCAGTGTAACTAAAACATTAAATAAACGTTATACTGCATTTATTTAAATGAGTTTAAAATTATTCTGAACTCTTAATTTTCTCTAACTTAATACACATACTTTATTTCTACTTTAAACTATACATATTTCAAATGTATGTAATTGATATATTCAACAATATGATTTGTTATTCAATAAAACGAAGAAAATCGCAAATAAAATTTATCTACGACTTACATTGCGATTTCCATTCCAGGGTAAATGATCCATCGATGCTCATTTCAACGTTCTACACTTATTTCACTTCACATTTAGAGTATTATACATTTCAATTTTTGTACATTACGCTGTCTGTAAGACTATTCGATCGCGTAAGTTGAACAACTTTTTAATATAAATTTATATCATTAAAATCTCAACATCTTTTCAGACCGACGCGACGCGTTTAAGTTGAGTCACGTGACGTGAACTTTTCAAATTTTTCAACGAATATTGTAGTGCGCATGCGTTGCGTCTAATTTAAATTTGAAATATAATGTAGTATATTCTTTACATTCGTCTATATTAATAGTTCGACAGTTTATATATTTTACAATATATTATTTATGAAATATTTTTATATTTAAAGATATATATGTGTAGATTACATGTAAAGAAGAACATAAAAATGAAGTAAAATAAAAATATACATCAAATATATGTACTCCAAAAAACATTCCAAAATTATGAATACTTTACTTCACTTTAATACATTTGAAAAGTTTAAAAAATAATTTTTGAATTTTCAAATATTTAAAACTACAATTTATAATTTAAAACATTCGAAAATATGTTTCAAATTTAAAAGTTTAAATTTTTCTAAATTTCCGTAAGTGCTTTGTACTTTAATATATACATATAGGTTTATTTCTATTAACGATTAAGGCCAGTTCCAAATGCAGAACGATTATGTTTTTAGTTCTGAAGTAAACATTAAATTTCTTCCACAGAGTTGCAATAACAGTTAAAAATATGGACTTCCTTATACGAGGAAAAGCACGCACGTAAACCCTTCAGGCATTCAAAGGGGCAAGTGCATTTTCGCGTCGTTGGGATGGCACGATGTTCCAAACTGTCAACTTTCATAAATTTAATTACGACGCATAATCAAAATAGAAAGCAGCATTCTGGTTTCGTCGACCAAAATTATGAGTTTGTTAAGGCTACTGCAAACGCTATTTCCAAAGAACTTGTTCTATAATTTACATGAAAGATTATTAATCCCATTTTCTGGTATTTCAGCCAAGATTTCAAACATTATTAAGCACCTTTTTATCGAATCTAATCGCGTAAATTGCTTCTTCGAAACGTGGCTGATGCCACGAAAAGATAACGTGCGGAAAATTTTTATGAAACGACCGGCAATAAAGGTGCAGATGAATTTTAATGTGTCATCAATGTCGTTCCAGAGTAAGAGCGACAGCATAAAAGGGCAGAAAGATAAAAAGCGTCGCGAATCACCGTAAAAGAGTGGTCTCCTCCATGCGGAAACACGCTGTTTCGGGAAACTAAAGCTACTCTGACAGTTCCTCGTTGACCTCTCTAGCATCGTTCTGTTTTAAAAAGTCATCGCAGCTTGATTTGACAGTTTTCCAAACTCTTCTTTGCCATAAGCTATTAAAATCTGCATTCCTCCGTTCCTTTGGAAATACCATTTCGACGCGGCTTAGATAATGGTCTATATAACTGAGGACTGTGTTATATTTCACACAGAGAGTATACGTTAAATACGTTCAAAGTATTTTAAAATATATTAAAACAAGGAAATGAAAAAGCCTCAGGTTAACTAGAGATATATTTTAATACTTCTACATATTATATTACACGATGTATAATGTAAACTCAACTCTTAGTTTATTAAGGAAAAATTGACGACGCTGCATAATTTGACCGACATAATTCTTGGCCATTTTTGAATCAAAAAACCGGCATGCGTTACTTTTTTTTAGCAAACGTCAGACCACAGATATGTTTTTCGTATTGGCGAGTTATGACAGGCTATCTGTCACGGTCATCATCGATGGTAACTTCAAGGATACCAAGGGACGTAATGCTTCTCTCGGTAAGGGTGGCGAAGGAAAGGATAGAAGAAAGAAAGAACGAAAGAAACGGTAACTTACGGTGTATCGGAATGGTCGCAAGTTAGGGGTCTCGTACAGCCTCGATACATCATCGTTAGAGAACTTTGGACGGCTTCCTGGTTACGCTATTGATGGCTTCCTTCGATAGGACATGATGTATCAGCCTTTCATTGCTGCAACGTGGAACGTTGCAGCCGGTTGTAATTTAAAAGTAAAAGCACGAATTAAACGATGGCATAAAACATTTGTCAACGATCGTATTCGTATATCAATCATATGAGTCATATCGTTCTATGACAACCTGTTTCTAAACCTAGCTGATGCATAAATTTTTATTTGATGGGGCGTGTGATAAAGATAATACACTTCGATAAAAGAAGCGATAATGCTCCCCTTGATCGAGAAATTAATTGAATTCGAGTACTGGTCTCGTGCATACGGTGTTTCGTTTAAGCATCTGTATAGGTCGAAAGGTACAGTAGCGACGATAGGGCTTGACCAGTAATTTGTCTGGCATATTTCTCAGAACTCAAAGTCAACTCCGCCTCGTTAGTTTCACAAGTGACTCGTGCCTGTTGTCAACTCTCTTAGCATCTCCGAACCTAATGTCCCTTGGCTGGAAACTAACGCCTAGTTGCCGAACGTGATGCAACGGGTAATGCGACAAGTTTGCTGTCAAGGGATTATGTGACCAGTTCTCTGTTTGAGTCTGTTAGTACCTTCACGGTATCCATATTTCAGCGACGTTGCACGCTATCCGTCTCTTACGTTTAGTTCAGGTTTATACAGCGACTAAGTATATAGCCTATTTAAAAAAATACGAACATTACATGTAACGATATAAGAGTAATACATTTTTTAAAAATAAGCTTCGATATTATTTTGTAATCAAGTAAAGCGCATCTTACACGTGCTTGATTATCTGTAAACGATTACTCAGAAAAATATGATAATAATCTTTCGATTACGAGAAACGATCGAGATTTTAAGATAATGACGATAGCAAAACAAGAAGCGCATAGAGTTCGATCGACTACTGTAAAGCAGTGTAAAAGACGAATGGGAAAGAAGGAAGGTAAAAAGCAAGTATCCCTTTTCCCATTATTTCTTTCTTCCTTCCTGTCTCGTTTGGTTCATGAATTTTTTGCAACCATTAACTATTTTTTTTCTTTAGAGATAATGGCGGTCCCTTATGACGTTTGTAAATTACAGAACGAGTCGGGCGACCAGCGAGGATTTTCTAAAAAATTTGTAGGGATTGGAAACGTAGAACGATTACCCGCATGTCGACCCACGTACATACACCTACATCTATCGGAAACGGACAGATTGAACTAAATTAGTGTTTTTTCGCGACGCATTCGCCTTCTACACAACGCCACGGAAATAAGCTTCCTAGGTCTTCCTAAGATCTCTTTGAAGACTATTCTCATTTTCTGCCATAGATACGAGCGGAGAAGAATGTCCGCGACAAGTAGATAAACTAGTGCAACGACAGATATGAAATTCTTATGAAATATTAAAAGAATTTGATACGATTTCATTATATGCAAAAGACCTGTTAGTTCATACGACTTGAAGGATCATTTTTTAAGGAGAAAATAATCGAAACGTTTGAAATTTTGCTTCTAAATCGAGTCTCCTTGCCCCTTTGCTTTTATCGTGTCTTGTTATTGTGTTATAAGTTATCTAAAGAATCGCGAAGGTGGTGGAAATATTACGTTATTTCGCAATTATCAAACGATTACAAAATTATGATTTATTCTCTGTTAAAATACGTTATCAACAATATAGGTTAAAAAATTTGCATGAACGACATTTGCCATTTTCTATACGGTAATGCATTTTTCGCGAAAGAGGAAATATCCATTATGTAGCGCCTTCGGAATCGCGTTGCGCGTCGGTTCGCGCCGACGACGGAAACGGTTATCCAATATCAAATTAATGTACGTCAGGGCAAGTTCTTCCATGGCATATGCTCCGTGCTTGGTGCGCCAATAACTCCATTTTCGCTGACATAACTCGTAATCGTATAATCTGCCGGGCAGTCTGCCTGAAACCAGCGATTCCGTTCTTTACCGATTACAAAGAATGAAAAATATCCGTTTTATACCGATGCTGATCGTTTAGCTGCTAGTGATCCAAATCGAATTTCTGCTAACGTTGAAGAACTCAAGTTGGTTAATTCGTTGAATTGCACGTTTCTCGCGAGATCTTTATTTGATTAATTCCATTTCTCGTTAACACTCATAGGTAGATAAAAGTTTCTTAGATTATGGAACGATTCTAGATAAGGATAAGCGATTGACGCATGGCTAAGCTTTTCGCAGTAAAAAGAAATTTCGTCGAAGACGCCAGACATCAGACCGCATTGTACAGCGTATTCGAAGATGGATAACATCAAGAGCGAAAGTATCCGTTCGAGTCATAATCGATTTTCTGACGAATCCGTCGTTTCACAACACGCAATAACATTTCTGTAGATAGTCCGCATGACCAAACCGAAGCTTCGTTGCCGAGTAGCAAATGGATAGGTGTTACCTTAGCTAGTTACGGATCCTTCGATAAACACAGACGGACAAACGTTTCCTAATTGTGCTGGCAATTGTTTACGCTACCTCGCAGCACCTTCCGGTCTTCCTGCGTTCATGGCTATTCCGTGTTTGTCTCTCCGCTTCTTGCTCGTCTCTGTCATGTCTTCCGGAAGAACGGACGACGAAAATTTCGTAGGAGGATCAACGACGAGAGGTCTTAATTAAGTTGCTGACGTCTAGCTTTCCTCGCAGGAGGAATCTTTTCCTTTATTACATAATTTTCTTCAAACGAACGAAAAGTTCTGTTTGCCGTATTAATTTCTGTCACCGTGACGACGTTCGAACGGATCTTTCACTACACGTGAAACGCGTCTGCAAAGATACATCTTTCCAATTCCTCGAACAATTTTGAGAAGATTCGATATATTCGTGTTGTACCGTTCATTTATTTCGAGGCAGTTTAGCACTCGAATGGCAGAGGTTCGGTCTGTTTCTCGTTTTTCTCATTTTTCTGCTTCCCATTCAACCCTTGCCGCGTTTAAGCATCGTCGTCACAACGATACATCGATTTACTGCGGTTTTACTACTGGCGCG
The DNA here is from genome assembly GCF_024516045.1 of Bombus affinis. NCBI lineage: Eukaryota > Metazoa > Arthropoda > Insecta > Hymenoptera > Apidae > Bombus > Bombus affinis. The sequence continues at coordinate 15,407,177 of NC_066350.1, forward strand.
GTGCGACTGCCTGTTTTAACGATGCATAAAGGTGGCGGCGTATAAAGAGAATGTTCGGGGCGACTGGCACGATGAACGCAGGATAGGATGCACGACAGGTAAGGCATGTAACAAATCGAGGCCGGCGCTTCTCGAGGAAAAAATATCGGTCGTTGAACACCCCTCCCGGTCGTGCCCCCATGAGGCCGATATCGGACGAATTATTGCACCGCGCCAATCTACGAGGATTACCCGCACAGGGAAAGGGCCGTCGGGACGTCGTTCGATGACTTTACGGCCGCACACGTCGTTTTCCTGAAAGCGCATCGACGTCGTTGCAGCCTGAGCTTCCTGAGGATTAGCCAGGAACTTGCGGCCACGGCTCCACGTTACGGATCTATCGAGAATTTCGATTCGATGAGCTTCTCACAGTGCGCCATAATTCCCGTTTTTATCGTAATCGTCATGCCATACTGGATAGAGGATATCTTGATCGAAAATGAAGGAGATAATTGTAGGCTAACGAAACCTTGTTGCGCCGTGAACTCGATCAATTTGACCTCTTGTCAGATTTTTAGATTTACACAGTGTTTGTTTATCGATCTCGCGATTAGAGGTATATTTATTATGCAGCGAGAAGGATCGCAACGACGATAACGATGGACAAGAACACGATAGATTGTTACGGTCTATCGTAATAATACAGGCGAATCGATTGAATGTTTAGAACGTTGGGATTGTGGTTGTCGGGAGTAACTATTTAACCTTATCGTATTGCGACGAATGCAAATTACGTGTACAAATGCACGCCGCTGCCGCATGCAACTCTATAGGGATGATCGGAACACCATAAACCAAAACTATCACGGCTCAATGCAGCTGAGTTTCTCTTCATAATGTATGATCAACGAATAACGGATTCACGATACACCATTTCGATTCGAAACAAACATGCAGCCGATCGATTACGTTTGTGTAATTACCGATGTAACAATGACTTTCGAGAAATGTCAAATTCTGTATTTGAAGCGAACTATGTCGTCGAAATATCGCGAAATCCTCGCGATCGATCAATCGATTAACATCACGATGTTGTAAAGGAAAGAATTACGTTGAGAATTAAGAGAAATTTACTTTCGATCATCTTGCTGACCAAACACTTTACTTATGAACGTATTAACAGATGTTAGTGTTTCAATAATCGATAAGGATGAACGTTTCGTTAGTTACTCGTGCAGACACATCCGTCCGATGCGCTGTGCGAGTCCAATATAGTATGTTAATTTCTAGAAAGATGCGAATGGCTTTGAGTAATGGAGAAAACTAGTAGCTGCCATTCTGACTCTTATAGGAGCGGTCAGGAGGCTACAAAACTGCGATGGAACTTTTCTGTTCGCCTAATTGTCCCAACGGGTAACCTCAACGCTTATTATCCCTTTATCCCTGCTCTTTAGCCTCATACTCCCGCGATTCTTCCATTCTCCTCTTCGCAAAGCGATTTATAATTAACGTTGCTCCAACGAAAATCCCTGCTGTTTCGCATTATCGATCCGATGAACCGTGTTCCAATTCATCCTTCTTATCATAATCCAATTAAATTTCATCGTAACGTATTAATTATTATTCGACAATACGCGATCCGTTATGCCGTAGATGTTTGAACGCGGCGATAGATGCGAACGTTTGACGTTCGCGAATGACCAATAGAAAATTTGTCGTGATTCAACCGGTTTGCGTTCACAGGCAGACGTTTCGAGCGACTAGGAAAGCGGATTCACCCCTTGGATCAGCATTACCGGAGAGCTCGTTAAGACGGTTGAAATCGATCCTCGTCTCGGATTTTCGAACACAAGCAGATAATTAATGGTAAAAGCATATTGTCGTCGATATATCGTCTTCCGACGTTCAGCGTGTTAGATTCAAGTAGCTCCGGAATCGACCGAATGTTCGTTCACCGAATGAAGAATGTAAGTGCACTCGTATCGTGCATCATCGTTTCTGAGTATGAAAGAGTATGAGCAGAGACCAAGGTTCTTACCTGTGTATTTATGTTTGTAAGCGTATGAAAGCAAGGTTTCTATGTTGGTTATCTTGTGAAATATGCACGTCTATACTATACGCTTACTACGCTTACTATACATATATGTACTTTGAACTTAGTTAGACATGCGAGAAAGATCCAATTGTAAGCATAAACATATGTAATCTCGTGGAAATGAAAGTGACTTATTATTGGGTTGTTTCTCGCCGTCGCTTTATTAAACAGTTCCAGGAAACGCATGTTGTAACAGGTTAATAATAGAAATTATTCTAGCGATCTGTCACTCGAATTTTATTTCTGCACCAAAAGTTTAGGCAACATCCTGTTAGCGATATAATCTCCATCTGCGAATGCATGTCGTAGCTGTTACCACCGATATTCTGTCATCGTGTATCCAGCAATTGACTTAATGATCCGAGTGAATCTACTCTCGATGCAGAACCTAAGTGCATACACGAGGTAACATATTGGATGCTCACACGGTTAACAAGCATCTGAGCAAACAACCTACAACGGCCTTGACAAAGCGGCACCAGCTCTCGCAGTCAGGAGAGCTGTTAATGTAAGGCGCCAACTGTGAAATTCCGCGGTCTGCCGTGGCATATAACGAAAGCTCGGAAAACCATGCGGTAAAATGATAAAAATCCTATCAGCTGAGCATACAAGGTATCAATATCGATGTTACATATTTATTCGTGGACAGATCTGATTCTCTATATTATACGTGCAAAATACATGGAAATAATAACATCATAAACGAACTTTGAATCGTACAGTATATTCTCCGTATTCAAAATTACGTTGCACCCGTGTAATTAGTTATTTAGACTATTTTTGCTATAACTTAGACAAGCACGAGTTAAATCATCCCATAATACGTTATATGGATGCTTTCAAAGGCCTCATGCCGTGAGTTTGTGAACGCAACCTATCGAAGGTGCATAGAATCCGAGGGCGTATGCGTGCATGCGAACAGAGTACACACAGCAGGATACAGCATTAGATAGAGTTGGATGCTCATGAATTATAGAGATCGCCGTCTATTACGAGATTGAGGTCAAACATCTTACACGTGGTGGTCTATCGTTGATAATGATTATTATCGCTTGTATTTGAAAATATATCGGTATATGAATCTTTCTCATAAGTTATTATTCTACATTGAATTTTCAAGAAAGAAACAATCGTAATAGAGATGTGTTTCACGCTTCATAAATGGCGGAGAGATAAAAATGTTTGCGTATGATACGCAGAACGATTTTGTTGTGTTTTCGAGGATGAGTCAGAAGCGACGACAACATTCGCAAAGGAACTGATAGTTGAAATATAAAATTAATTAGAAAAATTTATCTTTCTATAATCGTGGAACAAATCAGATTCAGTGTTTATGTTTTATAATCGAGAACATCTAAACTAGACGATTTATTTATTTTTAACAAGTGATATTTAATTCTGGGAAAATAGCTTATTTATCACAAGCGATAACTGATCGATGTTATCATACATGACATGAAAATAATATCATCGTCTACAAGTGCGCTTTCCTAGAACGAATTTTTCCGGAATGAACAAGTACACTCTTACAAACATATCGCGATAAGTCAGGTAACTGATAAGCCGATCGGTGCAGATATTTAAGCAGCCAGCAGATATTAAAACTCAGTGTGTACAAAGTAACACAATCGAAACCACAGAACTTGTACGAATCTTTCGTAAACGTGTCGAACATGGGAGCGCAAAAAACGATCGCTTACTTGGCAATAATTGCCATAGCTGTAATCTTTGCGCAAGTAAACACGGCTCCACCAGTCGGTCACTATGCCGCCAACAACACAAACAAGTCACACAACTTGGTCGTTGGGTACAGAATGCCTGGTGACAGGCTTGTACTCAGACAGAGTGTCATTAAGAATTCTTCCTGGGGAAGGATCGTCGTCGAGGAAAGAACATTCAACGTCTCAAGTTGGGAAAGGATCACCATGATCCAGGCACTTGATCAGAAAACCAATGGTAACGGTGCCTACGCCAGCATTACCAACGGTGGCCCAGGAAACCAGAACGTTACCATCCGACTAAAGAGCCAGAGGGGTCATGGAATCAACTTTGTCATCGAGATATACTCACGATACTAAGCTGGTATGACTGACACGAACACAGTTGTTTGGATATGTTTATGGGATGCAACGTGCAAATCAAAGTTTACTTGTTTCTTTCTTGTAAAATCTTTTACATCTTGAAGAATTTGTCTAATTTTGAAGTAAATATGTCAATTATTTAATATAATAAAATTTATCGATCAAAAAGTAATCGTTATAGAAATATATAAATACTAGTTTTTAAGTAAACGCAAGTCAAGAATGCGGGGCACGCAAGAAAGATCGAGAACGTAAGAAAAAGAAAAGTTATTTAGTCCTGGTGTCGATAATAATGCAATTAACGCTGAGGCGGAACGACTGGACGTTCGTCGAAAAACAGATTGCGAGGAATTCACTGATGGAATGTCTTTCTTGTATGCCTTAATCAAGCAGACCCCGTTCCCAACGGTGGCTCCCGATAATTCTTCCTTTCGTTCCTTTCCGCTTCTTCGGCGTAGCATTCGCAATCCCGGCGTAGCTCGCAGACGTTTCTAAGAGGCAGTGATCTTCCGTTTCCGAGGCTTACGTGCAAAGTACATTTTGTGCATGCACGCGTGGTAGCACGAAGGAGGAACAACCGACTGGAAAATTGTTGTCGCTTCGTGGCGCGTTCTACCATGGGGATCGTACCGTCTAGAAGAAACTTCGAATCGAGTTGAGGGCCACTGAAATTGGTGGCGGTATCTCAAGCTTGCGAACGACCATTTCGTTAACCTACTTATTCTATCTCTGTTTCACCCACGCAACGAGTTAGAAAGTGCCTAGTTTGTCTGCAGTTCCAACCTTCTCAAAAGGTGCCCTCGCTCCAGGGGGAAATACGGTTTTCTTTCTTACGGATTGTTCTTTAATGACGACAGACACTGAGAAGTCAGTAGATATCTGTTTCGTAAATAGAAACGAGCTTGTGAATCACTTTAAATATCAGCGAAATGGAATTCCATTTTAAAGTTGTCCGAGTAATAGGGTGGAACGTGCACCGTTGCCAAGCATGAGACGCGAGTATAGACTGACTGTTGTTTGCATAACCCGCTGTAAGTAATTCGTTAGTTCTTCTCAGGGTCATTGTTCGTATTTTCGATGTAGCAGTAGAACGTTCTCTTTATAATTCTATTTCGGATACGCGGCATGAATGTTCTGACAAACAACTCGAGATATAGCTATCTTGTAATATTTATTCCGTTACTGTGGCTAAACACATAGGAAATAAGTGGATAATTTGCAAACTGTCGCGCTATATTTTCTCAAAATGTAGACAGAGTGGTCAATAATTTAGTACATATTTACCTATAGTAATCAGAAATCACTGGCCTAGGTGCTACAGGAAAACGCTATACCGGGGATATAGAAAAGAACCACGGCATATGTTCCGGAGGATAAAAACGTCGCCCATTACTTTCATGATGATTGACTAAAAATAGCTCTGTATATAAAGAAATCTAGAGTTCTTTTCTTTGACACCTGGTTGTTCGTTCATATATATATGTACGTATGCGCACCATGGACTATAGAGTTCTATTCTAGATTCTCTGGATGTTCTTTTTTTTTTGTACGAATATCGATCTTCGCTTAATTGATAGGCCGGGGAACTCGTTGTTCCACACAAGTACGGTATCGCATATCTCATATTGGATACAGGTCATTATATTTTCTTTCCTATCTTGATGGATTTAAACCATAATTTGATGATGGAAACTCATGATAATACCGAAGGTCGGTTCTTTGAATATAAAGTAGTTTTCCTCCTATGCAATCAGCTCTGATAAGAAGACCTATGGCTCGTAAAGCGTGCACGCATCACGAACATCCGACCGCAGCTGTCAGTCGAGCGTAATGCGAAAGCGTAAGGACCACCGCGCCTAGTCATAAACCTGTCCCGCACGCTTTTGGTTATTGCTTGTAAAGTTGCGAAACTGACGAACAAACGTGCATGCGAAGCGACGTCGGACAGACAATTCGATGACAGGATTGGGCGAAAACGAACGAACGAATGAAAGCGTGTTTGCACGACCGTACACCCTGGTGCACCTACAAAAGAACCGACCATCGATCCGAAACCGCAACGGCCATTATCGAGCAATTTTAAACGGAAAGCCGTAGTTACAGTTTCAGCATTTCAGACTCTAAGCTAAATAACAGGACGCGTTTCTTCTGTTTCTCGAAATTTAGATCCGAAGTGCAAAAGAGTTAACGTAAAATAGTAACATAAATTTCCCCTACATTCGGACAAGCTAAGGCAAAAAGATGGAGATGATTCGCTTTAAAATATATTACCTTTTTTATTTTCCATATGTAGATACTAAAATAACGTGAAAGAGAAGCAGGTTATGAGCGTTCGGCATATCCTACCTGAAATATCACCGACGTAATGCAAGTCAGTCGAGTTATAGACATTACGCAGCAAGTCTCCAATGAAATGGTTTTAATGGATTGGCCAACTGACTTGCATTTTCCGTTTGATGCTCGAGACGAGACTCAAGCAAACCTACTGTAAAAGCTGATGAAGTTAAAGATTCATCCGTGCGAGAGTTGAGTACATGCTTCTGACGAGTTGTATACATCGATTTCAAAGTATCGTACGATAAAAGTGATTAAATAGATACACGGTGTTCTATAAATTTGTTCCGGCACTAACCAACATGTGGAAATGATTAATGAAAACGGACAACTTTCTACATCATGTAGATGAAATTACACCTTAATGTAATACTTATTCATTACGGTATTAAATTAATATTTGTATTGGTTTATATAATTTCTTAATTATGATTTACAGGAAAGATGATTAAGAGGATTTGAACCGAAAAACTTGGAATATTATTTCGATACTACTAAGATGTATCTACATGTAATTATTTGTATCGTTGGTGTATCAACTATAGGAACATTTAGGAGTATGTATTCGATACCAGCTGTAAGTCCTTTGAAACCAATTTCAGTTGCTGATTAGCCGCAAATGCAAGATCACAGTACGGTCACGACGTAAGTCAACTGTATTGTCCCATGCGGTCAGCTCGTTAACTGGTATGGACTCTAGATATTCTGACCAACTAATTTACGTTTATGTACATAAGTAACATATTTGACTACTACCCCTTGATCGGTTTCTTTGTAAAGAAAATCACATTACGATAAGATCTATCGTGATTAAAAGGGATGTCTTAAGAACATATCAAATGTAGTGTTAACAGTGAATGCATATTCAACTTAAATTACGATAGATAAGCGATTATAAAGCGTGGCAGGGTCTTCTTGAAAATAATTTGAATATACGTCACTTCAAATCGTCTTCTATATAGTCATTCTACAATTTATGACATTAAGAACAAAGTATATATATATCATAATCACATATTTCTAAACTTCCTGGTTATAAAAGCTTAACTACGTTTGAATTCAACTTGTTACCACTATTGGGGATTTATTTAAACCACCCTAATCGTGTTAAGCTAATTACCCTTTAACTTCTATTTTAGGTGCGCGTTCAATGTACTAGTGTCAGTTGATTCATTCAACAAAGAGAGAAAATAACTGCAATAAAAATATGAACGGTTAGAAAAAGTAAGTAGTGGAACATTTTGGAATTAAAATTCAGAAAGAACTGGGACAACCAGTTTAAAAGCTTTATGTACCGCAGAACAAAAGTACTTCTAAATACTTGTCCATATGAAACAAACGTGATACACGTTCGAAACGAAAAAATTAAGGACACGTTCGTAAAAAAAATGTCATTTTTTAATACATTGCTTGATACTTTTTATTTCAATTACATCGTGCCTCATTCATATTTCTATAAAGTTCGTATTTTTAAGCTTTCTAAAACGTTTCACGTAATAAATCACGGTTATAAACATCCCTTTCTTACATTTCCAGCGCGACGTTACTGCCGAAGATAAATTATAACACGCCCCAAGAAAATGGCATGACATATCGTGCGAGAGTTAGGAAAGGTAAAAGGACGTAAAGTGGTGGGTGTTAGGACAGGTAGGTGAACTACAGCAAAGGCAATCATTGTCAAGGGATACAGGGGTTCACGTCAATAAATATTGACATTTACGCGCCTTTCGTATATCGATCTGAGGGAGAACTGTCTAGAAAGGGAGAAACATCGTTTATATATTTATATGATAAATTTTAAAATATTTGTACAATGTAATTTATACGATTACTGTAATTTATGGATCTTACTAATAATACGTTACGCTTATTAAACTATTATCTAAAGATGAATACAAATAATTTTTAGGAACGGATTAATATCGAAACTTAATTAGAAAAATGACAAAGTTGTTAAACGGAGGCTACTATATACAATGGTTACAGGCGTAGCTTTGTTACGAAACACTTACATCTTTTTGCGGTAATAAATAATAACGGTAGATTCTGTAAGTATTAAAATTTTTCCTTTACTTATTCCCCTGTCTTAAGGTGCAGGTAACGTAGGTAATTTCGTTCATGAAACTTTATAAAGAATACTATAAATCACTTTATGAACGATCTACATATTTATGTTTGGGTTATGATAAGTGAATTTTTTAGAGGACCTCTTTCAAGGGTGTCTCGGATATTTTTGCAAGGGTGCCGCCACTTCGACTGTCTCATACAAGAAAATGTTTTTAGTCGCTTGAAAAGGGAGGACGAAGTAGATTGAGAGTGACGTACACGAATGTGTTTGCGTACGAGGAAAGCAAAGGGTCGGTTAGTAATTTCTCCGACTGGTCAGTAGAAGAGTTTCGTATAGAACAGCCAGATAGCTCGTGTCGCAGACCGTGGATGTACGGAACTGTATCGATCGAAGCGTTAAATATTTAATCGCAGGAAGAAAGTTCAATACACGGACGAGGACGGTTGTCTTTCGAAGACAGGCCGAAACGAACAAAAATGAACACGACAGGAACAAGGCAACACGCAACAATTCCTCGTCTGGCTGGTATTTGCCAAGACTGGGTTGACTTTCATTATTTAGAGCGGCGGAGAAAAATGAGGATCGTCGACACGTCGTTTCTACCACATATCGATCGTAATTTACCAGACAACTTACTCATATGCATGTATACTGAAACTGCAATCTTTTTGTACAGTTTAGTTTAACTTCATTTAAGCGACTTACTGTTTTCCCAAAATCGTTTCCGCAGCGATTTTTATTTACATGCGAGATAATTTCGTAATAATTATAAAAAGAGTGCGTTACATAAATTTAATTCATCCTAACGCAATATGGCATCTGAATAATTTTAGAAAATTATAATGATTACGATATTGCAGAAAGAAATTGTTGAAATATGAATGCCAATGAATTTGGGTTAACTATTCATACATAAAATATACTCCATTCATAAATAGAAACAAGGTAATGGAACATTTCTACGTTGGTCTGATCCTAAACTTCACCCGGATCACTTCCAGTAGTTGAATCTTTGAATGAGGGAAACATTGGCGAAACACGAATAATCCGTTTTCTCAAGAAATTGATAATTATGGGAGCCATTATCAGAAATTATTCTTTTCAAATATTTTTAGTGCTAAATTAATGTATAATAGGAGAAGAAGCTTCATTAATGTTTGAAACTTTATATGTATCTACTTGAAAATTTCACTATGCTAATCATTGCATTCAAACATATTGTGCTACGAGAAATTAATTGAACATTTTATTAATACTCAAATTTCAGTGTATAAAATATTAGTATGACATATTAATTGGAAAGTTTTCATTAGGACATGAACATTTTAAATGAGTTGTAAATGTATTATATCGAATAAATTACGTAAGCAAGGTTTTATGTATATTAAGCAACTCTGATAGCAACGGAGTATCGATTGCTTCGAAAGATTCTATACCCGGCAATAAAAATGTCGCAATTTACCTTTCAAAAAATAAAAGAGGCCAATTTTCTACCTTATATTGACAGGTTGCTTGTTACTGAAAAATTGCATTGAAAGCACGCGTAACTACCGAGTGAAGTCGATAAACAGTAGAGAGATACGATCTTTCCCAAGTCACCAAGGCAAGCTAGCTTCTTGTGGACTGTGGTGCCGTCTTTTTTGGTAGTACACTTTTAAAGGAGTTTTTAGATAAGAGGACTTTAATAGCTAACACCGAACAAGTTAGCCGTTGCAAGTTTTAGTACATCTTAGACTCTCACGTTAGTTTCAAAGTTTAAATCACGCGTTATTAAAATTTCTACTTATCTATCACGTTTTACATTCCCTTTCTACGAACTTTATCATGATATAGATAAAAACCTTTATTATTTTCAATTTTCGCTTACGAATAATGAATTAATTTGAACCTCATTGGATATCGTAATTAATTTTAAAGAATCAACGGTAAAAGTTGATCAAAAATAGAAACAATGAGTTGCTGTAAATACTAACAATAGTTGGCACAAAGGAAGAGTTGACAAAGAAATCACAATTAAATCAGTGACGTTCCACGTGTAAATTCCACATTGTGCGAATAAACATCCATTCACATACATAATAATTCAGGTTTTATTATTATAAATATTTCTAGAATTGATTAAAACATTGTTTCCATAAGTCACAGTAGATATCACTTTTTATAAATTTTACGTAATGATTTTTATACAATACAAAATAAAAAAGAATGTTTTGCCCATATATCCACTGAAAAGTAGAATGAAGATAAAAAATGAAAAATGGTTTGTTCAATCCAATATATCACAAAACTACTATATTTGATTAATATTAGAGAAGAGATTTTGTTTACACGAAGTTAAACGAAAATATCGAAAATCAACGTTTAACCAATATGGAGAATTTGCATGTTTTCATTTATTCAATTAAGGAACAGGCAACGCGTGCATGCAATAATAAATTGCTACAGAGGTTAAACATAAACAAACTAAATGAACAAAAAAAAGAAAGGGAATAAATTGGTAGAAAATGTATTTAAAAAAATGAATCATGAAATGCTACAGTTATTCCCACAAACTGTTTAAAATTTTTCAAAATACGAGTAAAACTTTCGAGATACGCTGTAAGTTCCGTCAAAGGCGAGGAGGTATTTTAAACGGTTTACTTAAAGCTTCGCGTCTCGTGCGTTTTTCGTACTTCGTACAACAACTTTAAATGACGACGAAAGTGCGACTTTTAATTGCGTGCTTGGCGAAACGCATCGTGCGAGTGCAACATACCCCTTGCACCGTGGCACACCCTTAATGAGATGGCCGGCTGAGCCGCCTCATCGGTGTTAAAAATGTTTCTCTCGCGCGCAACCGAGGAGATAGGTTCGTATAGCGGTGGATCTTTCTTGTGTGCACGTATTCGGTGCGCTAGGTAGTCGCGCACCCCCTGTATCTTACAGCAGGGTGCTGCGGGGACTCCCGCTTCTTCCACCTCTAAACGGAAGTTGCGCTCGCGGGGGTGCTTTTACCGCCTAGCAGATAGCACCAGTAAGTATGTACGTTCTTGGCGCTTGCGCGCGTTGTTCTTCGTCTTTGTCGTACACACGCTACTAGGCATACGCTCGAACGTGTCCTTTCCTCGTTGCTCTCCTTTGGCTGCATCGTCAGGAGAGAAAGAGAAAGAGGAAGAGAGTGTGCGCCAGCCAGCGAAACCCTCATGCGCGGAAGGGAGAAAGATAGTAAGCGATAGAGCGAGAGGGAACGTTTACGAACGTGACAGAGAGAGTATGCGCAAGGTACGAGTGAGAACGAGTGAGAGAGCCGGAGCGTTGCGTGGGGAGCGATCGCAGCTCGTCATTCGAAGCCCGCCAACGGACGAGCGAGCAGCCACGGAACCGGACTGCGATTGAAAGAATCCACGCGATCTTCGTGAAAATAAAGAGTACAGATACACGCTTGCACCTAAGATCAAAGCAGACGAAAGGATTGCATCGTGACAGAACATCCATTTAAACAGCATTCACCGACTGTTTTGCGGTAGCAAATCAGTTGCCGGTGTAACACACTGGTTCGTTCGGTCCACTCGAACCGAGCGCTCGTATCTCGTTCGGTTCGCTTCGGTCACGATCGTGTCGGCCGCAGTGCTTACCGGTGTCTGTCTCGCGTGTTTTCAATTCGTATAACGGAGAGGGAGAGTGACAGCGAAAAGAGTAGTGGAAAGGAAACAAAACTGTTGACAGTGATTAAACGTGACTCGTGTAAAGCACCCTTACGGGATATCTGTGCCGTGTGACATTTTATTCGTTTACATCCGAGAAGTTAACAGGACGAGAATATCGAATCGCTCACAAGGACAAACTGCAGGGAAGGAGCAAGCTGTGGTTTATACACCAGTATTAGATCGCGTGTATCTTATTTATGGTGGAAATCACTACCGGTACGAAAGCATTACGCGAGATTTACCAATAATCGAGTTTGTGCTTCGATCAGTGTCCGTTGTAGCGGCTAAATAATTCGTCGCGACTACTTTTACCCGCGGTCGGTTTGTGTTATAGTGTCGTTGCGTGCGCCGATTTAACACCGTTACGTTTACTCTGAGTGCATCGACGAACCATCGAAGTTTCTAACTGAAGGTGGCTAACGGTGAATCGAAGTTTGTTCGATCTACGAGCTCGAATCGAAAAAAAAGTATCTCATAGGACGACAACGGTCGAGTATCTGTCCCAGAGGAAGTCATAAAGACAAAATCTGCAGATGTATAAAAGGGGATAAAAAATCGAAGCAACAGAGTGCCATTGATCCGAGATATAGAGTACGTTGCAACTATAATCTTGTGATATATGACGCATTCGAAAAATTGAGATCTTGTTTCGCGCGCAAACGGAGTATCGTATTGGTTGCGACGTTCGAGGACGGTTGGATTCTTTCGATAGTTTTTCGGTCGACTACGAGGAAGATATCGGAGTTGGAATATTTGTTCCGATATCGGAAAAAGGAATAATATAAAATTTCTGGCATACGAGAGGAGGTACGTTTCGAAGCTTGTATTCGATCGAGCGTATCACGACTTGTACGTGACCGACCCTTCAAGAAAACAATCCGAGAGAGGCGACTAACGACCGGTTTGTGATTGAACTAACCTTCCCTTCACGGTTTTTACGAAAGACCATAGAGAGGACTATCGTCTTAAGGTATTCAAGACGCCGTGTTTTGCCATAACGTTATGATCTAAACGTTGAATCCTGTACAGTGGCACAGGAAACCTGCATTTAACAACTGAAATTCGACTGTAACGTTCTGCGTGTACCGGTTACTAATTCGGCGTGGTTGTTCGTGACATTTCGGTACGCGTGTGTGCTACGAAGATTGGTGCTCGTGGACGAATCGTATGATCACCTGAAAAAAAGGTACCCGTGTGTGTAAAGAAAGCTCCTTTCCCAGTTGGATTACAAGGAAGTCATCGACATCTCGTGTTTACTCCGTACGAGTGGAAGGATTGCCGCGACCTCGTGAATTCCAAATTCGACGTGTCGATCGAGACAACAGACAGCGCGTGGCCAATTACTCGCGCATCGTTACACCATTAATTAATTGATTAATCAACATCTTAATTAATTCGTTCGATCGCTTTTAACTATCCGACATATCGTGCTACTCCCGTATCTGCACCTTGCTGATCGTATGCTTTCGTGAATTTCTCAAGGTCGCATCACTGATCGCTAGTATCCGGAAATTCCCTCGTTCTATACGCTAACGCCGGAAATTCGATTACGCGCGAATCGACATTGTTGCGGTTAATTCCGGTTTCAATTATCACCGGGAGTAACGATTTCTCGAGCTCGATTTTCGTGGTGCACGCACCCCAGCCTCTTCGTACATCCTTTGTCCGATTTAGCCGGGATTACGCGTTGCTCCGTGGAGGCAATCGGTCTGTAATTGTGCCACGCGCACGGTTAAACGCTTGTCTACGCGAAGAACAATAAACGGTGGTGTTTACGTGACGAAAGTGCAGACGCAGCCCACTCGGTCACTTGTAAAAAGTAAGTACCCTGTCACGTTTTACCATTACTTCCTATCCACAGTTCATGTATATGAATGCGATGCGTGAATGTATACCGGTCGATTCACTTACACTGTTCCTTTGTGCATGTGTCTGCGTGCACCTGCATATAGATATGCGTGCGCGTGCACGCGCGATGCCTCCGGTATTCATTCAAAACAAAACAACCGTGCTCATCCATTACGGATATGCTGGTATACATGTACGTATACACGTACACGCATGAATCTATATGCATACATTTTGCAAGTTAACCGGCTCTGTGACAATATTGTTTTTGTCGGTTTTAATTAACATTTCGAGGCGCTGGTTACGGAAGGGACACTAATGAGGATCTAAATTTTGCTACATGGTTTGGTTTTATTTTCTTTTTTCTTTTTTTTTTTTCGTTGAAGTGTCGTGTACATGACTGCGTTCCACGTTAGCGAATCTATTTTTGTCACGATTTATTTTACCGCGAGAGCTTCGGAGTAACGTAGATCGATGTTTGTTATGCGTTATTTTTTAGAACGTAGCTGGGAATTGTTTTTGTCAACTGGGCTGTTTAATTATCAAGCTATATGCGTACGTAGATAATTAGACATAATTGAAAATTTGATTTGTGTTGTTTACCGTTGTGTACACATAATTAATTATGAAAGATGTCTTTATGTTGTAACGAGAAGTCGTTACAACAACGTACTTCCCTCTCTTATCATTATTAGTACATAAATTCTAGAGATGAAGTTTATGACTGACGTCTTGCAATGAAACTTAATTAATAGCTAGAACGATTATCTCTAAATAGAGTTTTATAGCATAAGAAACGTTCAACATAAAGGATTTACAGCTAAAAGCAATCAGAAAATAATTAAGCAAGAAATTACGGTTGCTTTATGGAATGCGTTGTTTTCTAAATGTATTGATTGAAATTCGATCAATTCGCGTTACTTCCTTGAATAACAGGGGAAATCTAAACGGTGTATCGCGTATCGTGATATTAAAACTTGTCGAGAAAATCAGATGTTGACACGGTAAATCAGCGGAGAAAAGGGTCGCAGTGAAAGCAAGATGAGCGCGAGGAATGACGAAACAAAGAGTAAAAGACGGAAACGGAGAACGGAAGAAAAATCCTGCAGCGAAGTCTGAGCCGGCCCCGCGAACAGAACAGCGAGCTATCCGACAGCTCGGTAGATCTTTAATGGTCTTCTTCTCTACTGGATGTACAGTGTTTCATGCTTTATTCCAGCTTCTTCTTCTTCTTCTCTCTCTCCTTGATCGGACCATGCCACACGTTTCACTCTCGTTCTCTTCCGACTCACGTCGTAAACGTGTCTTTCGTGCAAGAACGCAATAAAGTTCCGCCTTCCCTTCGAGATCATCCGGAGCTACGGCTCTGAAAGCAGGTGACTCTGTTCCAAACAAGATTCACTCGATGGGGGGTCTTTTGCAATGAAGAACGAACGTTGAACTGGTATCTCGCTGAGGAGATCATGACTGACAGTAGACGCGAGCGCGCAAATTAAATTCGGAAATTTATACGAATGTATCGCTATTTTGACATGTAACAAAATTACAAATAAATACTTTATGCGGATTCTTCGAATATTGAATTAAAAAGTATTACATTCAAAATGGATATTTTTGCGGTATTCAAATGTATACATTTGTACTGAATTGGAAGTTGAAGGACAGGTAGATGGGGGATAAATTGAGCGAAGTTAACGTGAAAAAGAAACAGGAGGCAGTTGGTTGCTTTACCCGCAAGCTTTCGTGGTTGAACTAGACGTGACTGCAATAGCTGCATCCTGACACTTGGCAACCTCTGTCCGCTTGTTTTTTATCGTTTCTTATTGTACAGTTTTCTTGTTTTATTTTTATCCGACACTATATGATACTTTGCATGCAGCATCGAGCAGCATTGAAAAATGCATTATCATCAACAGCGCTTTTGATTTGTCGTTCCTTTTGTATGTTTCGGCTTCTCTTAAGTAGTTGATCTCGCTTCTCCATCGTTCTATCATTCAGTCGGTAAAATTCTTAATTTGTCTTGCGATCCACCCATTTCCGTCATTGCACCTTGTTCTTATATTCTTTGCACACAAATGTGTAATCTTTAACGTGGTATCGAAGAAACGAAATAAGTTTATTCAACGGATGTATCGCAATATTAATAAAAATTTTACGATATTTATACGGCTCTAATAGAATCGTCGCACGATAAAAACGATCGAGGAGTGAAACCAAAGTTTTTGTTCACGCATAGGCTGCAAAATACGTTGTTACGATTTTACGGGAATACAAGATCGTACCGTGGTACAAATTAAATCCAGGTTTCTTCGTTACGATTGTACGAGTCGGCGGGCTTTTAGTTTCCTTTTATTGTCTGCAGTAGAATCTTCTACGCTCTCGCGGATATCTAAGGTATAGGAGTCTCCCTTGAATCGTTAATTAGCTTGAATTCTTGGATTCTAATTACACAGTGCAGTTTACGGCTTTATTTAAGCACAGTAGTTCTCTCGGTCTCGGTAATACCGAGGGACGCTAAATACTTGTACCCAGCAACGCTTTGAGTTATCGTTCGTGTTTCGTGTATAAGCTGATTATCCAAGCAAACTCGACTATATTATTAATTATGCACTCCGATGACGTAGGTGACCGATACGACACAAAGCTTTTTCCTGGAAGTGGTATACAAACGGCCTCAAGATTCAGCTGGACATCATGCCCTGGTTCATCCTATTTCTTCTTCTGTTAGCTGTGATGGAGGCCTTCCCTCGGGAGGCCACTTGTTCCCGCCTGCCGGACATCTACTGGAACTCCACCAATCCAATGTAAGTTACAACAGAATCTTCTTCTTATCTTGTACATTGTATCTTTTCGATGTAATTACCTTCCAGAGGCGCGCGTTGTATCGCCTTGATTTATGCATTCTATACGAATAAATCCGAGATACCGCGAAACTAGCTATGTAGTTCGTTCCGTTAGACATTTGTTCGGCAACGATCGCGTGAACTTCGTACTACTCTCTGTTTGACGATTTACACAAAGAAATAAGTATTTTTAGATACGTATACAAGTACTTTAGATTAACATTATTTGCGGTGTAAAACAAAGATAGGTTTTAAGTGAAATTCCCAAAATTCGTGTTGCGAAATAATTAATCCAGAAATTCGAAGCACTTAACGTTTCTAGAAACGGTGTGTTATCGTTAAAAAAAAAACATTTAATTTAATACACAAAATGTAACAACGTAGCACAATGCTAGATGTTTTACATAGATTTTGAATGTGAAAGTAGTTTTTCTAGTTTCTACATACGCACAATTGTGTTTCTCGTATCTCTGGTGTAGTCGCCGAAAACATCGTATTTATCGAGAACATTACCCTACGCCCTATACGAAGAATGCAAGCTCCGTTTAATCTCATCCGAGATATTACCGTGAATGTCCTTGTTCCGGATAGGAGACGACCGCATTTCCACGTTGAAGCATTCCACGAATGGTAACGCCTTCTCGTGTGGGAAAAGCGAGCTTTCCCGTGTAGTGGGGCCGTTTCGATATAGAGAACGTGAGATCTTTATCGCCATTTATGCGACCATTCTACCATTTCTTGTCGGGAAATCATATTTTTCAACTTAATATTTTTGCATCTTTATCCGTACATTTTATTTTTCCTCTACATTTCGTTACTTTTATACACTCCTATTTAGGTTTCTCTAGATTTCTACCCAATGATATCTTTCTCTATGGCAATCTTTTGTTATACGTTTCTTCATATTCCATTTGTAGAAAATCGTTCCGTATCTGCCCCAAAAAGTGCAATGGTGTTGGATTAAGAGAGGAGGAAATAAAGCAAGGAATATCTTTAAACTACATATACCGCCATGAGGCAAATCCTTTAAACGTAACCACAGATAGAGCAAGAGTTTCAGAGACCGATTTCTTGACCTTCCTCTCGCTTTTTACTTCTGGAAACTCGAAACCGTTTCGCCGGGTACACGAGCGCGGCGCGCTTCTCGATTGGAGTCGTGACGTATCACCGCGATATTTCTTCCCGTGAAACCACCGATACACGCGTGACGAGGGCGGTGTACATGTGGATGGTTCCGTTCGATCGCTTTCCTTTTCCCTCTTGGCGCGCCGTAGCACGCCGAGGGAAAAAAGGGCGGAATTGAAAGCCGAACGAAAAAGGTCCGGCGTGTTCACGCCCCTACCGGCTTCAGGATGTACGTGCGTTGCCGTGAGCGGCTCTCGGAGGTCGGGCATTATAAATGTACCGGGTGAGTCGAGTCGAAGCGTCGAAATCGATTTACTGGACCGCGTTTCGCGCGAGGGTCAAGTGCACTGCAAGCCGAACCGTTACGTGCACGAGGCGTACACGTGTGCAACGATGCGCGTACGTGTGCAGCATCCACGCGAGCGTTAAAGAACCACCAGCCAGGATAGAGAATTTTACAAGTATCGAAGTTGAGTGGAGCCGAGAGTCGAGAAGCGAAGATCGATCTGTCCTCGAGTTTCGTCGGGTGGTTGACTAATGCGGTAGAAAGGGATGGGAGTGAGCAGAGTGGTGGGCGAGCTCGGTTAACGGGCAAAAACCAATTCGTTGTCGAAGCGGGATTGAATGTCGAGCGTTGTCGTCCGCGTTTTATCGTCTAAATCGATGGGTCTTGCTGGTCGGATGTGCGTATCTGCGTACACGTCTACAATGAAAGACATTAACGTCACTTTTTTTTCGGAGTTCAATTTCCTGTTCATTAATGGAAGGAAAAAAAGATAGGGGTTGTACGTCGTTGGTGGGTCGAGGATAAAACAAATAAGGTTGAAAGCAGGCTACAAGGCGTAGAATTAATTGAAGTATATCGAATGACATGCATTTCGTGTAGATCGGTATCGAAAGTATCGTACGATTCTATTTCAGACAATCTACACCTATTTTCAAGTTTTCCAAAGCTTATTTGGACCAGCTTTAATACAGTGTGTACTTTCCAAGTCCCATTTCCATGTATGTTCCGCCATTGGTAAGAATGCTCGTGCACAATCTCGATACCGATACTAAACGTAACCGTAGATTTCAGAATGGATCGTGGCACCGTGTATTCATTTTCTCTCGACAAATTCAAATCCTACCGTAGTTGGTACCGTAGTTGGTAAGATATGTCTGAAAAAGGAAAAAAGAGAAGAAAGTTAAGAGGATTACGTTAAAAGTGGAAGAGTAGGTACAGCACACGCCTTGATAATTCAGCTAGCGAGGATTTTTCATAAAAATTTCTCGTAACAACTTTTGCCCCCGTTACTATCGCGATCTCCAAGATAATTGAAGAACATAAGATAAGAGATGCTTCGCTAAAAACCTGATCTCCCTTTGTAATGGTTTCGTTCGAGAAAATTGACTCTCGACAAGTGAATGTTGCACTATCTTCACAATGTATCGAGTATGGTAGCAAACTATAAAGGAGCCAGTACTCGCAAACTGTCTCTCATGCATATGGTATACACTGGTATCTCTATATACATGGTGTGTTTATATATCTTTATCGAAACGCATTGAGCAGAGTTTTATTCGTCGTAAAATAGGAGAAAATTGAGTTCCCGTTCTTCGTGGAGCGATCTAAACCGACCTTTGCGTTATTTCAAATTCGTATCCTTATTGCGTTTGCATACTAAAATCTTGCCCTTAAATTATTTCAAATTAAAAATTTTCACTGCGTTCGATTTAAAAATAACGACTACGTTTTCATGCATGCGATCGAGATGCATCGCGGGAAGCATTCACAATGCAGTGGTGTTTGTCGTATGCTTCCAACACCGGTTATCGAGGTATTGCGCACCACTATTCGATTACCAGACTAATATATCATTTAGGTCTGTAATTATGTTGGAAAGGGAAAAAACGCCCACCCCTGGATCCTTATGATTTACTTTCCCACTCGCGCCGTAGCTCCACCGACACGCGAGTCAATTCGGCAGCCATTTATATTCTTCTCGGTACCACTCGAACCGCTTATAGCGATTTAACAAACGTCGAATGCCCGGCGTACCGCAAATAAAAGCCGAGCTTGCCCGGTATAAAACGAGGCACGTTCATACGTCGGCCGTTGAAAAAAAGGAAAATTGGATATTTGCTTAATCGCCCTCGACGCTTCGTCTCACTTTCAACTTCTGTTGGTCCCCTCGCTTCTGGCTTCCCCGTTTCGTGCCTCCTTCTCCCGCTGCTGGTTCTCTGGCTTCTCCCGGGGCCGGGCCGGTGGCTTTCAACACGATTGATAATTTATTTAAGTACCACCACGTTAAAGTATAACTACCGTCCGA
This sequence comes from Bombus affinis, assembly GCF_024516045.1. Taxonomy (NCBI): domain Eukaryota; kingdom Metazoa; phylum Arthropoda; class Insecta; order Hymenoptera; family Apidae; genus Bombus; species Bombus affinis. The sequence continues at coordinate 15,427,548 of NC_066350.1, forward strand.
ATCTGCGAAATCAGAACGACCACGCGGTGGTGGTCATTGCGGCTGCCAAGCATTAGTCCATTGTTCGATTTTTAATTTACCCTTCCCTTTCTTTTTTTCTTTCTTTCTATTTCAATTTTACTCTCTTTCTCTCTCTCTCTCTCTCTCTCTCTCTCTCTCTCCCTCTCTCTGCCTCTCGGTCTCTCTGACCGATTTTCTTCTCTCGCTGTGTGTTTGTCGTGTGCCAGCGTTGTGTACCATTAACGGTGATTCAACGCTAGTAATTCTCAAATAGCTTTCTATCAAATGATTCTCGTACTGAACTGATCGATCCACACACTCGAATGAAGGGAAATTACGTGAATATTTTTGTGTCTGTACATAGACTGTGCGTTACGTTAAAGCTGTCGATGTGGTAAAGTGTCTCTTTGATTCTCTGTTTACAAGAACCTCGCGTGTAATGTTTTGTATTAATTATCGTTAGTCCATCGGTTCGTTAAACAAGTGTTCTATACGTATGCTAACATTTAAATTTATAAATCAAGTGTTTTTCCTGGAGCATGTACACAGATTCATCGTGATTGATCGATAAAAACGCTCCTGTCTTTCTGATGCAGATCCTAAATTCGGTTAACGAGTAAATTACACATCGGGCGAATTTGTATCGGAAGTTCTTTTTATAGGCTTCGATCTTCCATTTTCCCTATTGATTGCATGTTACCTAGCAACCGGCCCTATATCGAATCACATTATCTCGATTCGAGAATGGCATAGTAGCACCTGATCACGGAGTAAAGCCTGCTGAAAACATGGTGCCTTTACTTTGCCATAACAGCCCGTGTTATTCCAGTTTTCTTCTTGTAGGCTGCTTGTCGCTTATTTACATGCACTAGACCTGTCTCCTTTACTTTTTTTTACCTTGTTTCTTTCTGCAAATCCCTTCGTAAAGCTCTTCGTTCCATCCCAGGTCGATGCAACTTCCTTATTGTAATGCGAGGCAATCCTACCAGGTGATTGCATTGAAAAATACTAAAATTGACGGTATTAGCGCAAGCGTATTCGAGAGTAACTAGCTATGATTTTTACCCGAACGTACATCAATCAATTCCATCGTAGATTCAATCGCGTATATACAAAATGCAGTACAAAGTCTCATTTTCTGTACGATCTTCAAACATATCGCAAGACGAACAATTACCGAAGCATTGCTCGCGAATTATTCTACTCGTTCCAAGTCGTTTTACGTTGTTCCGTTATTCGAGTACATTATTGTGCGTTAGGCATGGCTTGAATTTCTACCAGGCGCCACGGAATTAGTATCCAAATTCTACTCTGTTCCAGATCTAACACGCTAGTTCGAATGGCTGTCACGCTTCACGTTGTCCAGTCGAATATTCGCTTTGTCGAAAATTTCACGTTAATCTTTGTCGCTTTTTCTGGTACGTTGTCATATACGCGCGTTTTAAATACATATACGCACGTGTATACGTATAACGTCAATTACACAACAAATTTCGATCGGTAGTTAAAGTTCCAACAATATTGTAGCTATTCCGAAAGAACCAACATAGTTGTATAGTTGTATTACGAGGCTCTGTTGTGTCTATGCAATTAAAGGCCGATGAAAATGATTCGTTGAACATGATTTTCACTCGCATCGATGCAATCTACCATGCGATCTTTGTCGATACATCGCGTCAAAGCATTACACATAATATCGTATAGTAGGTAGGTACACGCGTACACGTCTATCGTTCGACAAATCTTCGATGCATTTATATTATGGAGGTTACATAATAATTCCCATTGGATTCCCAGGGATTGGTGTGTAGTCAGAATAACATGTCCTGCCGTTGGACTACGGAGATGATACATTCCGCTGATAGTTATGTACGTGGACCATGCATACATTGGTCGCCTTTATAAGCACCGCGTTTGCACGTACAAGCTACAGTACGTTTCACACTGCATCTTCGTCCTTTGCAGCGGTTTGGTCAGAATACGATGAGATTAAGGTACAAGCTTCCTGCCGGCAATGAATTATGTCCCAGCACGGCACGCGGAGATGTTTCTTCGCCGGTATCGCGCCAGGTCGGTTCGTACGTGGAGCCCTTACGTATGTTACTCGGCCGTAATGGTAGCCGGCGTGGTACCATCCCTTTCTGGACACTAATTCACGCTCTCCGCGCTCTCAGGAATAAAATTAACGCTGCGCCGTGAAGAATCGCGCGACGATTTTCAGGCAACCCCTCAACCGGACGACTAAATTATTAGGGGCCTGGAACCGAGACTCGGTTAAATTGTTTCTCCTTTTTCCCTGTCTCCTTTATTTTACTTTCGGTACCGCGAAGATTAATGGAATTTTTATTAATACAAAACATACCGAGGATGGTGATTTATTGCACCGTTTGATTACGTCGTTGGATGGTATGAAAATGAGCGCGATACGTTGCGTAATCCGCGCGAAAATTTGTCGTTGTTCTTTTATCCTTCTTTTCTTTTCAATTCCTTTCCTTGCCCTGTCTCGTTTCCGTCGATCAATTATACAGCCAGTGAAAATGGAACAGCGCTGTTAAATTATATCGGAAAAAAATTAGTGATAGAATAGTGTTGTAATGGGATTTATGTTCGTATATTATAAAAAATTTCTGATAAAATTGATCGCCGTGTATTCGATTAACAGCTACATAGCGAAATGATGTTCTCGCGTAATGTATCATGGATAGATATTTTTCATATGCACCGTATACATCACTTGTCAATAGTATCGGAAAGCGATGCAAGTACTTCAGCAGTTTCTGCAATTGAACACGCTCTTGTGACATGATATCGCCAAATACGTCCTGCATATTGAACATTATATTTGTTATAAAAGCGTTGTAGCTTATCTATTATTCAGGCAATTTAATAACGATTTATACAAATTACGTGTCCTCTTGATGAAGACGATTTCATGTTTTCAAACACTCGATATGTAACGCGAGGTTAATTTTTAATTTAATTTGCGATAAATAAACGTCGGAAAATATGAATTGGGGATTAACGTTGATCGGTATAAGCAGTTAAATTTAGTTTTCTGTAAGGTGAAAGGCGTTCCCGACAAATAGATCGTTCACCGAAGGCGAAGCTTAACAGTTCAGCACGAATGAAGAAGAAGAAGATAAATGTAACGTGATTCACAGCGGCTTCTAGGTTTATACACGGGATTCTCTTGTCTCTCGCTGTTTCATCGTGAAATCACTCTGCCTCATTACAGCTGTAACACGTCCCACTGACGACGTGCAGAGGTGCAGGTTCCCCGTGTAATTTTGCGAGCGCATTGTTACACGATATAGACTGACGTAATTTAATTCACAGTAGTGTGTGCGGGCCGTGTGCACAGTAGAGAGGATATATAATCGTACACACGTGCCCTAATACGCGGCATGCTGCCGAGACTACAGCCTGCTTTACAAGCACATGCTTTACCGATCTATGAAATGGTCTTGAGTCGTATAATGGCACGTTCTTGGTGGTTGCATTCTGAAACAATGAGCGCGACTAATGTCGCGACGATATGTCTTATTCGATTAGTAATAAACGTCTGATAACGTAATACCTGCAAGCTGTGAAGTATAAGAATGCAGCGAATTAGTGATACGGGATAATCGTGTAATTTCAAATTGAATTTTCGATGTACCGTCGCTTCGCGAGGGAAATTTCGGCAAACAAATTGACGTGATCCCGTTTTTCCAAAAATTATAAGGGATTTTTTTTAATAAACTTTATAGACATTTAGGATCGTGATAAGGTTGCTTTAATTAGAAAATTTACCAACAACGGAGCTGGTACGTCAACATGTCTGACTGTACGCTAGCTCGAGACAGAGTATGTACTCATCAACGTCCGTAATTACGAACGAGATTTTAGCCGTGTACGGTGGGTGTCTGGTGAGTTATCAACTTTCTACGGTGCGACGAGATCTAAACTTCCATTAGGGAGTTACTTAAATGTTCATAAGGGCTTAGCTTTCTTCAATGCAACGGCTCCTGTTTGATGCTTTACGCTTCAAATCTCCTCGCCTTTCGTCTATAGATGTATCTCGTCTTTGGGAATGCGGCAGCAAAACGCTATACAATATAAATGACTTCGTCTTAAGACCACTTTTCCGACTGTCTAGTGATTACGACCGACAAATATACGACATCTGCAGGGAAACGAGAATCGAGGCTGCGTGAGTGTGAAACTCGAGGCAGGAAATAAGACGATAACTCGCGTTTCCAACTGTGAGATGAGTCTTATTCATCGATAAACCAAAAGTAGAAAAAATAGTGCTTGGAAATCGCCAGGTTTCTCAACTCATAAAACGTCGAACGAAACGAATTAAATGTTCATAAAGAACCAGTTCTTGCTGTCATAACGCATTCCATTTGGTCTTTTTAAATTGCGGTCGAGACGGTGATGGTTTTTGCCAGTTCCATGACTGGCTAAAAGTATTGACACCTTGCTCACGTACGCACGGATAACTTCATCTCTTCTTGAGATGGTCGGTGTAGCTGTGTAGCTGCACGACTGTGTAATGATCAGAGGCGCAAAAACCACTGCTCTTGCGGTATAGCGGAGCAGGAGAGAAAGGGAAGAACGAGGGGAAGATAGTCGAAGGCGAACGGAGAAGGGAAGGAATGGCACCTCGAGGAAAAAAAGGAGCGGAGCTGATCGCATGAGAGAACAGGGGTTGGCAGATGCACTGTGTATCGCGATATAAACCCACACCGTGACGCTAGCCTGATGCTTGGGTTATAAAGCACAGCTGACGCTAGGTATAATATATTCTTCTCTACCTCTGTACTCCACACGCTCGCATCACTTTCGGTCTCTTACGCTCTTAGCGTCTCTCGAACACGCACGAGCTCTTGCACCCTCGCCACAGTCCGCGACCGCTGGAACAACCCTACTTCTCTGACTTCGTTCGTTCAGTCTAACTGTCCGTTTCACTCGGTCAGAGTGGCCGTAACCGATACGTTCGAACGAAGGTGGTGTCGTCACGGTTGGTCGAAGACGAATGAGATTGCGAAGTTCGATACCGCAATTAACGGAGCTTTCGTACTAAAGGAGGGTTTCAGAGTTCATTCGCCCCAACACGTGTAGACGTTAAATGGAATAATAAATCAGAGATCGTAGATCTTCCACGAAATGCCGACACTAAGAAGCGGCGAGAAAGTTTTTAACGATAAGATTCGTAATTCACGATGTACCTATCTTCGCAGAAAATAACATTGATAGCATTGTTCTTCGTAATTTTTTAAATTGATTCGCAGTAAGAATTGACTACCGGCGAAACGCGAATTCGCCTTGGAAACTTTCACGAGAACGCGCACGACTTTTCCCTTCATTTTCGTTTTAGCTGGTCTTGCAAGAAGATCGAGGTACGCGTCGACCAATCCGAACGATTTTCTAGTAGGAGATAATATCCGGTAGGCGGTGCGGTAAATAATACATCTTCGGGCGTGAAATCGTGCTACGAAGCATCTGATCAAAAATATAGCTTTTATCGGGAAAGGGATAACAACTATTGGTTACTTTATCGGTACGGTTCTAAAACTTTCACGCTCGTACACAGAACTTATAGAACGAAACAAGGGGATGTACGAAAGTATCGAGGTGGAAATACGATAAGAGGAGTGCTTAGTGTCAAAATATTTTTCTACGTGGATATATCAGGGGATCATTTATAAGACAATTCATCTTCATTGAATGTTTCAAATACAGCGCTTGCCTAAGAGAATCTTGGGTCGACCAACCAACCCCAGTGTCCATTGTTAGCGGATTACACGAGGATTTCCCGGGGAAATTGATACTCTGTTTGTCCGCATGGCCGCTATGAGGTTCACGGAATCCTCAAACTCCAGCTAACTTGAATAACCATCCCGCAACGGTGGCTTACTTTTCCCATCCATTTGTACACTCCACTTTTCTTATTACTCATTATAATAATATTACACAAGTGAGAACTATCATACCGATTCCGCGTCCTGGTATTATTCTACATTCCACAAAATATAATTCGTGATAAGAAAAGAGATTCAAGGAAATGTTACAAAGTGGATACGTTAAATTAAGTGAGCGTCGAACAATGATATTTCTGTTTGCAAGTAAGATTTCTTTTGCCCGTTAATTTCTTCAGCGAAACAGAAATACTCGGTGGTCCATCGGTGAGCGTTTATGCGCTGGACATACACGTTTTCTGTAGCCGTAAAGCTGTTCCTATTTATCGCGATTCACAAAAACCGTGTTCTCATTTCGAGCACCATTACGATGTCTGGACGATACAAGCTCCAGTGGGTTAAACGACGGTGTTATTTCGTAAAATGAAATAAAGGAGACATTCATACCAGTCTTGGCCCTTCCTCTGTACCGAATCCTGGGGTTGAGTAATGAGTCTAAAGTTCCTATCCTCTTCTTCCCACCCTTTCTTTGCTTTCTAACGCCTCTCTTTCGCCTTTGCACGCTCCTTTCTTTTCCCCTCGTCTTTGTCTCTTCTTTCGGTGTCCGCTTCATCTTGAGAAAATTTTCTCGACAGATGTCAATGTCGACGAATCGCGTTTAATGAATGCAAGGGATACTCTCACAAAGAAACTTGCGTTTTAAGCGACGCAAGGTGGCTCGCGATTAAATCGAAATACTCTTTTTTCACAAATTAATTGCGTGACGCATTACTTTCCTTCAGGCGATATATCAATTCCTGATATTAAATCGTACATCGTCTTCTGTTTCGAGCCATTAGTTACGAGCGAAATTGAAAGGGCGCGGACTGTCGGACTAGTGTATGCTTCCAAGTACATTATCGACATTTGGCGCACCTCTTCGATCGTTTCAACAGTTTGGAAGTGGCTATTAGACTTATTCGAGAGATTAACTATCGCCGTTCTAACGACCGTCTGGACCGACCTGGTGACTTTCTTCGGTTTTTATATCGTTATTTATAACATATTACTTCGAAACTAAGATTTATAGATTTTGTTTTTAGTCATATTTTCGTATAATATACTCAATTTATTCGAAAAGCATCCGACTAATTTACTAAAATATGACACTGACAACGTAAATTATCTTAACATGAATTTCGTTATTCAGAAGCAAATTTGTGAAAATATTTATCCTTAAAGATTTTATATCGCAGATAAGATCGGTGCTCAGCGATCATCAAGGCATGTATCATAATCAAATCTAAACAGATGGGAGTTACATTTAATCGAGTCATCCCTAACGTCTCAATGTGTTCTAACCTAATTTCGACTCCCTTGATGTTTTCACACACGTGCACGTACAAGGACCTCCACCGTGCACACACGAAGGCAGAAATGCCGGTTGGCTTGGGCCAGTGCCGCTCGAAAGGTATGCATCGGTGCAAAAAGCAGCCACGTTTCGCGTAGCGTTAATTAAGCTCTTAAGTGTCGCTGGGATATCCCTTCATAAGTGTGTACTTCCTGCTAACCCTCCATCTAAAATTAGAATTTCATTACTCGTAGTCATAGAGAAAATTCGTGTTTCGTTTTTCCTTCGAATACGCACTGTCTACGATAATTTAAAAGGTAAAAGGAAATGGAAAATGGGAAAAGGGAACCACAACAAAAAATGAAATTTAATTTCGTTCATTTTTAGATCTGTACAGCGCGCGACATAGTTTTTAATTAGCCATCCAATCAGTTCCGTTTTCTCCAATGTACGAATACTTTTTCCGCGCGAAACGAAATAAAATGAAAGTTGCCCCTAGCTCTAAGCGTTATTACTAATTTTTTTCTTCGGAGCAGGACTGCGCGTAATGTACACCCCTATTTAAATATTCGGAATTAAGACAGAGAACGAAGGGGTGATATTTCAGGAAGGGATAGGAACAATTTCACGTTTCTAACTCACCCCGGTCTCGTCACGATCCCCTTTATGTTCGACATTCTCGGCATAGCCCAAGTTTCGCGGCGTTTAATTATGAAATATGTATTTAGTACGATGAAAGGTATGCTGTCCGATAATTCATCACGGAATAAATACATGGAGCAATATCTACGGAAATATCGTGTCCTGAGCACGTACTCGTTTCCCTGTGCACGAATCACTTTATCGATTTTAATTCGAGCGATGCACTGATAAAACACAGCCTCGCGATTGAATCGTTCGAATATTTTCTCGGATAAAAAGCTGTACGATCTTAATTTTCCAGCTGCCGTTAACTTTTATTGCGAGCAACGATCGCTCGAGAATCGCTCGACAAAGCGTTCGAAAATTCGTTTTCCATTTTAAGTTGGCTATACACGGCCGGTGTCGCATCGAGAAGCTTTGGTTGATTTGGACAGGTTGAAGTACGCGCGTTTCGTGCAAAATCCATCCTGTCAACTGGGTCAAGCTGCGCATTCCACGCGTATCTTTTTCCAGCGACCGTTTTTATTTCATCGTTTTTTACATCCACCTTTTTCGCCTGCATTTGACAGAAAATTGCGTTATTAAAAGTGAATTTTTATGCGTTGTGTGTTATCGCGATATGACGTAGCGTTCTGTATTTTTGTTTCACCGATTGAAATTTCAAGTTTGCTGGACAGGAAAATTTTAAAATCATTTTGTCGTCACGATGCAATGAATGATATTTAAAACTACCAAAAAAAAGGAAACGTTTTATAGTGTTTTATTTTTTACACGCAACTCCGAATCATATTCATAACGTTTTATTCGTGTTAATCAATTACGTCGAATAAAGGTAAAAGATCGATAAACGTGGCCGTTTAGTTGGAATAAAATGCGTAGCCGGTTTAAGGTGAAATAGCAAAGGAAACTTTTTCATGTCACTTTTCTTAAAGAATGCAAATCCGAAGCAAGGGGTCTCGCCGGGCACTGGAGGTAAACGCGAGCTGGTCGCAAAGTTGGTAATCTTGTAAATCCACAAAGACCGAAACTGTGAATAGACGTCTTCTCTGGATAAGCTCTTTGGCAAGTTCCATCGAGAAATTTTCTCAGCCTCCCCGACTTCTCCTCTAGACTCTCTGATTCTATAGCTATACACGCTCGTTCGCACTTCTTCGGTAGTAGACTTTCTTAATTGTGTAAACATACCGAGCTATGGCCGTGGCAATTATACGATGAAGCGTGTCCAGAAGGTAAAATAGCGGAGCTTGACTGAGACGAGCGAGCATTAAAACGAAATTAGTCACGGATACACGGATGGGAGAAAAAGGGGGAAAAAGGAGCGGAAGAACCACGTTATTCTTTGAAACAAAGAGTCGAATGGATTCGTGCCGCAATCAACGCCGTTCATTTCGATTTCAACGATTTAAAGGTAGCGAGATGAACCAGTGTAGGACGAAGCGTGGCTTAAGTGGCCCTTGAGCCGCGACGACAATCGCGTGAACGCGCCTTAATTACGCATTAATTCCAGTTTGAGTGCCGTCAAGCTCGAACACGGTAGAACTACGTCGCCTGGCCGCTTTCTCGCGCTTCTTCCCGCCAAATTGTACCTCCGGGGGTTTTAACTTCGACGTTTCTCCGTCTCTTCTTCTTCCTCCTACCTCGAGACTCTCTTTTCGATTCAATCCGGCGGCCTTGCTTTCCACTGACGAGAACGAGAATGAAGCACGAGTTGGCTGGACTGCTCGTAAATGTGCTCGTAATCCAAGCTGGATGATCGTTTCTTTGTCACGAGTCAGCCGAAAGAACGAGAGAGAAAAACAGGAAAGCGTTTAACGGCAAAGCAGACGGGACGAAATAAACGAGATCACTCGGCAGAGGACAGCTTAGATTCGAATTTTCTTAGAGGAAAGTTCATGCGGCAGCGAGTTAGGCTCTTAAACTGTGCTTAAACGAAGTTAACCATCTCTGATTGGTCGTGGTTATAAAATTTTTAAGAAACGCCACTCTTGTCACTTGTTGGAACTCGCAAATTGCGTATTTATCTCGTTACGCGTTAATGTTTGCAAACCGCCTTGAATTATTCCATTCGTGGCTTGGGTCGCGTTCCGTAATCCCTTTTTCGAGCAACCGACAAAGTCACACCTCCGATAATCCCCCTGATTGCTGTCTCATTACGTTACATGGACGAAAGTTGACGCGGCAGCTCGCCTCAAAAGACAACTTCATTTATATTCACCCGCCGTTTCGATCCTCGCGAATCGTTTAAGCGGCGCGTAAACGACGCTTGTTACCGTACGAGTCAGCTTTCCCGGCGTGTGATGCTTTTCTAGCAACCGACGCATCCTGCATCGTCCAGTAAAAGTTAATAAGGCTACGAGCATTTCTTTTAGGGCTTCTAGATCCAGTTCCTTTAAAGGATTAATCACAGCGGCGCTGATCAACAAGGTATCAGTATGTTCCTCTTCTTATCGCGTTTCTCTTTGATGCGCTCTCCTCGCGACTGACTCGTTCCCTTAGAAGGTAGCAAGAGGGAATCGAAGCGGAAACGTCTTGTTAGTAAATTTGCTACGATCCTTCCTTCATTCGTCGTAAATACGAAATACGCGGAGACAAGCTGCGCGTCGGTTACGGAATAGTTTCGCGGAAGTTTAGCCGCGACGAATCAGATTTTAAAATTAGAAACTATAACGCAAACTTCTATGCTAACTCGAAACTACGAAAGTGTAAAACTTTCGCTATATAAGACATAGCAGTGGCGTTTGGGGAATTTATAATAAAATTCTTAAACCAGTCTTCACGTAACCCAGTTTCGTGCCTATAAATGTGCCCGTAAGTCATGCAAGAACGATCGTACTTTACTGCGACATCGACTACGTACTATTTTCCTCCTTTTTCCACCTTCCTGGATCTTTATGGCTCCGTGTTTCGCACGAAACTTACAAAGTACTTTTCTCGCGGCATTATGGATATCGATAGCTAACACGATAGCAACGATGTCAACCATGTAACGATAACAACTGGCAAATGTTTCTTCGTCCCTTTTAATATCACACGGTAGCGCAGTAAAGTAGGAGGGAAATTTCGATTTTCAAGAAATTCGATCGTTTAACCGAATGGCACCGATCGTGCAAGGCCAAGGTAGTAGCAACCGTTCGAACTGAATACACGTATTTAAATGTTGCGTTCGATCCATCTCATGCATTATTTAGTTTAAACGGTGGGGCGTCCGTTTTGTGCCGCGATCGGGCTGTCGCATCGTGTCGACGCCGGAACTACGTACAGAGCGCCATTCGGAAATAAACGTAGCTTCGTATCTGTAGGAACGCCGGTGTATGAGAGCATCCGTGTGCCAGCTACGGTGGTCGCACGAGAATGCATTATAGATACGGGTTCTCCATGGATCAGTTCGATTTCGCACTTGTGCGGTGCTCCAGCGAATATGCCTCGATATATCTATCGATATACGCGTGTTCTATCGTGGACGCGGTGACCTGCTGGGCTTTTAATTGAATGTAATTATGACGAACGGCAAACGCAACATGCCGAGAAATTGGTTTGCCACTTTGTCATTTAATTCCTTTTGATCGTAACGCTTTATCGACGTTGATATTCACCGTAAGACACGTAAATGTCAAAGCGAATTCTCGTCGCGAAAGGCAAAGGAAAGTAGCACGGGTAACGACGTATCCAGATAAAAATGTCGAACGTGAACAAAAAGGAACGAGCACGAACGACTTTCGATGTCCCTTAGTTTCGCGAGATCTTCCCAACGAGTTCAAAAATTCCGTCTCATCCACCGAAAATTGGATACGTCTCTAACGTATACCGATGACGAAAGAACGTACACGTATGTAGGAGAAAAAGAAATAAGGAAATCCACGAGAGTCCATAACCGAAGAAAGTCCAGTTCGGATTTCTTTTTCGGAACTCTAGCGTTGAATTCAATCTAAAGTTCGGCATAGTCCACCGCAACTCATTTCCCGCTCTTCGCATACCCGCATCGACAGGGAACCAGACAATGTCAAAATTGTTGCGTAAAGCTGACCCGGAGAAGGATTCCATCGACTGCTTTGTAAGGTGTCGTACAAGAACAACCAGCGCGCTATCGGAACATCCGTATTCTTTGAACTTTTTATCGAGTTTAGCCGTGGCATATCGAATGGATTGAAAGAACAAGAAGAGATAAGAAGTACAGAGAGGAACGAAATAAAAACTAGGAAGGAAAGTATCAGGGAAAAAAGGATCAGGTGTGGAGTTTTATCGACTTTCTACGACCGGCGCCGATGTAATTAGATTAATTTTTAAATCGGTCTTTCCGGTACTTTTATTATTTCGTTCTACAAACGAAAAGAAATACGAGAATATGAGCCAGTATTTTACTTTCGAGCGTTTACAAAAAAATATCAGGCGAAATTCAAGGAGTTTGCTAAACAGAGAACAGAACCGTGTCAAAGCGAATTTCGCGTATATAAGCCAGCGTCGATTCGTCATACAGTCTGTAAAACGGAGGAACACCTTCATTGTGAAGTGTTGTGCACAGAGCGAACTAACGTGGACTAGTTCACGCCGTGCTTTTTTCGGGTACACTTTCGAGGGAGGCATGGGGGTGAGAGTTGAAAACCCTTGCCTCCTCTTTCTCTCGACGGCGTGGCACGACGGTATATTCGAAACCCGGGTCTCTCTGGAGTGGCTATTAATTCGGCACACTCTCACCTCCTGTCGCACAATAAGCGTGAAACGCCAATTCATATTCCGTGCCTTATATACTCGTTGTCGAGGACAAAAGTGCTTCTGGCCCTGTAAAGGGAAACGTAGAGGGTATATCCTAACCCTTTGACCGTGCGAGCGACCAAAGTTCGTACATACATACATATAGAGGCACTGTACGTGTTCGTGCCCGTGTGTGCAGTATATAGATGTACGCACGTGTATGTATATGGATGCACATATTGGACTTTAAAGAGTATAGTATGGCGGTGTGAAAGGTCCGTTATTTTCACCTTGGTGTTCTCCGATCGTTCCTGCCGCTTCTGCTCCCTACGCCTATTCATTCTAACCTTCTCACGAGAAAAAGGAATCAGCAAGAGAAGGAAATAAAAATTCCATCGCATAGCCGTACATATTTTTCTCGCATCTCTCAACCAACGCGGCCAAGTATCCACTCTTCTTTCCTAAATTCCAGCGCATGCCTATGCATCCGTTGCCTTTCGTTACTCCAAGTTCGTCGACCATAGGTTCGTCCGATTAGGATTGCTTTCCAAGATAATACTCGCCAAATGGCTATTATCACTGGTCGATGGGAAGCTTTTCTTCGGTTCGTATTCCTCCCTCTGGATCCGATACGGTGGTTGGCCACGATAAGAAGATCTTCTCCCTCGAGAGGGTATCCACAAACGCGAAAAGGAGCAGCATCGTGGATGATGAAAAGAACAAGAAAGAGAAAGAGGACGGAGAGCGTAGTTGCGAAAGAGAAAGAGAGAGGAGAGAGCGGTTGGTTAGACGGCGTGGCCCGGTCGAATCTCGTTAGCTTCGCGTTCTCTCTAATTGGTGCATCGATTATACCAATTATCGTTTCTACTCGAGAGATTAGCTAATTGCAACCTTCTCTCTCTCTCTCTCTCTCTCTCTTTCTCTCGCTTTGTGTGTGTGTGTGTGTATTTCGTCCTCTCTATCCTTTCCGTATCTGTGTTTCTCTGTTCGTGTATTGTGGTGTGGGTTTCGCGTTGCATCAAACCGTGATACACGTGCGTGTGCAACTGCGCGATCGTTAAACGTGACACGTAGCTACGGGAAGGGTGTTGGTACACCGTGCCGGAGAACAGAGCGAGAACGGCCAGGTTTTTTGCGGGACGAGCAGAAGCGGAGGAGCGAGCGAGCGCATTGTGGATAAGGAGTATTCATTCATTGGTATCAGGTAACCCGGTTCAGGCCCCCAGACCGCTCCTGTAAGCGGCCGAGACTCATCCGATAAAAATGCTTCTGCCTATGCCCCTCTTTCGCTCTGGAACGGCGTCGAAGGCGCCGTGGAAAGGACAGACTGCGCGAAAAAAGCAAACGAGAAAATAAAGAATCGACCGGTTTACCTGTTCGCAGGCACTGGATGCGGCTATACCTATTGGACTTATGTGTACACCGCTCCTCTTCTTTCTGTCGAACCTGTTGTCTCTCGAAATATCGAAAGCAATTGCTGTTCGAATAGATTTTACAAGAACTGGTCGGCGTTGGATGGCGTGTCAATGAGAAATCGTGTTTTATACGATTACGTCCACTCGCTTGTTTTCTAGGTGTTAATATCACGGTCCGAGTAGAGCGTATTTTCCCGCAAGTATTCGGAGCATCTATATTTTTGCGTCGTTATAATGGCCGCTGCTGGACCGGTTTACCTGTTCACAGTGGACCGGAACTTGCAGGTAGTTAACCGCGTGTAGGGTTCGCGCGTTTTTTCGTCGTACTCCTTTTCCATCGTAACTCTTCGATGCCGCCAACGTAAGACTCTGTAGGAGGATTATACATACACGAGATACGCGATATTTCTCGGCGATCGCGCACAGTCATGTTAGTTGTCATAGTAACTTAACGATTTCTTTCATCATCCTGAACGTTCTAGGACTATTTTCGAAACGAGCGCTACTTGTATGATTTAAATTTCGCTAGCGTACTTTAGAATGTAATTGGTCGTTCGTTAGTTGTACTCGAGCGATTCCAAGGATGAGCCAACTGTAAGCGTTCGCGGTTAGTTATAAAGTATCTTTCTGCGATGTTTCGTTCGTGTTACGTTGTCAGGTCGTAAATTCTCGATTCTGAGATCTCCTCGAACGTAACGATCTTGTCTAAAGCGTGGGATCCGATTACCGGTCTTCCAAATCTCTATCGTTCCGCGTTATCCTTTGTCTTCGACAGGATAAAATTACGCGATATTATCCCGGAATATTGAACGCGATTGCGACCAAAAGACGTTGATCTTATAATTTATATTTTTCGTATCGTATTTGGAATATTCACAGTGCCGTGTAAGACTCTTAGAATATTGACATATAGTTTGGCTAAAAGGTACAGCGAGCTTATGTTAACCAAGAAATTCCATTTATCCGTAGGGTTACTCAATGCTTTTTATCCAATCAATATCTAATGCTGTTCGTAGCACAGTAACCGGCTGTGGAAAGGTCACGCAAGATCGAAGGGAAGGAAGAGGTTGAGAGAGGGTACAGGATTGTAGGGATTGAAGGATTGGCGGTTGGATTCTGTAGAACGGTGGTTACATGCAATTTTACGAATCGACGGAAAAAGGTTTTATTTTATTTCCTGCGAGCCCTTTTCTACGAACGACTCGAATTGCCTAAGGCTACTCAAATTCGTTTCGCGAAAGTCACTGGAATTTAACCGAAACTATAGAAGCTATAGAACCTGTGAATCGTGTAATTTCCAACCGGAGCACGTATTTATCGGCTGAGTAACGCTGTGAAAACTGAACATGGAGAAACAGAAGCCGAATCACCGCTTTGAATCTATAAGATACGTAATACAATCGCTTTATTTCGATGCGATTAGACGTTTGTGACTGCAGAGCAGTTGAATCGCGAGTACGTGCGAATATCAAAAGAACCATGAATTATTGAAACGATCGCTTCGATTGTTTTTGCATGATCGCAACTGTACGTAATTGTATTTGTCGACTCTTGCCTCTGCTGCGACGAGTCGTCGTATTGGGATATTCAAGTTCCAATCGAATAGTTTCTTTAACCGAAAACGACCGAACTTTCTCATTATGCAGAGTTGTTAGTCCGCGCAGTTTGAGTTGAGCCTGGCTTAGCCAATGAGGTTGCTTCGAGCATAAGTCCCCCTTCATCTGCACCGACTCCTTTTCCAGTATCTACTCCGCTAGTGGAAGCTGCTTACAACTTTTCTCTCGGATACTTTAAAATTGAGCCGCACTGTACGCTCCTATAGGTATACATGTATGTACGTGTACACAAGGTATGTACACGTTTGCTGTTCTATAACGAAATCTTTACGCCACGAACAGAGAAAACAGGGCAAAGAGATTGCAAGAAGAGACGGAAACACCGACGCGACGGTCGATTGTGGTATCGAAGATGCTCAATGAATTATCAGAAAAGTTCGGTCAGTCGGTTGGTTCAAACGAATCGTCGATGTCTTAAGCTGGAAGCTCTCGGAGCGCTAAACTTTCTGCAGCTTAAAGCGGTACTCTCGTTAAGCAGGTCGCGTTTATTCATAACATAACTGTCGCTCTCTGAAGTACTACCGCAATGTGCCTTCGCGCGGAATTCAGGTATGCTAATTAGATGGCGGCGATGTATTTATAATGACGAAGGATTATCAATGAGGGCATCGTCGGTAATTTACATGACAAATTCGTTATCGCTAGATTATACGATAAGGGGATTAATAAATATGAATTCGATCAACTGAACAGGAAACAAAAGAAAGGCGCGCGACAAAGAAAAATCAGAGCGCCGTTATGATAATTAGTTGGCACGTTGAAGATCAAAGGCTCCGTTTTCGTTTATCTCTGCGCGCGTGACTCAAGTCGAGCGAGTCTCTTTGGATTAATTCCACTAGATTCGGCTATTTGCTAATATAACAATGTTTAAACATCTTTGGGCGCTTCAAGCTCCAGAACGTTGAATACCGAGCCTTCGTAAATCTTTATCAATGATCCATAAAAGCTCTTTCTAGATTTAACCGAGAATATCGCTGGTAGACGCGAAAGACCAAATATAAAGCTGGCTTCCGCGCGTTTCATTACATTTGGTGTTACGTTCTCCGGTTTCGTTATGTTTAAACTAGAAATCTTATGAAGATCTTACGTAACGACGTTAACCTTAATTCGCGTCACAGTGATACATGTACCTATGTATTTGTAGTGACAGCTGACGTTACTTACGCGCTAGCTATTAAAGGATGTTTAGGATCAAAGGAAATTATGCGCTCGCGGTAGCGCATTAACTATTTGCGTATCATCGATGTTCCTTCTACTAACCGGTCTCGGTTTTAAACACTCGAAGATGATATTAAAATTTCTGTAACGCCAAAGAAACATCGATCTCTTTTAACTTTCCCCCGTGCACGAATATTAACACGTTGCCCTTTCCCGTTGCGTTCGATGAGATATAAAGTGGCCACGTTAGATCGACACGGTGTATCAGACCCTTCTTAATGCCTGGTTGTCATGCGGGAACATAACCGTAATAAACGAGGGATGATCGCTTTTGAAGGTTTCGATACGAAAAATGTCTATCACGGCCGGCGTAATATCGTCTCGATGCCAATGACTAGTTAGATTATAAGCCGGTGCTCAACCCTCCATCATCTCCCTGCCGTCGTTTCTTTCCTTTTTATAATTACATTGCTCTCTCGCGCGCACCGGTCCCATCTACGTTAAACAGGACGTCGAATTCAGATAAGAGGAAGATTAAAACTAGCGACAAATACGGAAACACGCCGACGATTGCTTTAACCTCTTCGTCCTACCACTTCGTATCTCCTTTCGGTCCTGATCCTTTCTTTTCTCTTCGTCTCGTTTCTAACTTCTCGTTACTCATCCGACCGACTTCTCCGTTTCACGCACTAACCGACCGAGTAAGATAGATAAGAAACTAAAGTTTCGTCCGATTCTTACGGTAGCGCGGAAGAAGGAATCGAGTGAGAGGGAGGCGAGATCCAGCACAGCGAGGGAGAATTTGCTTACGACATAGAACGCGCGAAAGAAAAAGAAGAAAGCTTATGGTAGGGTTTGGCTTGGCAATCCGCATTGCGTCTGCTCTGTGTTCAATTTGTCTTCCTCTCGACGTTCTGGCTGTGTGTTTGTTCTTGGCTGCTCTAATCTCTGATGAGATCGAGGAAATTATGTCGTCGCGGTGATTTCGACGGAATGACTTTTCATGGACGTGGGCGTACAACCACCAGCCAGAGAATCTCGTTATATACGGATGCTGTTGCGGGAACGGATGGATGTTCATTCCCTGTAATAACCCTCGATGCTTCCTCTCGGGTGGTTCGGCTCTGTGGATGATGGGTGAAATCACTGACCCGTTTCATGATGTTCTTAAGCGTGCCATATTTGCTGTCTTTACAATCTCGTTAACGATGTTGATTCCGTATTCTGGATTCTTATCGAGACAATTACGAGCAGAGGCACAGAGACAGGTTTGACGTAAACCAAACGTCGGAAGATTTTCCTGATAATTTTGATTCGTACAAACGTATCGATCCTGTCTTAATCGTTTTTAATGTTCCATGTTGCGGCATACGTGGTGCGAAGCAAACGCCTTAATATTCGTTAATTGAAACGCGACTGTCGCTTCTAATATTTCAACGTTCGTTACAACGGATCAAAGCACATAAAGGATCGACGATAAAACGCATTCGAAACTTATCGCGTGCCAGAGCAAACGAACGTATTTATCCAGATCTTGGGTCCGCGATAATGTGAGTGACGAACGCGGTAAATGCGTGAAAAAAGCCGGTTTATTCTTATTTAATTTTATACCTCACCTATACCTACATTTTGTTCACTTTTCCCGAATGAGTCGTATTATTTCATTTATACCTTGATACAGCACGACTTCCATTTCGCGTTGCGAAAATTTTCATTTTACTCCAGTTTATCGGCGAAGTAAATTACAATAGGTATCGTAACGTATCGTGGTAAAATAAAATACGATATTTCGTGTATATCGTGAGTATACAAAACCACGTGAAATCTTATCACTCGGCGTAAGTTGTTTGTTCATCATCGTTATTCCAGAATACGGTATCTCCATTTTTATCGTCCATCTCTTTCGGAACTATTTCCTTTTGCGCGTGGTTTCGTTTACGTTTATCCTGTCCTCTGTCGATTCGATTTTCCCACCAAAAGTTCCACCGGTCTTTGTTTCTCTTTTCAGAAAACTATTTCGTTTCGCACGATTTACTTTATACTTGGCGAACGTTGTCATCAGACCGAATGTCGAAACACTGCGTTTTATGGATATTCGCTCGAGCGAGCCGCGATTACGTGCCTTTGACGTTTGAACGACGTTGGGGACGTACTTAACGCCTGTCTCGGGAGACCAGACGGGATTTTCAGATCGATTCCGAAAAGAATGAGGGTAGAACCACGACTAATCTTTCCAGTGTCAAGGTAGCGGACTAGATCAGATAGCTCGTCTCCCTCGGTCGACCCCATTTAGATAGACGTCAGGTTATCATTCGTGGGACTCGTCGAGGCCATTGTTACTGAATTGAGAATAGCACGTCGCGATAAAAAGGGATTTCCAAGATTTTTCATTTCGCCAGAGAATTTTTACGGTCTTCATTTTGCGAACGTTTACGATCATGTATTCCTACAAATATTTTGGTTCTCTTCGAGCCTTCTCTTCTTTAGTTTCGTTCTTCCTCTTGTTGATATTACGTTTCAAATATTTGCATTCTCTCCAGGGCGGCGTTTGAATATTCCAAGAGCATATTTTGGCAATATTCAACGAGATATATATACAGAGAGCGCGTAAAAGTCTCGAAAATAAATGCGTACGTGAAATCTCGGCCGGATGGGGTTGAAGCAACTCGACAGAATATTCACAGTATTCCCGCTGAAAGTGACGGTAGCTATTGTTCTCGAGAAGCTATCCGGTACATCGGCCGGATCGTGCAAAGCGCATAAAAGCCACGATAGTTTGTCACCGCGGATAGGGGGGAGCGTGGAGGAGGAACGTTTTCGCGAAAAAGCTGGAGCGCAACCAGTCGGTACGTTATCCTCGCACGCGATACTCGCGCGTAAAGGATAACGTAGGACGTCGTAAGAAAGTCGATTTGGCGATGTGTTATACGGGAACCGCGGCACCCTCTCCTATGCTGCTCTGAATTCTGTGCCAGCAAGTTTCCAGAAACGTACGAGGCAATGTAATGCGTAATGTACAGCGTAACGTAAACCCCCGAGTTCTGGCGCTGTACGTTCGCTCTACGAACGACGAAGAGAGGTTTCGGATAGAGGAACCAGCCGAGTGGGTTTACCTCGATCTGGCTAAAGGCCCAGCTGGCCGTGACGCTGTTGCCTTATAAATTCGGAATATCGTTCGCTCCCTTTAAAGAGAAAATATCGTACAACCCCTTTAAGGTCCTGCGAGTGTCTTTCCTTTTGTCTTTCCGTCTAATCCGCTTTCAGATCCACGAAAACTCAGTAAAAAAACTCGATCGATCGACGATCGATGGAAAAGATAAAAAATCATCTTCTGTACTCGTTCGTTTCTTCGATGCTGTTTCTTCAATGCGTCCGATTAACCAATACGTCTGCAGGAATTTCAATTTCCGGGTCAAGCGTGGACCAACATCTCCATTCGTTGCTTCGTTCTATCTTAAACAAGTTTATACTCAGATTTTATACTCCTTTTTATTTCGTTTTCCTCGTTCGTGTTCACTTAGCTTGATTTGATTCGCAGGGTTCTCGCGAAATCGAAGCGGCACGTCCCAAAATCCGGAATGATTTCCCCGTGATTTCTTTCGATTTACTCTTCTCGAGTCTGAAATTTCTCCAACCAATTTCAAAGTTTCGGATGTCCGCTAGCAATGGCAACTGTACGAGAAACGCTCGCCATTTTGGCATGGAGATTCCAGTCATAAATTTCGTTCTTCTATTCCGGAGTAAAATTTTCCCTCTCGGAGTCTCCAACGATCGGGTGTTAAAAAGACGTAAATTTTTCTCATGCGGTGTAATTGCATACTCTATATATTAGAATTTTACCATGTCGCTAGATGAACGTAAAAAGCTGCAGGAGAAAACGCAAGATTCTTGCTGTCCTTCTTCGAAGTAAATGGCAAATTTCGTAGGTTGTTCTCTTGCTGTTCCTATCGTCTTCTTGTTCGGCTTCGATTTCGCTTGAAATTGGGCGACACACGCAACGACGATTCTGTTGGTGGTGGTCGCCGCGGAATTCACGTTCTTGTATGTACGAAACGCGCATCCTTCGTATCGCGTTTGCCTAACGATGTCCAGTGGATCGGCAAGGCCGATCGTTTAAAGTCGATTATGCTCGGGGACTATCGAGAGGATACACAGCCTTGGCCACTGTTCGACTGGATCTGAGTACGGAACGTCCTCGTTATCCGTGGACTCGTCGTCGTGTGTCGATTCAGAGTGGTTGGAAGAGGTACTTAAATATGTGCAACGAATGAAGCAGGACCATCGGCTCGATGAGGGCCCGTGATCGCCGATATCAGGCTTTTTATCGTCTTGATAAATCTGCATGGAAAGGCTGGCCGTGTGCGCGCGCGGTTACTGGCCCGATGATATGCAATTTATTGCCTCGATTGAACTTGTAATTTCTTCGTTGCATTATGCATTCCTCGGCCCTCGTCTTTTCGCAAGCTTCGTTATTCCGTATTATCCGACGTATTCGTGCGTACGCGTTCGGACGTGAATACAATTTTCAGCATCGGAATAGAATACGAGATACGTTGGATCGAGTCTATAAATACACCGTAGGAATATTTCGTTTCCGCGCACAAGAGGGAAATACGTTGCTGTTTGTAATATGCCGAGGGACTTAACGTTTGACGCGTAAAGAGGACAAGCTCAAAGCTCGTTCGGTTCGAAAAGATTTTTGCTCGTGCGAAGGTTCTGTGAAATCGTAGACTAAGGCACCCCGAGAAAAACTGGTAGGGACGCGTTCCCCTCTATTTACAGGAGAGATGCCCGCTACATTGGGGACCAGATATTAAATTTCAATCGATACAGCATCCGCTGCTTGCCTTTTCTTTACTCGCGCACCCTCGCGCTTGCGGGAAAGATACATGTTTGATGGGAAATTAAGGGTGGCAGTACAAACACCCACCCGAACAACGGTATAGAGATCGGTAGAACTGATGAGTGTGAAGTAAGAGGGTTGTAGTATTATTTTTCTCGTGAAAGAGGATTTGCTGTCGTGAACCGCCGTGACATCGGGAGAATTATATTGTCACGATTTATAACAATCTTTTTCTTTCTTTAGCACGATATGCGTACAATATTAAGCATTTGAAATCTCATACGAGATTTACTTCTTCTTGTTTCTGCGCAATCGATTTATTAGGAACTGATTTAAAGTAGA